>NC_138771.1:433033476-433388476 GCF_965119305.1 Pelophylax lessonae
CCTGGTTGCGTTGGCGACCTTTTTCCTCCTCCTCCTCCTCCTCTGCCTTGTGCCTTCCACTGTGGCCCCGCTGTCAGGTGGGAATGCCAGCAGCATCGCGTCTACCAGCGTGCGCTTGTACTCGCGCATCTTGCGATCGCGCTCCAGTGAGTGAATTAAGGACGGTACGTTGTCCTTGTAACGGGGATCCAGCAGCGTGGCCACCCAGTAATCAGCACAAGTTAGAATGTGGGCAACTCGGCGGTCGTTGTGGAGAGACTGCAGCCATGTAATCGCTCATGTGTGCCAGGCTGCCCAGAGGCAAGGAAAGGCTGTCCTCTGTGGGAGATGTATCGTCCGTGTCCTCTGTATCCCCCCAGCCACGCACCAGTGATGGCCATGAGCTGGCCTGGGTGCCACCCTGCTGTGAACATGGTTCCATCTCCTCCTCCAGCTCCTCCTCCTCATCCTCCTCATCCTCCAGAACTGTGCCCCTGCTGGACAATTGTGTCCCTGGCGTTTGTGTGTGCAGGAACCCACCCTCGGAGCCCCTTGCGAATGACTGCCCTGAAAGCCTTGGAAATGTTACCTCTTCATCCTCCTCCTCCTCCTCCTCCTCCTCATCCTGTGCCACATCCTCTTCCATCATCGCCCGAATTGTTTTTTCAAGGAGGCATAGAAGTGGGATAGTTAAGCTGAGAACGGCGTCATCGGCACTGGCCATGTTGGTGGAGTACTCAAAACAGCGCAACAAGGCACACAGGTCTCGCATGGAGGCCCAGTTATTGGTGGTGAAGTGGTGCTGTTCCGCAGAGCGACTCACACGTGCGTGCTGCAGCTGAAACTCCACTATGGCCTGCTGCTGCTCGCACAGTCTTTGCAGCATGTGCAAGGTGGAGTTCCACCTTGTGGGCAAGTCACATATGAGGCGGTGAGCGGGAAGGCCGAAGTTACGCTGCAGCACTGACAGGCGAGCAGCAGCAGGGTGAGAACGCCGAAAGTGCGCACAGACGGCCCGCACTTTCTGCAGCAGCTCTGACATATCGGGGTAGTTTTTAAGGAACCTCTGCACCACCAAATTCAGCACATGCGCCAGGCAAGGGATGTGCGTCAAACCGGCTAGGCCCAGAGCTGCTATGAGATTTCGCCCGTTATCGCACACCACCAGGCCGGGCTTGAGGCTCGATGGCAGCAACCACTCATTTGTCTGCTGTTCCATGCTCCTCCACAACTCCTGCGCGGTGTGTGGTTTGTCCCCCAAACAGGCAAGTTGTAAAACTGCCTGCTGTCGTTTACCCCTGGCCGTGCTGAAGTTGGTGGTGAAGGTGTTACGCTGTCCGGATGAGGAGGCGGTAGAGGATGAGGAAGCGGAGTAGGAGGAGTTAGGAACAGGAGGCAAACTGAAGCGCCCTGCAATCCTCGGTGGTGGAAGGACATGCGCCAAATTGCTATCCGCCTCAGGCCCATCTGCCACTGCATTTACCCAGTGTGCCGTTAGGGAGATATAACGCCCCTGACCGTGCTTACTGGTCCACGTATCGGTAGTTAGGTGGACCTTGGCACAGATGGCGTTGCGCAGCTCACACCTGATTTTTTCCCCCACTTGGTTGTGCAGGGAAGGGATGGCTACCCTGGAAAAGTAGTGGCGGCTTGGCACGACGTACTGTGGGACAGCCACCGACATAAGGTTTTTAAAACTGTGCGTCTCCACCAGACGGAATGACAGCATTTCAAAGGCCAAGAATTTTGAAATGCTGGCATTTAGGGCCAGGGATCGCGGGGGGTAGGGGGGTACTTCCTCTTCCTCTCAAGTGTTTGGGAGATGGAAAGCTGAACGCTTCCACGGGACATTGTGGAGATGGTTGTTGGTGACCCAGGTGGTGGTGTTGGTGACAGATCCTCTGTTTGTGGGGTGGCAGGTGCCGGTATCACTACAGATGTGGCTGGAGCGGCCGAGACTGCAGCAGAAGAGGAAGCAGGATGAGCCAGAGACGTTTCTTGGTTTTGAAGGTGTCTACTCCACTGCAGCTCGTGCTTTGCACTTAGATGCCTGATCATGCAGGTTGTGCTCAGGTTGAGAAGGTTTATGCCTCGCTTCAGGCTCTGATTGCACAGGGTGCAAACCACTCGTGTCCTGTCATCAGCACATTTTCTAAAGAACTTCCACGCTAGAGAACTCATTTGAGCTGACTTTGGTGCGCTCGTTCCCTTGCTGCTTTGGGCAGTAGCAGGCGTAGTGTCTAGGGCACGGCCGCTCCGCTTCTGCAACCTGCTCCCTCTTCTGCTGTGCTGGTGGCTCTGTGGACCACCGCCTCTTCCTCCAAACTATTAAGGTCACCTGCATGACGTTCATTCCATGTGGGGTCGAGGACCTCATCATCCTCCACATCATCTTCCACCCAGTCTTCACCCCTGCCCTCCTTGTTGGTCTCCACAATGCTGAACGCCGCAGCAGTTGGCACCTGTGTTTCGTCATCATCAGAGACGTGCTGCGATGGTCCTTGCATGTACTCATCTTGAGAAATAAGTGGTTGGGCATCGCTGCACTCAATCTCTTTCACTTCTGGGGCAGGGCTAGGTGGATGGCCCTGGGAAACCCTGCTGACAGAGTCATCAAAAAGAAGAAGAGACTGCTGTATGGCTTGGGGCTCAGACTGCTTGCCTGATTTGCAAGGGGGAGAGGTGAAAGACGGTTAGACATCAGCTGCAGGTGCCAACTCTGACCTTTCTGCAGTAGACTGGGTGGGAACTGGAGGCACTGTCAGCAGCAAACCAATCTACTATCGCCTCCACTTGTTCTGGCCTCATCACTTCTAGAGGCGTATGATGCCCTACCAAATACTGATGCAGGTTCTGTCACCTACTCACACTTGAGGAAGGTGTTTCACTTGTGCGTGTAGCTGGCACAGATCGACCACGTCCTCTCCTTGCAACAGGAGCTCTACCAGCAGCACCACGACCCAGGCCACGGCCCCTATTTGACGGTCTCCTCATATTTCTGTAATTTAAGATCTTGCCCTAGAAAGGTGTTTATTGAATAGCGGAACAAAACAACAACAGTATCGCACGGGTGTATCTCACAGTCAAATATGCAAACTATGCTGCAATTTAATGTTTTTTACCCCAAAAGGGTGTATATTGAATAGCGGAATAGGATAAAAAACGGTGTATCTCACACGTACAAACACAGACTAGGCCCGATTAAATTTTTTTGTACCCTAAAGGGAGGATGAGGAAGAGGAGTAGGAGGAGTTGGGAACAGGAGGCAAACTGAAGCGCCCTGCAATCCTTGGCGGGGGAAGGAGATGCGCCAAACTAATTTAAAAGGTGTATCTCACACGTACCTATACAGACTATGCCGTAATTTAATTTTTTACACTCCAAAAGGGTGTATATTGAATAGCGGAATAGGAAAACTTTGATAATACGGTGTATCTCACACGTACAAACACAGACTAGGCCCCGATTACAATTTTTTGTACCCTAAAGGCAGGATGAGGAAGAGGAGTAGGAGGAGTTGGGAACAGGAGGCAAACTGAAGCACCCTGCTATCCTTGGCAGGGGAAGGAGATGCGCCAAACCAATTTAAAAGGTGTATCTCACACGTACCGATACAGACTATCCCGCAATTTAATTTTTTACACTCAAAGAGGGTGTATATTGAATAGCGGAATAGGACAAATTTTACAAAACGGTGTGTCTCACACGTACAAACACAGACTAGGCCCCGATTACAATTTTTTCTACCCTAAAGGCAGGATGAGGAGTAGGAGGAGTTCGGAACAGGCAGGAGGCAGACTGAAGCACCCTTAAATCCTCAGCAGTATGAGATGCGCCCAAAAAATTGGAAAGGTGTATCTCAAACGTACCGACACAGACTATAATTTAATTGATCCCCAAAGGTTTTTATTGAATAGCGGAATAGGAAATATGATGAAAAAAAGTGTATGTATCTCACATGTACAGAAGCACACTAGGCCCCAATTACTATTGTTTGTACCCCTAAAGGCAGGATGAGGAGTAGGAGGAGTATGGAACAGGCAGCACCCTCAAATCTTCAGAAGTATGAGATGAACCCCAAAAACTTGGAAAGGTGGATCTCACACGTACCAACACAGACTATCCCGCAATTTAATTGATCCCCAAAGGTTTTTATTGAATAGTGGAATAGGAAATATGATCAAAAAAAGTGTATGTATCTCACACGTACAGAAGCACACTAGGCCCCAATTACTATTGTTTGAACCCCTAAAGGCAGGATGAGGAGTAGGAGGAGTATGGAACAGGCAGCAGCCTCAAATCTTCAGAAGTATGAGATGAACCCCAAAAACTTGGAAAGGTGGATCTCACACGTACCGACACAGACTATCCCGCAATTTAATTGATCCCCAAAGGTTTTTATTGAATAGCGGAATAGGAAATATGATCAAAAAAAGTGTATGTATCTCACACGTACAGAAGCACACTAGGCCCCAATTACTATTGTTTGTACCCCTAAAGGCAGGATGAGGAGTAGGAGGAGTATGGAACAGGCAGCACCCTCAAATCTTCAGAAGTATGAGATGAACCCCAAAAACTTGGAAAGGTGGATCTCACACGTACCGACACAGACTATCCCCCAATCTAACTGATTCCCAAAGGTTTATGATTAAATAGCGGAATAGAAAATATGATCAAAAAAAGTGTATGTATATCACACGTACACAACCACACTAGGCCCCAATTACTATTGTTTGTACCCCTAAAAGGCTGGATGAGGAGTAGGAGGAGTATGGAACAGGCAGCACCCTCAAATCTTCAGAAGTATGAGATGAACCCCAAAAACTTGGAAAGGTGGATCTCACACGTACCAACACAGACTATCCCGCAATTTAATTGAGCCCAAAGGTTTTTATTGAATAGCGGAATAGGAAATATGATCAAAAAAAGTGTATGTATCTCACACGTACAGAAGCACACTAGGCCCCAATTACTATTGTTTGTACCTGAAAGATGGTATTAACATGCCTTATGATATTTCAGATATATATTTCAGTTTATGCCCATCCTGTGATGAAATGTGGGCCCTTGCATTTACATCGTAACGAGCTAGACGGACAACCATTCATAACAACCTTGGACAGCAGACAGCTGTATTTTGCATATAGATGAAAAGACATTGACATGTTCAACACTTTTCCATTCATTCATTCAGACACTTAACGAGTTAAGGCTTAGCATTTAGATTACAAGACATTTTGCATAGAGACTGACACCACCATAAACAATTGACAATTGCTTACATTAACACAGACAAGCTGAACACAAGACGGACCGATACTACAACAAAACACCTCATATTGACACAAATGCATGGCGAAAGCAAAGGCCCTTTTATGTACTATTCTGTCTGATATGTGCTATTGACTGATGAATTATAAACTGGTTTGGAGCAGTCTTTCCCGCTCAAAACATGCTTTAAATATGAGCTTCACCTGCAATAAAATTAGTTGTGACTGCACTAAGTTTGAGTGCTATGTGTTGTCATAACTCCCGGCCGGACGGAGGGTGAATTCATTATCTATTGGGAGGTTAGCAACTGAAGGGCTGTAATATCATCGTGATTGCCTCCTGACGAGAATTGAGCTAACAGTTTTGGTGTCAGAAAGTGAGATCTGCCAAAAACACAGTATGGGGTAAGTGATTATATTTTTATTATTATTATTACTACCCTATACTGTCAGAGCAGATAAACGGTACCCAGTTAAGCGCTAATTTTAGCACCTCCCGGGAATCTGAAATTCCCAAAGATGGGGTCTGATACTCCAGCGCCTGAAGCGCCAAAGATAAAATGGAGTTTGGAACCCGGTTACAAAGCAGTACTGTGTGTGATAGTGAATTCTCCCTCCAAAACGTGTATATATTTGCATAGACACTTAAGTGTATTTAGTCGTTATATAAGATTGCATGCCATTGTGTAGATGTATGTGGAGATTGTATGTGATATTAAGCTGAGCCTGAAGGTATACACTTGGCCACCAAGGATAGTTAACATAGATGAGTCGGATGTGTATAAATCTAATTATTAAAACGCAGGAAACCACATAAATTGGGAAACTAGGTATTTCCAATAAAGTATAAACACTGACGTCACTACCCCTATATAGATATATATAAACCTTCAAACTCAGCTGATCTCACTTTGTATTCTGAGCTTAAGATAATGGGAAATTTTCAAGGTAAGGAGAATTCCGAGGAAATGATGAAATTTACATTTAGGAAGATTGTATGAAAATTGTATCGTGTATGGGCAACCTTAGATCCATGAATCGTTATGTTGTGTTCGTTTTAACACTGTTCCTAAAGGTGCTGTATCAGCAAAGCATTTCATTACACTAAATGAATATTGGTTGCATAATAATTTGTTTTGTGGTTATTACTTATGTTTTAAAAGTGATGTGATTTTGCCGTACTATGCTGGTCATGGCAGCTTTTAGAAGCAAGGAAATATATATTTGGTGTGTAAAGTGTGACCTTAAGGACTAAAATTGTATTTCTATCCTTAAAAATCCTAAGCAATTTTGAACTTTCATCATTAAGGTTTTGTGTCACCGACTTTTCTTTCTTTATCACTGACTTTTTAAAAAATATATTTTCTAGTGCCTTTTTAGCAAACAAACCCCCCCCCCCTCCCCCTCTCCTGTCTGTGACACAGGTAACTGCAAAGGGACTGTAAATAGTTGTATTGTCATACAAATTTAACTATCAGTTTTGCTTTGTAGAGAAAACAAGTTTTGAGGAATGTTCCGAATTGCTGAAGAATGGGTGACGTATGGGTTCTTGTATTCAAATGAGAAATTACTAATGTTTTAAGCTGCTCATTTTTTTTTCAACCATGATGAACAATAATAATTTTTTTCTTTAAGTTTATGGTATACCATAATAATATAAAAAAAAAAATATAGAAATCCACGTGGTAATAATTACTTTGACGTCAACAATTTTTGGTATTAGAGAAGTGCACTGTTAGGAAGGGAAATGTTTGACATGCTTACTGTATGCTAAATTCCTCTAACCGTTGGTTTATTTCTAGGAGGAAAAGTAAAATGTTTTGTTACTAAACTTTTCTTGATGCTTATTCCTCAGATAACTTTAATTTGAGATTTCAGAACGAACAATCACAGCCTTCAACCAACCTTATGGGAGTATTGTTTCCAAATTGTTTTTTTCTGATTGATTAGACTGTTTTTATGGGTGTTAGAAAGTTTTTATTTATTGGGTGTCAGATATTTGATGTGTTCTAATTTGACATATACGAGCTCTGGCATAAATGAGGTGCTATGCTTTAGATAATTAAGCATCTCTGGTCTTTTTTTTTGAGTTTTCTTTTGGTATATTGGTACATACTTTTGTATTCTGGTGCTAAACACTAATTTTTGAATCCATGATCTGATTTATGCACTTATGCTTTTACTACCTTTTCTCTTGACAAGATTATTGGTATGGGATAATGTGCTCAGGCAGATAATGTAGTACTATTCTTATATTATAATCTTGGATACAAATGAAATTTTACAGATTTGTGTGCATATACCATATGTAGCTCTGGAAACTAGTGAGCTGATTGTCATTTATATGTCACAGCACGTTATCAGATGTGCAGTATGTGAAATCTGTATTGTTAAATAATAAAATAGAAAGCTGTCATTTAAAAAAAAAAAAAAAAAAATAGGATGGAAGTGGTTGGCTTGTTGATAGTATGCTAAGAATTATAATGAATTTATGCCAGCGTTACTACTTTGATAAAATTTTAAAGGTAACCTCCTGCGGTGAATTCAATTAGTTGATCTCTTTTCATCCTAAAAGTGACTCATTGCCCAGGTTTTGCATATGAATGGTCCTTGAAGTCAGATCCTGTGTCTCCAAGGCTATTTGGTCTCAATTTCCTGTTCAGGTGTCACCAAGCAAACTGTGCAATCTCTTATAAATTTATGTTTGCATGAGCACTGACTTCTAGCTGTTTTGTGTGTCTCTATGTGTCCATGTACACAAGACAGCTTGAATTTCACTCCCTGTTGTTCAGTGATCACAGCATCTTAGCCATGCAAGGGATACTCAGTTCTAGGTAGCTGCCTGCTTGGGTGAGTCAGAGGACTGCAATTTAACCCATCTCCACCTTTGGAGGAATACAAGGCAGTTCAACCCCTCCAAGGGCCCTCACCATTGTTGCATGTGTAGACATGCTGTGTTCTCCCAAAACAGTGCCATTAAGTATCCTTCCTGTTACCTGCCTTCCTGTAGGCCCTAAACCTCAGTGCTGCGAGTAGTTTCACTAGCATTTATTTTTGCTGCCTGTCTATAGGCCAGAAGCCCAGTGGCGCAAAATACTCCTGCCATTCTTGTAAAACTTGTATTTTTGTCTGAGTACTTACCTGCTATTCTTGCTAAAGTCAGAATGACTTCAGACCCGTCTCAACCCCATGAGTCCATTTATTCTCATATCTAGAGATTTTGCAAGAGGAATATGTGGCAGAATGAATTAGTTGAAAAAATTAAACAGTGATTATGGTGATATCTCGCTCTCGTTTCCTTTGCCAACAGGTGCACCAACCCACCCATTCAAGCCTGGAGACAGAGTCCTGGTGAAGGCCCCTCCATAAGCTGACGTCGCTAGACCGACCCTACGGACCCCCTGCAATAGTTCAAGCAGTGACCAGAACAGCGGTATTGACAGACGACTCCCCGGTTTGGATCCACGCATCGCGACTGAAGGAAACCCCACCCCTGGACCCCACGACAACTTACCGGAGATTGTGACGAGCACCAGCCGAATTATTGGAGATTGTGACAAGCACCAGAGGAATTCCAGTTGGATCCAGACAGACGCATTGGTACAATGCCAGCGGACACCCCTACTCCTGGAAGACTTCGCATTCGTGCGACAGTGGTACGCTTTGTAGCAAGCTGAGCACTAGTAGCCACTGTCTGGTTACTTGCAACATGTGCTCACCCCCCGAGAACCTCTCCTCATTTTGCCCTTGCTCACCCCAGGAAAAGAGGGAGACACGAGACATTCATGTCTCCACTTTACAGTCGAAGTCAAGCCGATTGGACACAAAGGACATTGTTTTTTCGTTATAGCCGCCAGGGACTTGGTCTGACCGCTCTGAAACGAGGGTTGAAAGGGAATTTTTTTCCTCTCATTAAACGGGAGGTTTATTTTTTGCCCTTTCCTGGAAAAGGCCTTAGGACTAGGGTTGAGCGGACACCTAGATGTCCGTGTTTGACGGGTTCGGCCGAACTTTAAAAAAAAGTCCGGGTCCGTGTCCCGGACTTTTACCGAACTTTTCCCGGACACCGAACCCCATTGAAGTCAATGGGGACCCGAACTTTAAGGCACTAAAATGGCTCTAAAACACCAAAGGAAAGGGCTAGAGTGCTGCAAATGGCAGCAAAACGTAATTAAGAGCATGGCAAGTGCTCTGCAAACAAATGTGGATAGGGAAATAACTTAAAACAACAAAAAAAACAGAAAAATAAAACAATGTTCTTCTTCATCTCTGAAGGACGAGGCCCATATGGAGTAGGAGGGAGGTTGAGGTGGTGGTGGATGTGGCGGTGACATAGGCATGCGCACAGGGTGTGCCGGGTGTGCCTGGGCACACCCTAATCACCTAGGGCACATAGCATTGCCAGTGAGGAGATGGGAAAGATCTCCCTCGGACCTGCTCTGCTCTATTTCTCTTTGCCTACAGGTACATGGCCCCGATACATTACTCTCCCTGCTGGAAAACACATGCATGTGTATTTCAACTTTGGGGTGCACACCTTAATGCAATAGGCTGCGCACACCTATGGGCGGTGTAGGTGGAAGCGGCGGTGGAGGAGGACCAGGGCCCGGATTAAGAGCATCATGGGCTTGGTGCTGAGGATTTTGAAGGGCCTTAAGGGCCGTGCCTTGCCATGCACCCAGAGGAGGAAGGGTGCAGCCATGCATGCCTAATTCAACATGGGATGCTGTCTCTGAAGCCCATAAACACATCCATGCATCGGCAACTGTCCCTCCTTGTCCGGCCTTCGCGCTGTGTGGGGAGGTTCTGAGGGTGCTGCCTGGGGAAGCGAGCATAGAAGCCAGACTTCTGTGTTTACAAGTGACAGAAGAGCGGTAACAGTGAATATGGCCAACCCGGGGCCTATATAAAAGGTAGGGGCCTGGAGCTGCAGCTCCAATAGCCCCTACGTTAATCTGGCCCTGAGGAGGAGGACGAGGTAGCCAACACTGCTTCTTTTCACAAATTTTAAATGAGGGTACACCCCAAAAGAGTGAGAAAGAGCAAAAATGGAACAATGGGTGGGTAAGGTCGGTATCCATTGCTATTCTGCACAAGGTACGGAAAAGTCCCGCGGGATCCATGCCTGGTTCATTTTAATGAACGTGAGCTTGTCCACATTATCTCTGGACAGGCGGCTGCGCTCGTCTGTTATAACACCCCCAGCCGTGCTAAATACCCGTTCAGATAATACACTGGCTGCAGGGCACGCCAGCACCTCCAAGGCGTAAAGGGCAAGCTCAGGCCATGTGCCCAATTTGGAGACCCAGAAGTTGAAGGGGGCAGACCCCTCATTCACTACATGTAGGCATGTGCACACATACTGCTCCACCATGTTGGTAAAATGCTGCCTCCTGCTAAGACGTTCCATCTGAGCTGCTGGTGCTGCTGTTTGTTGTGGCGTGCTGACAAAGCTTTTCCACATTTCGGCCATGCTAACCCTGCCTTCTGAGGTGCTGGCGGTGCCCTGGTTGCGTTGGCGACCTCCTCCTCCTCCTCCTCCTCCTCCTCTGCCTTGTGCTTCCACTGCGGCCCCGCTGTCAGATGGGAATGCCAGCAGCATGGCGTCTACCAGCGTGCGCTTGTACTCGCGCATCTTGCGATCGCGCTCCAGTGAGTGAATTAAGGACGGTACGTTGTCCTTGTAACGGGGATCCAGCAGCGTGGCCACCCAGTAATCAGCACAAGTTAGAATGTGGGCAACTCGGCGGTCGTTGTGGAGACACTGCAGCATGTAATCGCTCATGTGTGCCAGGCTGCCCAGAGGCAACGAAAGGCTGTCCTCTGTGGGAGGTGTATCGTCCGTGTCCTCTGTATCCCCCCAGCCACGCACCAGTGATGGCCATGAGCTGGCCTGGGTGCCACCCTGCTGTGAACATGGTTCCATCTCCTCCTCCAGCTCCTCCTCCTCCTCATCCTCCTCATCCTCCAGAACTGTGCCCCTGCTGGACAATTGTGTCCCTGGCGTTTGTGTGTGCAGGAACCCACCCTCGGAGCCCCTTGCGAATGACTGCCCTGAAAGCCTTGGAAATGTTACCTCTTCATCCTCCTCCTCCTCCTCATCCTGTGCCACATCCTCTTCCATCATCGCCCGAATTGTTTTTTCAAGGAGGCATAGAAGTGGGATAGTTAAGCTGAGAACGGCGTCATTGCCACTGGCCATGTTGGTGGAGTACTCAAAACAGCGCAACAAGGCACACAGGTCTCGCATGGAGGCCCAGTTATTGGTGGTGAAGTGGTGCTGTTCCGCAGAGCGACTCACGCGTGCGTGCTGCAGCTGAAACTCCACTATGGCCTGCTGCTGCTCGCACAGTCTTTCCAGCATGTGCAAGGTGGAGTTCCACCTTGTGGGCACGTCACATATGAGGCGGTGAGCGGGAAGGCCGAAGTTACGCTGCAGCGCTGCCAGGCGAGCAGCAGCAGGGTGAGAACGCCGAAAGTGCGCACAAACGGCCCGCACTTTCTGCAGCAGCTCTGACATATCGGGGTAGTTTTTAAGGAACCTCTGCACCACCAAATTCAGCACATGCGCCAGGCAAGGGATGTGCGTCAAACCGGCTAGGCCCAGAGCTGCTATGAGATTTCGCCCGTTATCGCACACCACCAGGCCGGGCTTGAGGCTCGCTGGCAGCAACCACTCATTTGTCTGCTGTTCCATGCTCCTCCACAACTCCTGCGCAGTGTGTGGTTTGTCCCCCAAACAGGCAAGTTGTAAAACTGCCTGCTGTCGTTTACCCCTGGCCGTGCTGAAGTTGGTGGTGAAGGTGTTACGCTGTCCGGATGAGGAGGCGGTAGAGGATGAGGAAGCGGAGTAGGAGGAGTTAGGAACAGGAGGCAAACTGAAGCGCCCTGCAATCCTCGGTGGTGGAAGGACATGCGCCAAATTGCTATCCGCCTCAGGCCCATCCGCCACTGCATTTACCCAGTGTGCCGTTAGGGAGATATAACTCCCCTGACCGTGCTTACTGGTCCACGTATCGGTAGTTAGGTGGACCTTGGCACAGATGGCGTTGCGCAGTGCACACCTGATTTTTTCCCCCACTTGGTTGTGCAGGGAAGGGATGGCTTGCCTGGAAAAGTAGTGGCGGCTGGGCACGACGTACTGTGGGACAGCCACCGACATAAGGTTTTTAAAACTGTGCGTCTCCACCAGACAGAATGACAGCATTTCAAAGGCCAATAATTTTGAAATGCTGGCATTCAGGGCCAGGGATCGCGGGTGGGTAGGGGGGTACTTCCTCTTCCTCTCAAGTGTTTGGGAGATGGAAAGCTGAACGCTTCCACGGGACATTGTGGAGATGGTTGTTGGTGACCCAGGTGGTGGTGTTGCTGACAGATGGTCTGTTTGCGGGGTGGCAGATGCCGGTATCACTACAGATGTGGCTGGAGCGGCCGAGACTGCAGCAGAAGAGGAAGCAGGATGAGCCAGAGACGTTTCTTGGTTTTGAAGGTGTGTACTCCACTGCAGCTCGTGCTTTGCACTTAGATGCCTGATCATGCAGGTTGTGCTCAGATTGAGAAGGTTTATGCCTCGCTTTAAGCTCTGATTGCACAGGGTGCAAACCACTCGTGTCCTGTCATCAGCACATTTTCTAAAGAACTTCCACGCTAGAGAACTCCTTTGAGCTGACTTTGGTGCGCTCGTTCCCTTGCTGCGTTGGGCAGTAGCGGGCGTAGTGTCTAGGGCACGGCCGCTCCGCTTCTGCACCCTGCTCCCTCTTCTGCTGTGCTGGTGGCTCTGTGCGACCACCGCCTCTTCCTCCAAACTACTCAGGTCACCTGCGTGACGTTCATTCCATGTGGGGTCGAGGACCTCATCGTCCTCCACATCATCTTCCACCCAGTCTTCACCCCTGCCCTCCTTGTCGGTCTCCACAATGCTGAACGCCGCAGCAGTTGGCACCTGCGTTTCGTCATCATCGGAGACGTGCTGCGATGATCCTTGCATGTACTCATCTTGAGCAATAAGTGGTTGGGCATCGCTGCACTCAATCTCTTCCACTTCTGGGGCAGGGCTAGGTGGATGGCCCTGGGAAACCCTGCTGACAGAGTCATCAAAAAGAAGAAGAGACTGCTGTATGGCTTGGGGCTCAGACTGCTTGCCTGATTTGCAAGGGGGTGAGGTGAAAGACGGTTGGACATCGGCTGCAGGTGCCAACTGTGACCTTTCTGCAGTAGACTGGGTGGGAGACAATGTGAAGGAACTGGAGGCACTGTCAGCAGCAAATCAATCTTCTATCGCCTCAACTTGTTCTGGCCTCATCACTTCTAGGGGCGTATGATGCCCTACCAAATACTGATGCAGGTTCTGTCGCCTACTCACACTTGAGGAAGGTGTTTCACTTGTGCGTGTAGCTGGCACAGATCGACCACGTCCTCTCCTTGCAACAGGAGCTCTACCAGCAGCACCACGACCCAGGCCACGGCCCTTATTTGACGGTCTCCTCATATTTCTGTAATTTAAGATCTTGCCCTAGAAAGGTTTTTATTGAATAGCGGAATAGGAAATATGATGAAAAAAAGTGTATGTATCTCACATGTACAGAAGCACACTAGGCCCCAATTACTATTGTTTGTACCCCTAAAGGCAGGATGAGGAGTAGGAGGAGTATGGAACAGGCAGCACCCTCAAATCTTCAGAAGTATGAGATGAACCCCAAAAACTTGGAAAGGTGGATCTCACACGTACCAACACAGACTATCCCGCAATTTAATTGATCCCCAAAGGTTTTTATTGAATAGTGGAATAGGAAATATGATCAAAAAAAGTGTATGTATCTCACACGTACAGAAGCACACTAGGCCCCAATTACTATTGTTTGAACCCCTAAAGGCAGGATGAGGAGTAGGAGGAGTATGGAACAGGCAGCAGCCTCAAATCTTCAGAAGTATGAGATGAACCCCAAAAACTTGGAAAGGTGGATCTCACACGTACCGACACAGACTATCCCGCAATTTAATTGATCCCCAAAGGTTTTTATTGAATAGCGGAATAGGAAATATGATCAAAAAAAGTGTATGTATCTCACACGTACAGAAGCACACTAGGCCCCAATTACTATTGTTTGTACCCCTAAAGGCAGGATGAGGAGTAGGAGGAGTATGGAACAGGCAGCACCCTCAAATCTTCAGAAGTATGAGATGAACCCCAAAAACTTGGAAAGGTGGATCTCACACGTACCGACACAGACTATCCCCCAATCTAACTGATTCCCAAAGGTTTTTGATTAAATAGCGGAATAGAAAATATGATCAAAAAAAGTGTATGTATCTCGCACGTACAAAACCACACTAGGCCCCAATTACTATTGTTTCTACCCCTAAAAGGATGGATGAGGAGTAGGAGGAGTATGGAACAGACAGCACCCTCAAATCTTCAGAAGTATGAGATGAACCTCAAAAACTTGGAAAGGTGGATCTCACATGTACCGACACAGACTATCCCGCTATTCAATTGATCCTCAAAGGTTTTTATTGAATAGCGGAATAGGAAATATGATCAAAAAAAAGTGTATGTATCTCGCACGTACACCACCACACTAGGCCCCAATTACTATTGTTTGTACCCCTAAAAGGATGGTTGAGCAGTAGGAGGAGGAGTATGGAACAGGCAGCACCCTCAAATCTTCAGAAGTATGAGATGAACCCCAAAAACTTGGAAAGGTGGATCTCACACGTACCGACACAGACTATCACGCAATTTAATTGATCCCCAAAGGTTTTAATTGAATAGCGGAATAGAAAATATGATCAAAAAGAAAGTGTATGTATCTCACACGTACACCACCACACTAGGCCCCAATTACTATTGTTTGTACCCCTAAAAGGATGGTTGAGCAGTAGGAGGAGGAGTATGGAACAGGCAGCACCCTCAAATCTTCAGAAGTATGAGATGAACCCCAAAAACTTGGAAAGGTGGATCTCACACGTACCGACACAGACTATCACGCAATTTAATTGATCCCCAAAGGTTTTAATTGAATAGCGGAATAGAAAATATGATCAAAAAGAAAGTGTATGTATCTCACACGTACACCACCACACTAGGCCCCAATTACTATTGTTTGTACCCCTAAAAGGATGGTTGAGCAGTAGGAGGAGGAGTATGGAACAGGCAGCACCCTCAAATCTTCAGAAGTATGAGATGAACCCCAAAAACTTGGAAAGGTGGATCTCACACGTACCGACACAGACTATCACGCAATTTAATTGATCCCCAAAGGATTTAATTGAATAGCGGAATAGAAAATATGATCAAAAAGAAAGTGTATGTATCTCACACGTACACCACCACACTAGGCCCCAATTACTATTGTTTGTACCCCTAAAAGGTTGGTTGAGCAATAGGAGGAGGAGTATGGAACAGACAGCACCCTCAAATCTTCAGAAGTATGAGATGAACCCCAAAAACTTGGAAAGGTGGATCTCACACGTACCGACACAGACTATCACGCAATTTAATTGATCCCCAAAGGTTTTAATTGAATAGCGGAATAGAAAAAATGATCAAAAAGAAAGTGTATGTATCTCACACGTACACCACCACACTAGGCCCCAATTACTATTGTTTGTACCCCTAAAAGGATGGTTGAGGAGTAGGAGGAGGAGTATGGAACAGGCAGCACCCTCAAATCTTCAGACGCATGAGATGAACCCCAAAAACTTGGAAAGGTGGATCTCACACGTACCGACACAGACTATCACGCAATTTAATTGATCCCCAAAGGTTTTAATTGAATAGCGGAATAGAAAATATGATCAAAAAGAAAGTGTATGTATCTCACACGTACACCACCACACTAGGCCCCAATTACTATTGTTTGTACCCCTAAAAGGATGGTTGAGCAGTAGGAGGAGGAGTATGGAACAGGCAGCACCCTCAAATCTTCAGAAGTATGAGATGAACCCCAAAAACTTGGAAAGGTGGATCTCACACGTACCGACACAGACTATCACGCAATTTAATTGATCCCCAAAGGATTTAATTGAATAGCGGAATAGAAAATATGATCAAAAAGAAAGTGTATGTATCTCACACGTACACCACCACACTAGGCCCCAATTACTATTGTTTGTACCCCTAAAAGGATGGTTGAGCAGTAGGAGGAGGAGTATGGAACAGGCAGCACCCTCAAATCTTCAGAAGTATGAGATGAACCCCAAAAACTTGGAAAGGTGGATCTCACACGTACCGACACAGACTATCACGCAATTTAATTGATCCCCAAAGGTTTTAATTGAATAGCGGAATAGAAAATATGATCAAAAAGAAAGTGTATGTATCTCACACGTACACCACCACACTAGGCCCCAATTACTATTGTTTGTACCCCTAAAAGGATGGTTGAGGAGTAGGAGGAGGAGTATGGAACAGGCAGCACCCTCAAATCTTCAGAAGTATGAGATGAACCCCAAAAACTTGGAAAGGTGGATCTCACACGTACCGACACAGACTATCACGCAATTTAATTGATCCCCAAAGGATTTAATTGAATAGCGGAATAGAAAATATGATCAAAAAGAAAGTGTATGTATCTCACACGTACACCACCACACTAGGCCCCAATTACTATTGTTTGTACCCCTAAAAGGATGGTTGAGCAGTAGGAGGAGGAGTATGGAACAGGCAGTACCCTCAAATCTTCAGAAGTATGAGATGAACCCCAAAAACTTGGAAAGGTGGATCTCACACGTACCGACACAGACTATCACGCAATTTAATTGATCCCCAAAGGTTTTAATTGAATAGCGGAATAGAAAATATGATCAAAAAGAAAGTGTATGTATCTCACACGTACACCACCACACTAGGCCCCAATTACTATTGTTTGTACCCCTAAAAGGATGGTTGAGCAGTAGGAGGAGGAGTATGGAACAGGCAGCACCCTCAAATCTTCAGAAGTATGAGATGAACCCCAAAAACTTGGAAAGGTGGATCTCACACGTACCGACACAGACTATCACGCAATTTAATTGATCCCCAAAGGATTTAATTGAATAGCGGAATAGAAAATATGATCAAAAAGAAAGTGTATGTATCTCACACGTACACCACCACACTAGGCCCCAATTACTATTGTTTGTACCCCTAAAAGGATGGTTGAGCAGTAGGAGGAGGAGTATGGAACAGGCAGCACCCTCAAATCTTCAGAAGTATGAGATGAACCCCAAAAACTTGGAAAGGTGGATCTCACACGTACCGACACAGACTATCACGCAATTTAATTGATCCCCAAAGGTTTTAATTGAATAGCGGAATAGAAAATATGATCAAAAAGAAAGTGTATGTATCTCACACGTACACCACCACACTAGGCCCCAATTACTATTGTTTGTACCCCTAAAAGGATGGTTGAGCAGTAGGAGGAGGAGTATGGAACAGGCAGCACCCTCAAATCTTCAGAAGTATGAGATGAACCCCAAAAACTTGGAAAGGTGGATCTCACACGTACCGACACACACTATCACGCAATTTAATTGATCCCCAAAGGTTTTAATTGAATAGCGGAATAGAAAATATGATCAAAAAGAAAGTGTATGTATCTCACACGTACACCACCACACTAGGCCCCAATTACTATTGTTTGTACCCCTAAAAGGATGGTTGAGGAGTAGGAGGAGGAGTATGGAACAGGCAGCACCCTCAAATCTTCAGAAGTATGAGATGAACCCCAAAAACTTGGAAAGGTGGATCTCACACGTACCGACACAGACTATCACGCAATTTAATTGATCCCCAAAGGTTTTAATTGAATAGCGGAATAGAAAATATGATCAAAAAGAAAGTGTATGTATCTCACACGTACACCACCACACTAGGCCCCAATTACTATTGTTTGTACCCCTAAAAGGCTGGATGAGGAGTAGGAGGAGGAGTATGGAACAGGCAGCACCCTCAAATCTTCAGAAGTATGAGATTGTGTTCACTGTACCCCACAAAGATTGTGTTCACTGCACCCCACAAAGATTGTGTTCACTGCACCTCAAAAAGGATTTTGTTCACTGCACCCCACAAAGATTGTGTTCACTGCACCCTAAAAGGATTTTGTTCACTGCACCCCAAAAAGATTGTGTTCACTGTACCCCCCAAAGATTGTGTTCACTGCACCCCACAAAGATTCTGTTCCCTGTACCCCACAAAGATTGTGTTCACTGCACCCCACAAAGGATTTTGTTCACTGCACCCCAAAAAGATTGTGTTCACTGCACCCCAAAAAGGATGTTGTTCACTGCACCCCAAAAAGGATTTTGTTCACTGCACCCCAAAAAGATTGTGTTCCCTGCACCCCACAAAGATTGTGTTTACTGCACCCCACAAAGGATTTTGTTCACTGCACCCCAAAAAGATTGTGTTCACTGTACCCCCCAAAGATTGTGTTCACTGCACCCCACAAAGGATTTTGTTCACTGCACCCCAAAAATATTGTGTTCACTGTACCCCCCAAAGATTGTGTTCACTGCACCCCACAAAGATTCTGTTCACTGTACCCCACAAAGATTGTGTTCACTGCACCCCACAAAGGATTTTGTTCACTGCACCCCAAAAAGATTGTGTTCACTGCACCCCAAAAAGGATTTTGTTCACTGCACCCCAAAAAGGATGTTGTTCACTGCACCCCAAAAAGGATTTTGTTCACTGCACCCCAAAAAGATTGTGTTCACTGCACCCCACAAAGATTGTGTTCACTGCACCCCACAAAGGATTTTGTTCACTGCACCCCAAAAAGATTGTATTCACTGCACCCCAAAAAGGATTTTGTTCACTGCACCCCAAAAAGGATGTTGTTCACTGCACCCCAAAAAGGATTTTGTTCACTCCACCCCAAAAAGATTGTGTTCACTGCACCCCACAAAGATTGTGTTCACTGCACCCCAAAAAGGATTTTGTTCACTGCACCCCAAAAAGATTGTGTTCACTGCACCCCACAAAGATTGTGTTCACTGCACCCCAAAAAGGATGTTGTTCACTGCACCCCAAAAAGATTGTGTTCACTGCACCCCACAAAGATTGTGTTCACTGCACCCCACAAAGGATTTTGTTCACTGCACCCCAAAAAGATTGTGTTCACTGCACCCCAAAAAGGATGTTGTTCACTGCACCCCAAAAAGGATTTTGTTCACTGCACCCCAAAAAGATTTTGTTCACTGCACCCCAAAAATGACGTTGTTCACTGCACCCCAAAAAGATTGTGTTCACTGCAGCTCAAAAAGATTGTGTTCACTGCAGCTCACACACAGAAAAATGGATGTGGATCACTGACACCTGCCTATCTCCTATCCCACACCACACAGCAATATCGATTGTAGTTTGTAGAACACAGTTTCCCTAAAATTCAGCAGCAGCAGCCTCTCCCTAACAGGATTGAGAAGAGATCGTAGATCAGGATTGAGTGCAGAGTCACCCCACCCCCCACACAGCAATATCGATTGTACTTTGTAGAAGACACTGACCCTATAATTCAGCAGACTCTATCCCTAAAATGCCTACAACTCGCCCTGCCTAAACACTCCGACCTGTCCCTCAATTCTATCCGGACACAAATGTTTTTTTCCTGCCTGTCTTTCCCTAATCAGCAGCCAGCACGTTGATGTGTGCTCTGTCCCTGATCTAAGCAGCAGAATGAAGACGCTGCGGCTGCCTGGAACTTATAAAGACTTGGTCACATGCTTCAGACGGCCAATCACAGCTACTGAGACATTTGCAGGCATGGCTGGGATGGCTTAAGGCACACCAGTTAAACGATTGTTGATTGGCTGTTGAAAGCCCGCCATGAAAAGAGCGCCAAAGCATGCAAAACCCGGAAATAAAACGACCGAACACGGATTTTTACCCGAACATACAGTAAAGTGTCCGTGTCCGTGTTCGGGTACAAAAAATCCAATTATTCGGTACGAACATGAATAATACAGTCCGTGTTCGCTCAACACTACTTAGGACATGTTGAAAAAAAAAAAAATCACATGCCATAGTCAACAGGTGGTATGTGCTGCCATGGTCTATTTTGTAGTGACTTTATTGTAATAATATGGAGTTGGATTTTTCAGGCCATGGATTCTTGCAAGCTACAGCCCTCCCCATTGAACATGTCTGTTTTGATTTGATAGAATTCTAAGAAGTTATATCCCTATGTGCACACAACGAAGTCACCAGCCTACATACACCTTGGAATATAATGTCACCTGTTTTGTGCTATTCAAGACTCTAAGTGATCCCACCGTTATGAATAAGCTGGGATCAAAGGTTGGGTTGAAAGATGGTATTAACATGCCTTATGATATTTCAGATATATATTTCAGTTTATGCCCATCCTGTGATGAAATGTGGGCCCTTGCATTTACATCGTAACGAGCTAGACGGACAACCATTCATAACAACCTTGGACAGCAGACAGCTGTATTTTGCATATAGATGAAAAGACATTGACATGTTCAACACTTTTCCATTCATTCATTCAGACACTTAACGAGTTAAGGCTTAGCATTTAGATTACAAGACATTTTGCATAGAGACTGACACCACCATAAACAATTGACAATTGCTTACATTAACACAGACAAGCTGAACACAAGACGGACCGATACTACAACAAAACACCTCATATTGACACAAATGCATGGCGAAAGCAAAGGCCCTTTTATGTACTATTCTGTCTGATATGTGCTATTGACTGATGAATTATAAACTGGTTTGGAGCAGTCTTTCCCGCTCAAAACATGCTTTAAATATGAGCTTCACCTGCAATAAAATTAGTTGTGACTGCACTAAGTTTGAGTGCTATGTGTTGTCATAACTCCCGGCCAGAGGGAGGGTGAATTCATTATCTATTGGGAGGTTAGCAACTGAAGGGCTGTAATATCATAGTGATTGCCTCCTGACGAGAATTGAGCTAACAGTACCCCTAAAGGCAGGATGAGGAGTAGGAGGAGTATGGAACAGGCAGCACCCTCAAATCTTCAGAAGTATGAGATGAACCCCAAAAACTTGGAAAGGTGGATCTCACACGTACCAACACAGACTATCCCCCAATTTAACTGATCCCCAAAGGTTTTTGATTAAATAACGCAATAGAAAAAATGATCAAAAAAAGTGTATGTATATCACACGTACACAACCACACTAGGCCCCAATTACTATTGTTTGTACCCCTAAAAGGCTGGATGAGGAGTAGGAGGAGTATGGAACAGGCAGCACCCTCAAATCTTCAGAAGTATGAGATGAACCCCAAAAACTTGGAAAGGTGGATCTCACACGTACCGACACAGACTATCCCCCAATTTAACTGATCCCCAAAGGTTTTTGATTAAATAGCGGAATAGAAAATATGATCAAAAAAAGTGTATGTGTATCACACGTACACAACCACACTAGGCCCCAATTGCTATTGTTTGTACCCCTAAAAGGCTGGATGAGGAGTAGGAGGAGTATGGAACAGGCAGCACCCTCAAATCTTCAGAAGTATGAGATGAACCCCAAAAACTTGGAAAGGTGGATCTCACACGTACCGACACAGACTATCCCCCAATTTGACTGATCCCCAAAGGTTTTTGATTAAATAGCGGAATAGAAAATATGATAAAAAAAAGTGTATGTATATCACACGTACACAACCACACTAGGCCCCAATTACTATTGTTTGTACCCCTAAAAGGCTGGATGAGGAGTAGGAGGAGTATCGAACAGGCAGCACCCTCAAATCTTCAGAAGTATGAGATGAACCCCAAAAACTTGGAAAGGTGGATCTCACACGTACCAACACAGACTATCCCCCAATTTAACTGATCCCCAAAGGTTTTTGATTAAATAGCGGAATAGAAAATATGATCAAAAAAAGTGTATGTATATCACACGTACACAACCACACTAGGCCCCAATTACTATTGTTTGTACCCCTAAAAGGCTGGATGAGGAGTAGGAGGAGTATGGAACAGGCAGCACCCTCAAATCTTCAGAAGTATGAGATGAACCCCAAAAACTTGGAAAGGTGGATCTCACACGTACCGACACAGACTATCCCCCAATTTAACTGATCCCCAAAGGTTTTTGATTAAATAGCGGAATAGAAAATATGATCAAAAAAAGTGTATGTATATCACACGTACACAACCACACTAGGCCCCAATTACTATTGTTTGTACCCCTAAAAGGCTGGATGAGGAGTAGGAGGAGTATGGAACAAACAGGCAGCACCCTCAAATCTTCAGAAGTATGAGATGAACCCCAAAAACTTGGAAAGGTGGATCTCACACGTACCGACACAGACTATCCCCCAATTTAACTGATCCCCAAAGGTTTTTGATTAAATAGCGGAATAGAAAATATGATCAAAAAAAGTGTATGTATATCACACGTACACAACCACACTAGGCCCCAATTACTATTGTTTGTACCCCTAAAAGGCTGGATGAGGAGTAGGAGGAGTATGGAACAGGCAGCACCCTCAAATCTTCACAAGTATGAGATGAACCCCAAAAAAACCAAATATCATTCAGCTCTGCTGCAGGCCACAATTTAATTTTTTTTTAACCCAAGGCTGTATATTGAATAGTGGAATAGAAAAAAAGTGTATGATTTTTGAAACCACTCAATATTAGCACATGTGAACTGAACACAGCAGTGTATGATCAGTCACTCAGCACAGCACAGCTGAAGGAAAAAGGCTGCACACAGTGCCTGATAGAAAAATACTTTTCTCCCTCCTCCTCAGTGGGCAAAAAAGATTGTGTTCACTGCACCCCAAAAAGATTGTGTTCACTGTACCCCAAAAAGATTGTGTTCACTGCACCACAAAAAGATTGTGTTCACTGTACCCCAAAAAGATTGTGTTCACTGTACCCCAAAATGATTGTGTTCACTGCACCCCAAAAAGATTGTGTTCACTGCACCCCAAAAAGATTGTGTTCACTGTACCCCAAAAACATTGCGTTCACTGCACCCCAAAAAGATTGTGTTCACTGCAGCCCACACAAAGCAAAATGGATGTGGACCACTGACACCTGCCTATCTCCTATCCCACACCACACAGCAATATCGATTGTAGTTTGTAGAACACACTGTCCCTAAAAATCAGCAGACTCTGTCCCTAACAGGATTGATAAGATCGTAGATCGGGACTGCAAACCCCACCCCACACAGCAATATCGATTGTAGTTTGTAGAACACACTTTCCCTAAAAATCAGCAGACTCTCTCCCTAACAGGATTGATAAGATCGTAGATCGGGTGACTGCAAACCCCACCCCACACAGCAATGTCGATTGTAGTTTGTAGAACGCACTGTCCCTAAAAAATCAGCAGACTCTCTCCCTAAAATGCCTACAACTCATCCTGCCTAACACACTCCGACCTGTCCCTCAATTCTATCCGGACACAAATGTTTTTTTTTTCCTGTCTGTCCCTAATCACCAGCCAGCACGTTGATGTGTGCTCTCTCCCTGATCTAAACAGCAGAATGACGCCGCAGCGGCGCTGCCTCGAACTTATAAAGACTTGGTCACATGCTTCAGACGGCCAATCACAGCTACTGATACATTTGTAGGCATGGCTGGGATGGCTTAGGCACACCAGTTAAACGCTTGTTGATTGGCTGTTGAAAGCCCGCCATGAAAAGCGCGCCAAAGCATGCAAAACCCGGAAATAAAACGACCGAACACGGATTTTTACCCGAATATACAGTAAAGTGTTCATGTCCGTGTTCGGGTAACAAAAATCCAATTATTCGGTACGAACACGAATAATACAGTCCGTGTTCGCTCAACCCTAATCATGATGTGAAGTTATTGCCCTGCTTAATTTTGTGTCATCTGCAAAAACTGAGATTGATCTAGTGATCCTGTCCTCAATGCTATTTATGAATAAATTGAACAAAATTGGTCCCAGGACTGAGCCTTGGTGCACCCCCACTTATCACTTCAGACCAGTCTGAGTATGCGTTATTTATTACCACCCTTTGGACATGTCCCTTTAGCCAGTTTTCTATCCAAGAGCAAACCTTGTGGTCTAAGCCTGCAGACCTTATTTTGTAAATGAATCATTTGTTGTTGTAAATTCATTGTTTGTTCCTTTGTGCTGAGTGGGTCTAATGGGAGTGGTTTCATAATTATTAATCAGCTGTGAACCTGCAGAGCACTAATGTGGAAATCCGCTGGGCCTGCATCCCTTTAGACATGTTCCTATTGGAAGTATCTCATTAAAAATAAAAATATTTTTCCAGGGGATGCCTGAAATCTGACTTGTATCTTAGGCAGACTTCTGGGAAAATTGTAAGGGAAATAACGCAAGCAGGAAATTATGTTTCTGGGGGGTGTATTGCATTGCATTTTCACAAAATGACAGCGGCTGCAGATTGAAAAGGAAAGGTACATTTTAATAACATTGATTTACAATATGACTTGTGTCGCAATTGTATACGCTATATATATTTTTTTTTATTTGCTATTTAGTTTTACCTACGAAAGTGGATTTACCCTTTATATTTTGGCCATATTCAAGGATAATAGGCAAGGGTTTGTCAAATTGCTGGGCACTACCATGGAGGACATAGACCAATGCAATTTTTTTTAAATAAACAAAATACAAGAAAACCGCACCTCCAAGTAAATAAACAGAAGCTAGCATAAAGTACTGGTAAGTAATAAAACAATAAATAACAATGAAATGCAGCGCTTAAAACAAAAATAAAAAGTCCATAATGACAGCCACTGATTTAAACTGAGAGTCTTCCACCTCCGTGTGTGAAGAGCAAGCCAACAACAGGTGATCCAAGAGTGCTAAACCACCACCACATGAAGCACACTGCCGCTTACCAGAAGAAGAGGATCCCCGTTCTCACAATGATCAAATGCGCTTTCACCAGTATTAGGAAAAAACAGCATTTGGGATTGTTCAAATGGACTCCTCATAGCACACAGACAGGATCGATATGTCCAATAGGGGAAGGATCCACAGAAAGGCAAGAAAAGAGCTTATAGTGTAGTAAGTTTTAAAACTATTTATTTAGGCAAAGGCAAACTCACTCACCAAACTAAAATAACACAATAATAAAAGATCAAGCAGCTTCCTCGTAGTGCGACAGACCTTCCTGGAGTGATGTGAGACATCGAGCCAGCTCCACCCCTACGCGTTTCATCGTAGGAACATCATCAGGGGGCGAGGCTCAGTGTCCATCTCTCGTCACTCTTATATTGGCAAGGCAGGAAGCAGAAGCGGTCCTTCAGAGCGGCGCCGCACAATACTAAAGAGAGCGCCGGAACCAGGAATCGGAAAGACATGCCTTGTATACTGGAACGAAAATAATAACTTACTCGGTCCCAGCGCTTAAAACAATAATGCAAGAAATTGCGATAAGCCTCAATTCCACTCACAAATAGAGGAAAAACGCTGGACCATAAGTAAAATAGTATACAATTGAGGAAGGTCAGAAAAGGTCAGAAAATTATGCAAAATACAGTGGTCTGATTTCACACTAGAAAGGTCTGACATCACACAAGATAAAAACCTAACACAAAGCAGGATGATTCATACAATCAGATGATTCATAAAAAGCAAGGTGAAATATAAAATACAGATTACATATATAGAATATATATAAAAAATGTATATAGACGAACGATATGCTAACTATTATTGATGAAGGCATTTACGTCAAGATCTATATTCAAACCCAAAGGTCTATAACATTTAAGCAAGTAGATCCATTTTGTCTCCAAACTGGAGATTTCCCTGCGTGTATGGCTACCTCTCCAGTGTGGCTTGAAAAGATCTATAACCATTATGTAGGCCCCAGTATCAGAGACTTTTGCACACGGATGAATGAGCATATCGCCAATATCCGCAAGGGTTTCCCAAAACACAGCCTATCTAGGCACTATGATCAGTGTCATAATAGGGACCCTGCTGGGACATTGTTTATGGTTATAGATATAAACAAAAAAATACAGACAATTTTGGAAGAAAAAAAAAAAACAATATTTTCTAATTTCTGTTAAAAAAAATATCCAACAAACTCAAACTTAATCATAAATGTAGGGGAAATGTATTCTGCTACATGTCTTTGTTAAGAAACAAAAACAAAAAAACAGTAAGCCCCGGTTCACATTAGTGCGATTGCGGAGATCGCATGTAACTCGGAGCGCACTGCTCCTAAATTGCATGCAATCTCAGTTGCGATGCGAATTTCAGCCATACACTTTGTATGGCTGAATTCACACCACATCCGCAATGAACTCGCTCATGAGGCTTTTTTTCAACCTTTTTCAACCTTTTTCAACTGGGGGTGTCGTTAACTTTTAATTGACACCCCCTGCGTATCGCATATGGCAGTGTGAACTGCCAGAAGTGCGGATGTGATGCGGGATCACGCTGCATATTCGCAGCGTTCCTGCATCACAGAAGTGTGAACCGGCACTAAATGTATATTAATTAGTTTGAGTGAAAGTTGTAGCGTCTACAAACTATGGTATATGTGTCCTGGAATTTACACAGCTTTTACTTTCTGACTTCCTATCACATTTCTTGAGGTGCTAATTACCACTTTTTGAAGAGTTGACACTACAAGGAATTTGCTGAGAGGCCTGTTGAGCCCATGGAAGATTCTATTTTTTTGTCCCAAGTTTTTAAAAATTACAAAAAAGAGTTTATTTTTTTTGGCAAAGTTGTCATTTTAACCACTTAAGCCCCGGAAGATTTTACCCCCTTCCTGACCAGGGGGTATTTTGCGATTCGGCACTGCGTGACTTTAACGGACAATTGCGCGGTCGTGCGACGCTGTATCTAAACGAATTTGGCGTCCTTTTTTTCCCACAAACAGAGCTTTCTTTTGGTGGTATTTGATCACCTGTGCGATTTTTTGATCACGCGCTATAAACAAAAAAAGAGCGTAAATTTTGCAAAAATAGCAATATTTTTCACATTTTTTTATATGAAATTCCCCCCCAAAAAAATGTAAAAATCTAAATTTTTTAACATTTTCGGCCAATTTGTTTTATGCTACCTATGTTTGGTAAAAAAAAATCGTAAAAAGCGTATTTTGATTGGTTTGCGCAAAAGTTATCGCGTTTACTAACAAAGGGAAAGATTTTTGTCATTTTTGTTGTTTTTCTTTTTTAACGCGTAATGGCGGCGATCTGCGATTTTTTTTTTGCGGTACTGCGACATTGCGGCGGACAGATCGGACCCTTGACTGATATTTTTGACACTTTTGGGGTTACCAGTGACATTTCTACAGTAATCAGTGCTATACATATGCACTGTTACTGTAAAAATACACTGGCAGTGAAGGGGTTAACTTTTTTTGAAAGGGAGGGGCTATGTGTGTCCCTAGGGGCGTGCTTTCTACTGTGATTGGCTGTGGCTTCAGATGTATGAAGAGTGATCAACGGTTCTACATAGTAGAACCGTATGATCATCCTTCATACACAGGGGAGAATGACAGGCAGCTTGTTTACACAAGCCGCCTTACTTTCTCCCTCTCCCGCCGGTCACACGCGCGGGGGGGTCCGTGACCACGCGGAGCGGGAGTGCGCCTCCGGGGGTGCGCGCTCGCTCCCTAGACCCTCACAAGCTAGTGACGTAGCCCTACGTCACTTTGCCTGTGAGGGGCTGACTGCCGACGTAGATCGGCGTTAGGCAGTCGGCAAGTGGTTAATAAGATATTTCTCACACATGCCATGGGTATATGTGGAATTATACCCCAAACACACATTCTGCTACGTCTCCTGGGCATGGGGATACCACATGTGTGAGACATTTTGAGAGCCTAGCGGCATACAGGAGCCCAAAATTAAATGACCCCTTTGAAAGCCCAAAGTTATGTAATTTTCTCATTTCACTTCCTAACTCTCTATCAGAATTTCAGAGGCTCAGAAATGCCAAGATAGTACAAAACCTCCCCAAAATGATCCCTTTTTGGAAAGTAGATACTGCCAAACTATTTGCTAATAGGCATGTTGATTCCATGGAAGATTTTTTTCAAAAGTTTTTCAAAAAATTACAATTTATTTATTTTTTTACACAAAGTTGTCAACTTAAATGATACAAACAAAACTATATATATAGTACTGCGCTCCTAGGATATAATAGAGGTAGATAATAAATAAATAAATAAAAGGTGCTCCTGTGTTTCTGATATCCACAAAATAAAAAGGCATATAGTGCTACATATCAACTCGTAAAATGCAAGGGTATATGGTAAAATCTATATACCTAAAATGACAATAAAGTGCATGTTGTGTAATATGTGCAAATTTCTAATAAATTTAATCAAAAAACATTCCATGAAGTGTAATACTTCTCACCGCATATTAAGATAAACACGTAAAGTGTGCAAAAAATTGTGCCAATGTCCAAAAAACAAATTACAAAATTCAGTGACTTTACAATATCTGTGTAATTTGGGCAAAAGTCCTTTTTTATAATATATTAAAATCCTCCACCAGAAAATAAGGTGACTGGGGTGCTCTTACACTGATGACACCTATGTGTGTGCTATCTGCTCACCTCCATGCTTAAACAACAGCGCTTGTGGGTGTTTCAAAATTAATGGCTTGTAATCCTCCCGGAAATGATCCTTTCTTCTTCCTCAGAGTATTGTTGCTCTATAGGGAACCTTTCACCTCTATAGCCTTAGGCGATCTAATGTCTAATGGGTGAAGAAAAGACTATCATGGTGTAGTATGTACACATCCTTTATTAAAATTATACGTATCAACTCACATTAAAAAAACAGGAAATCCACCTGAAATACGAAACGAGCATTCCGCTTGTGTCCTAAAAATATGTCACTTCCGGTTTCTCGTATAAGCCCTAAACGTTACGTCATGGGTCACGTGACTTCTTCAGGAGATTAAGGAGTTTGAAATTGTTTACTTCACACTGTTTTGGGTAACCAGTTCAGTATTAGCAGCACCTGGGAGGTATTATTTCATTACAGCTGGTTGCACAACAGCTGTAGTGCAAAAGTCACTACACTCTATTCTTAACCACTATACCACCGGAGGATTTTGCTGTCTTACGTCCAGGCCACTTTTTGCGATTCGGCGCTGTGCGACTTTAACTGACAATTGCGCGGTTGTGCTACGCCGTACCCAAACGAAATTTACGTCCTTTTTTTCCCACAAACAGAGATTTCTTTTGGGGGTATTTGATCACCTGTGCAATTTTTACTTTTTGCGCTATAAACAAAAAAAGAGTTTATTTTGAAAAAATAACAATATTTTTAACATTTTTTTATATGAAATTCCCCCCCCCCAAAAAAAAATGTTAAATTCAAAATTTTTTAAAATTTTTGGCCAATTTGTTTTCTGCTACCTATGTTTGGTAAAAAAAAATCACAATAAGCGTATTTTTATTGGTTTGCGCAAAAGTTATTGCGTTTACTAACTAAGGGAAAGATTTCTGTCATTTTTGGTGTTTTTTTTTTTTTAACGAGTAATGGCGGCGATCTGCGTTTTTTTTTTATTTTTTTGCGGGACTGCGACATTGCGGCGGACAGATTGGACCCTTGACTAACATTTTTGACACTTTTGGGGTTACCAGTGACATTACTGCAGTAATAAGTGCTATATATATGCACTGTTACTGTAAAAATGACACTGGCAGGGAAGGGGTTAACTTTATTGGAGAGGGAGGGGTTAATGTTTGCCTGGTGCTTACTGACGTGTGTGGGGGGAGGTGACTGAGTGAGTCGGGGACAGATCGGATGTTCAGCTATGCTGAACACTGCGATCTGTCACTGAGGAGATCCGCCCGCTCTGTTTACACAGGCGGGCGGATCTCCAAACTAGATTCCCCGATGATCGGGGAAGAGCAGCGGCGATAGCCGCCACTCCTCCCCTGGCCCGACTCCCGCTGTGAATGAAAACAGCGGGAGCATGCCTCCGGCGGCGCGCGAGCGCTGCCTACAGGTTGAGGAGTCCAGCGACGTAGTACTATGTCGCTGGACGATAATGAACCACTTTGCACACATTACATGAGTATATGTGGAAAAACACCCCAAAACACATTCTATGACTTCTCCCGTATGGGGATACTACATGTGAAAGACTTTTTGGCAGCCTAGTCACATACAGGCCTCCAGAATCCATTGACAATCTTCAGGCTTTTTAAAGAGCATATTTCCTCATGTCACTTAATCCCTAAAATTACCTCTTTTTGGAAAGTTGACACCCTAAGGAATTTAATAAGAGGTATGGTATTGAAAAAGAAAAAAAAAAAAAGTAAAAATACATTTTCATTTTCTATTTTCTTTTCCCAACACTTAAAAAAAATACTCACCATGCCTCTTAATAATACCTTGGGGTGTCTACTTTCCAAAAAGGGGTCATTTGGAGGGTGTATTGTACTATCCTGGCATGTCAGAGCCTCCGAAACTGTGATAGGTAGTCAGGAAGTTTAATAAGGAAATAACCCTCTTTTTAAGCCTAAAGGTGCTTATTTGGAATCTGCTCTATCTCTGGTGTGCCAGAGGTCTGTCTCCCATTTGGAAACATAAGCGTGATCGGTATGGTGGAAGTATTCAATATAGAGATTAGAATAGAAATTTAGGGGAGAGAGACGTATGGTGGCATACATGTTCAAATAATAATAGCTGACTTGTAAGGTCTTTATTAGGGAATATGGTGGAGTGCCAATGTTCTATTTGTAGGAATAAAAATAGTTTGGAAGATCGGGCATGATATTTTTTCAAAAATTAATGTTCACGTATAAATGGTATGACCATTGAGAATACAATGGGCGCAAAGAAACTTATGGAGGTGCCACCAATGGAAGGCTCCGGGGACTCCAATCTCGGAGTAAACATCGGGTTATCAAGAAGAGGTGAGAGAGGTAAGTGTGGTGAAAGCAATTTAGTAAAGTATTTGGTGGAATCCCAAATGGCAAGGGTAGGTCCCAAGAGAGGGCTAATAGAAGTGGGTGGAGATTTAGGTGGGAGTGGTCAAACAGCAACTAGTGAGCAGCAGAAAGCCTCCAGATCTACCCACAGGGGGGCCTGTCTGGAAGCATATAGGGACAAAGGAGCAATTTGTGCACCTGCAAAATATTTGCTGAAATTATAGACTACAACACTACCCTGTCTTTTATGTGTAAAGCTGTATGTCAGGAGACCCAAGATTTTTTTATTGGACCATATGAAACTAGATACATGCCTCTGAAAGCATTTCATACTATGGGATGGGGACTGGGAAAGTGCGGAACAAGTATAGTAGTTTTGACAGAATTGTCATTTTGGTAGCATTGATTCTCCCTATCCTAGAGGGGTGTTGGTGAGACAAGCTAGAGAGGAGGGATTTTCGTTTACAGAAAATTGGGATATACAGTAGTTGGCAGAGTACAGAGCCTGGGAAGATTAGGTGAGATTAATTCCCAGGTAATTAAGGTGGGAAGAAGCCCATATAAATGTAAAATTTTGCTTTAAGGAGGTGACCTCCATGTCAGGAAGTATGATGTTTAGTGCCATAGACTTGTTTTCATTAATTAAGGGTAGAGAGTAAATTAGATAGAGTGGTATGTGGTTGGGTTAGAGTTAAAAGTAGTTCATCAGCAAGCAGACTCATTTTGTACAAGGTGGGTCCCAAATTGATGCCTCGGATATCAAGGTTACATCTGATGAGGCACACCAGTGGCTCCAAAGCTAAAAGGAACAGCATATGGAGAAGGAGGACAGCCCTGGCGAGTGCCTCTGTGGATCTGGAAAGGTTCAGAGTGGTAAGATAACTCTTTTTTAATTTTTTTTTAACTTTTTTTGTTACTTATAAAAATTGTAAACTTTCTAGGCTGTGATTTCAGGGTCTCTCAAAATGCTATAGCCAGTTTCCTGGCTATCTAAGATCTTCCGAGACCCTGTGTGAATGTGTGCCCTAGACTGTGCTGTACCGTATACTATGCTCATACTCCTCTAGTATGTGGTAGTGATAGAAGCAGTCCTTAAAGCAAAAAACAGGCTGGCAAGGAAAGGAGGGACAAAAAAGCAGGTGTCATGCCTAATTCCGCATCTGCTGCAGACTCAACATATTTTTTGGGGTGACTCTTAGGTCGGGGTACAAGGGAGGACATCCAGAAAATGCCTCTCATGCAGTTTGCCAACTGCATCTGGATTTGGAGATTGGACCACGGCACCTTCCGTATAAAAAAGTATCAACACAAAGAAATTGGCCCGCGGGACTTTATATGAGGTACGTGCTCAGTGGCTGAAAATGAATATCATGCACAGTATATGAATAAAAATTAATTTTATTGCATAATGTATAGAAATAACAACATATGTTCAATGGCACATATAATAGCTCAGTGGCTTACAGTACACACGACATGTAACATGAGTAATAAAATATAATATATTATCACTTAAAGATGGACAACTTGGTGTAACCTCTTATTTGGTAACAGAAATGATGTAATAGGATGACATCGCTGTAGAGTATATATTATTTGTGGCCTGACGCGTTTCGGGAGGAATCTCCCTTCTTCAGAGATCAATATATTCAAGATGTCACTACAAAGAAACAATGTTGTTACAGGGTGCAGTAAGGACAAAATAAAATATGAAAAAAGTTCAGACAAAATGATATGAGCTATGGGAGTACTGTATACTCACCGATCAAAAAGGTTCAAATGGCAAAAGTGGACTCCTATATGGCAGCGGTGCGTCATGTCTGACCCGGGAGCTGAAGGGTCCCAGAGTGCCGGCAAACAGAGAGGGGGGCCCATGGCAGGAAAGTATGTGTGTAAGAAAAAAAGGCCTTCCAAACCTGTTGTATACATTTTCACTACTTCGATTTATATGTATACAACAGGTTTGAAATGGCAGTCATCAGGAACAGTGGAAGTTAAAGCAAGATCTGGAAGACCAATAAAAATATCAGACAGAGCAGCTCGCAGGATTGTGAGAAAAACAATTCAAAACCCACGTTTGACTGCACGATCCCTCCAGAAAGATCTGGCAGACAATGGAGTTGTGGTACACTATTCCACTATAAAGAGATACTTGTACAAATATGATCTTCATGGAAGAGTTATCAGAAGAAAACCTCTTCTACGTCCTCACCACAAAAATCTGCATTTGAACTTTGCAAATGAACATATAGATAAGCCTGATGCATTTTGGAAACAAGTTCTGTGGACCGATGAGGTTAAAATTTAACTTTTTGGCCGGAATAACCAAAGGTACGTTTGGAGAAGAAGGGGCACAGAATTTAATGAAAAGAACCTCTGTCCAACTGTTAAGCATGGGGGTGGATCAATCATGCTTTGGGGTTGTATTGCAGCCAGTGGCACAGGGAATATCTCACGAGTAGAAGGAAAAATGGATTCAATAAACTTTCAGCAAATTTTGGATGGTAACTTGATGCCATCTGTGAAAAAGCTGAAGTTAAAGAGAGGATGGCTTCTACAAATGGATAATGATCTTAAACACACCTCGAAATCCAAGGTGGATTACATCAAGAGGCATAAACTGACGGTTTTGCCAGGCCTTCACAATCGCCTGACCTCAACATAATTGAAAATATATGGATAGACCTTAAAAGAGCAGTGCATGACAGACAGCCCAGAAATCTCAAAGAACTGGAAGACTTTTGTAAGGAAGAATGGGCAAAGATACCTCAAACAAGAATTGAAAGACTCTTGGCTGGCTACAAAAAGTGTTTACAAGCTGTGATACTTGCAGTACAAGATATTAACTCTGCAGGGTGCCCAAACTTTTGCAGACACCATTGTTTTGTTTTCTGTTATTTTTAAAGTGTAAATGATGGAAATAAAATCTAACTTTTGTTGACATATTATAAGAATGTCTAATCTGTAATTTGATGCCTTTTGGAAATTTTTCCATCTTTCCTTTGCTTCTTTATGCACATTAATACAAATTTTTACCTGGGGTGCCCAAACTTATGATCACCACTGTACTTGTATGAGAAAGTATCCTGGTCTCTGTGTATTGCTTCCTTTTTTGTGAAAACCCTGGTGTTCCTGCCAGTCCCCCTGTTTTCAATTAAACTGACCACCTTAAGCAGAACACACCATGGTCAGTTCTCTAGCTATGCTGGGAACTCAGTATGCTCTCCTCCAACGATCAGACTTGTCCTGGTACACTCCTGCTGCACAGCCATTTACTGTGAAGCTCAGAGTGCTGCTGCTTCTCCTCCCCACATCTCTTTTGCTGAGAACAGAGGGAATGTGATCACTTATAAAAAAGGGAAAAAATGATTTTTTTTATCTATACAAAAATGTGTTGCATTTCATTCCTATTTTAAACTGAATGGGTTGTTTTACAAGGTGATCATTTACAATCACTTTAAGGTTATAGTGGACACAGAGGGGCTTCTCAACAACACCAGATGCTGTGCAAAATTGGACTGTCATATCTGCGTGAATGGAAGACCTGTCCAAAACATCCCTTTGGCCTTCCACTTCACTGTGAGCAATTAATTTTTTCTCAAGCAAGCTTTCTGCCCCTTTCTAAGTCAGGTGTTTACAAGCCATTGGGGGATGCCAAGGCGATTAGGTCGCACTGTCCCAGATGAGCCAATTCCAAGAACAAAAAGGTGTCTAAAAAGTGGCACGCTTGTATAGTAGTTATCCACGTACAAGTGGTACCCCTTATGGCTCAAAAAAATCCCAAACTTTCTTGTCACAGCTGCCAATGTAGTCTGAGCATCCGGGGGGCTCCACTTGACTATCTTTTTCCTTGTAAATCTGAAAATGACATGTATAGCCTGTTGCCCTCTCACAGAGCTTTTACATTTTGACCACAGATCTGGAACGCTTGCTGGGGGGATACTGTTGAATGCAAGGCGGTCAGAAAAAATGATGAGGGACTTATTTATGCAGATGTTTTTTGGGGGTGTATACACATCTGCAAATTTCTGATTAAGGTGATTACGAGGAGCTGATCAATTTCAGGGTCACCTTGAGTGTATTGTCTTTGAAATGTATAAATCACATTATATACTCATATCTATGCCTGGCCATGGCAGCAGAGAACATGGGCATATGATGGATAAGGTCTGTGGATGAATATGACCGCAACTCATTCTTTTTTGTAATGTCCATGTTGAGGCATTACTACATAAAAGTTTTAAACTCGGAAACCTTGATAGGTTTCAATTCGAATGGTCTGGCAAGGTATGGATTTGGTTGGTGGCGATAGACTATTCGGCATATAAATTGCTTTGGTCCACAATCGATCGATATAGATCTTCCATGAAAAACAGCTAAAATATCAAGGGGAGTAGTTAAATTTGCTGTTTCCACCTGAATTCTGGGTTGGGCAGTGAATGGGGGAATTACAGGTGCCGCATAATCTGTGTGCTACCAATCAGGACTTGCAAGCACAACAGAAAAGACACTATGGGTTCTACGGGCCTATGTTCTAATTCTTGGTGGCTGCGAGATGCTGCTTGTTCTAGCCACTGCACCAGCTTGCACTGCACTTCTGGGACTCCCAAGCATCGCCATGAGATACTGCTGTGCTGGTGTGTAAAATGCCAGGATGTACTAGGCCACTGGTGCCTGCCAGTTTACCAAAAGGTAGCATGGCACTAGTACTGGCACTCTGCTGCATATTAGAATCATTGTGTGATTGTAGCACCTCAGCAACCTGGGCACAGGGTCGGGTATGCCTGACCTTAGTAGGGACCTCTTCTTCATCTGTCAAAGAAAAAGTTAGGTGCTACTATACGATCATTAGACCATCAATCAAAATACACAATCTTATAAAAGTCCCACCTGTGTTAGCATGATCTTCATAGAAAATGTATTCACCGTGAGGAAAGATATGTGCTGCTTATAAAACTCTTTATACAGTGCTCCTCCAAAAAGTGTGTGCAAAATCCACACTCACCAACCATCAATGCAAAGTACGCATTTAAATATATCCAACACCTTATTCACCAACCGCCAGAAGACTCTGTAGTGCTTTCAAGGGTTCACCAACCAAAAATCTCCAGACATCTCTCTCTCATACAAAGTTTTTAGCTCTGCTTTAAAGGAAAAACAATTTGTGGCTTAACTAATTGCTACACATACTGTATTTAAAGGTAATTTAAATAAAAAATATGTTTTCTCAATTTTCTACAATCTGCTATGATTTTCTGAAACATTTTAATTTCTCTTCCTAGCACTCATAACAATAGTAATATGTTTACAGGATCTTTTGAAATACTCATCCTATTGTTCGTGTGAATAATTTGCTGAAAGAAAGTGAATTTGTGAAAGAATGTTCGTCTATAGCAGTGATGGCGAACCTTGGCACCCCAGATGTTTTGGAACTACATTTTCCATGATGCCCAACTACACTGTAGAGGTCATGAGCATCATGGGAAATATAGTTCCAAAACATCTGGGGGGCCAAGGTTCGCCATCACTGATCTATAGTGAGACACTGCCAAACAATTTGACACAGATAAAGGCATTCCAGATGGGTCATGGAATTAATGTGAATGGAAACTTACCATCTGTATACTCATCTTTGGAACGTTTTGCAAAGTCTGCAAAGATATGTGTAGAGTACAAGGAAGGATTTGGAATAAGATTTGTTAAAATCCTTGCAATTTATATTTTACCTACACAAAACTGCAGTTCCACTTGCAGATGATTACTGTCCAATCTGAAAGGCTGTAGTGGAAATGCACAACATGATGTAAATAATATTCATGTACTATATGTTAAATTTTTCTAAGGCCCCTTTCACACTTGTGCGATTTTACCGCGATTTTGCCGTGACTTTGTTGCCGCGATTTTGATGCGAGTTTGACTGGGCTTGAATGTCTTTGGACTTCAAAATGCATCAAAATTGTGCCAAAGTAGTGCAGGGACTACTTAGAAGTTGGTGCGACTTCAAGTCGCACAGATATGAATGGTACTCATTGGAAATAATGGAGAATGACTTGTCATGCAATTTTGCAGTCCCAAATCGCATTACAAGTCGCACAAGTGTGAAAGGGGCCTTATTAAAAAAAAATGTTATTGTTCTGACCAAAAAAAAACAATGAATGGGCATATTTACAAAACAAAATATTGTGCCTGTATAGTTATGGGAACAATGATATATACTTTTAAATGTGTATTTCAGCCCGTAGAGTCAAGGAAAAGTGCACTGTTTCAACCCTCTAAGCATTCCCCTAATATGCAGGAATCATGTGCTGGCATGGAGTCCATCACTCCCGCACACATAACTCAGTATAATCCAAAAGAAAAGCCACACATCAAAAATGTCTTCACAGGCAAACCTTCAGATGACAAGCTTCAGCACATTGCCTTGCCCCCACCACCCCTCTGCCATTTGAGCTTGTTGAAAAAGAACCCTTCACTATAGACAGGGCTGATTTTTGCCTCTTAATTCTGGATCTATCTATGAATCCAACATTGGATAGGTGATAAATATACTGTAAATGCATACATACTCATGGCAGACAGCCTTTTTGTGGGTTGGTTAAATAAGATAGATAGATAGATAGATAGATAGATAGATAGATAGATAGATAGATAGATAGATAGATAGATAGATAGATAGATAGATAGATAGATAGATAGATAGATAGATAGATAGATAGATAGATAGATAGATAGATAGATAGATAGATAGATAGATAGATAGATAGATAGATAGATAGATAGATAGATAGATAGATAGATAGATAGATAGATAGATAGATAGATAGATAGATAGATAGATAGATAGATAGATAGATAGATAGATAGATAGATAGATAGATAGATAGATAGATAGATAGATAGATAGATAGATAGATAGATAGATAGATAGATAGATAGATAGATAGATAGATAGATAGATAGATAGATAGATAGATAGATAGATAGATAGATAGATAGATAGATAGATAGATAGATAGATAGATAGATAGATAGATAGATAGATAGATAGATAGATAGATAGATAGATAGATAGATAGATAGATAGATAGATAGATAGATAGATAGATAGATAGATAGATAGATAGATAGATAGATAGATAGATAGATAGATAGATAGATAGATAGATAGATAGATAGATAGATAGATAGATAGATAGATAGATAGATAGATAGATAGATAGATAGATAGATAGATAGATAGATAGATAGATAGATAGATAGATAGATAGATAGATAGATAGATAGATAGATAGATAGATAGATAGATAGATAGATAGATAGATAGATAGATAGATAGATAGATAGATAGATAGATAGATAGATAGATAGATAGATAGATAGATAGATAGATAGATAGATAGATAGATAGATAGATAGATAGATAGATAGATAGATAGATAGATAGATAGATAGATAGATAGATAGATAGATAGATAGATAGATAGATAGATAGATAGATAGATAGATAGATAGATAGATAGATAGATAGATAGATAGATAGATAGATAGATAGATAGATAGATAGATAGATAGATAGATAGATAGATAGATAGATAGATAGATAGATAGATAGATAGATAGATAGATGATGTTTGCTGCTCTATAAGATTTATTCTCTACATTTCACATATTTTTCTGTACCTAAAGGTGGTAGGGCCATTTCATTCTATTTTCCTTTTTAGTTTTTAGAGTTATTTAATTCTGATTTCAGCTACATTTTGACCTCTGGCTTTACTTTTGTGGTTTATGAATAGTTGTATGCCTTCTTTCTTTAATGCCTACAGTTGTTTAACGGTGACCTGCAGTATTACTCGAATCACAAATTGCTCAAAGAAGTAGAAGTTCTTGCTTACAAATGATAGGTAATGAGCAAGCTTACGTTTGTATATAGATGGAGAGAAAGATAAAACAATAGATAGATGGATAGACATATGGATATAGATAGATGATATTTGCTACTTTAATTCTCTACATTTCAAAAATGCTTCTGTACCCAAAGGTGGTAAGATTTAATTTGCCTTTTAGTTTTCAGAGTTATTTAATTCTGATTTCAGCTACTTTTTGACCTCTTGATTTTCTTTTGTGGTTTATGAATAGGTTATGTCTTCCTTTTCTAGTGCCTACAGTTGTTTAACAATGACCTGCAGTATTACTCAAATCACAAATTGCTCAGAGAAGAAGTGGAAGTTCTTGCTTACAAAAGATAAATAACGAGCAAGCTTCAGTTTGTTAAAGTTCAACTTTTGTTGCTTTTGTCAAGGTACTTGCGTTTTAAATGAAGCGGTAAAAATATACAGTACTATGATGAATCAGGCTTCAGTTGTCATAATCTACCTAGGTTAGCAAAAGTTTTGATTCTGAGGCAAGGATCTTAGAAGGTACTAGGTTAACCTATTTTCAAGTGAAATAATGAGGATATTACCAGTGCTAATACTAGCATAGAAAAAGATGGTGAATGAAAGTTTCCAATATTAGCTAATATTAGGAAATTTACCGTATTTTTCGCCGTATAAGACACACTTTTTCTTCCCCAAAACTGGGGGGGGGGGGGGGGGGGAGTTGGTGCGTCTTATACGGCAAATACACATTTTGCCTGCTGCCTGCTGAGTCCTGACGTCGCAATGGGGGCGGTGCCGGTGCATGCATCAGTCATGCCTAAAGCACCACCTGTGCCATGCCTGTAACACCACCTGTGCCATGCCTAAAGCACCACCTGTGCCATGCCTGTACCACCACCTGTGCCATGCCTAAAGCACCACCTGTGCCATGCCTATACCCTCACCTGTTGATATAAAATATTTTACTGCAGTATTTGGTTCAGAATCTTTTTTTTCTAGATTTTCCTCCTTTAAAAATTGGGTGCGTCTTATATGCCGGTGCGTCTTATACAGCGAAAAATACGGTACACTCTGTCCTCTATCGCCTCTTTTTAAACCGAAAATTACAATTTCAACATTCAGCTGCAGTGCCTGCAGGTGGAACCTGGTATTGTGCCTGAGGTATCATTTTAAAAGGAGACTTTTTTAACACCATACAGGGCCTAGTTAGTCTACTGACCTGCACTTAATAAAAACAGACTGGAGCTCTGAAATAGAATCTGGTTATATTACACTAAACCTTTCCTGCGAGAAACATAGTGTAAGAAATGCTAGGCAGGATTCTTGTTACTTACCCCCACATCAGTTGATATATAACTCCTATATAAAGAGCGCCTACTCGGCCCTCTCCTGTTTACGCACTTAGTTGGAATGTCCCTGCCTACCTCTTGGTACATTCACAATCACTTTTACCTGTGAAACCAAAATCCAGAACTTTATTTCCTGCTTCTTCAACTGACTCCTTTTGTTAGTCTCCCCTTTAACAGGACATCACCTATGCTGGCCTTTCTTGTCCTGACTTCCTATCATGACTTGTTCCTTGTTCTGGTTTTAACATTTGGCTCTGGTTATCCCTGGCAATGACGAGTCTTACTGAATATGTTTCCATAGCACTGATTCCTTCCTTGCTAGGGAACAGTCTCCTTAAGGCTAAATAATCAAGCACTTAAGTTCCTAGGGGAAACCAAGTACTGGTGTTCACACACATGAAGCCTTCTCAAAAAGTGGGTCCACATAGAGGTTCCTATTGCTGTTTCCACTAGCTGCTTGGCTTTTATGTTGACATTCTTGGCATAGTGGCCAAGTGTCCTGTATCCTGGAAGACAGTCCTGGAATTTTGGATACTGTCAGAATAAGAACACTTGACATTTGCAGAGTGGCAGTGGAATGCCAGGTGCTGAGATGCTTTGTGCATTAAACCACCATGCACTTAAGTAATGGAGGTACTGTCAAGCAGAAGGATCGCCATGACTGATGTCATATTGGACAGACGTAGCAGCATGGGAGCATGGGATCAGGTAAGTAATCACTGAATACCAATGAGGGGAGTTTTAGGAACACTAACAATATTCACTAACGCAGGAAAACTAATATCATGTCATAAAATAGTGCATGCAACAGTGATAACAAATAATACATAGATTATATGTTTATTATATTGCATTTGCTAATAGTGACATTCCAAACATACTGCTGACTAGAGATGGGCCAAACACATCCTGTTTGGCTCGCAGCAGAATTCCCGAACAGTGGAAAAGTTCTGACCCGAACGGTGAACCCTATTGAAATCTATGAGAACTGAACAGGAAAGCTTATATGCAAGTAATTGGCCATAAAAGGGGTATGGTCCAGGTATTTCCCCTGGGGGACATGTATCAATGCAAAACATTTTTTTTTTTTTTAAAAAAGATTGTTTTTAAATGAGCAGTGGTTTTAATGATGCTTAAAGTGTAACAATAAAAAAAATGAAAAATTCCTTTGAATATTGTGCCTGGGGAGTCACATTAGTCTGCGTGAAGAGTGGCAAATCTGTAGCATGCATAGAACATGCTGCAGCAAAAATAAATTTCTAAAGAAAAAGAAAACGTCAAATCCCCCCCTACTGAGGTATACCAGGCCACATGCCCTAAACATGGGGGGGGAGTGCGTTGGGGCGGCGGGAGCGCTGCTCCCCCATCCCAAAGCACCTTGTCACCATGTTGATGTGGACAAGGGTCTCTTTCCCACAACCCTGAGCTGTGGTTGTGGGGGTATGCAGGCAGGGGAGGTTATTGGAATTTGGAAGTCCTCTTTAACAAGGGGGCCCCCAGATCCTGCCCCTCCTATGTGAATGAGTGTCAGTAACAACTTTCCTATATTAATCCTGAAGAAGTGGATAAAATTAAGTTTTTGTTCACCCTCTTTTCTGCAAATTTTATATATTTTTGTATTTATAAAAATATGTTGTCAACTTTTTACAGTATGGTAAAAGCAAAGTGTAAAATATACCAAACAAGCAGAAGCTTATAAAGATTTAACTAAAGTGAAGTAAAATTTAATTGGCAGCTATGGGTCACTTTATTTTGCAAAATATCATTACTTTTTGAAATGCTTGATTGAATAATCATGTTTGGATGCTGCAGAATAATAAGTTCTTGTATTGTTAAAGAGGAGCTCCACTTTGTGTATGGGCCGCAGTCTTCTGGGATCTGTGAAGTGTCCCAAAAGGTTGCAGGGGAAGGAGGGGGGATGCAAACTCCCAGCTCAGTTTGCCATGGCAAACTGAGCAGGAAGTGGGAGTGGTTACCTGTCAAAACAGGTATCTGCTCCCCCTCCCCCCTCCCCCCCAAAAGGTATCAAATGTGGCAGCGGAGGGGGGGGGGGAGGCAGACAAGCAGAGCGACCCCTTTTGGATGGAGCTCTGCTTTAACAGCACCCCGGTTTTTATACTGCTACACAACAGAATTTTATGAACTACTACTACTTATGAAAGGCACAGTGGTTTAATAACAATAAAAAAAAATTAGGGCACTGAGGAACATTTAATTTACTGTGTGTATTTGTGTATTGATTATACCTTCAGCTAAATGTTATTTTCCAATCATACAGAATATCGTAGATAAATATGATTGCTGGCTGCACATAGCAAATATGCCTATTTGTCAAAGCACTTTACATCTTCCACCATCATGAAACAATCCCCAGCTGTGAATCTTACTTTGTTTGATGTTGTGTGAAGATGCAGAAACGCAGCATGAGGGCTCTGGATAAGAAACGTGACTGAGCTAGTCAAACATGGTGGAGAGGATGCTGAGCAATCGGGTTAATGGGACAGGACATGGAATAAAAGTTAAACATTTATTTTATGCAAATATTACCATATAAAAACAGGCTGCACTTGTATATACTGGGCTTCATTTAATATTTAGTTAAAAAGACTGCTATACTTACAGCAAAAGTGTTAAATTTTTTTGTTTACGTCTATAATCTTTAGAAATGTAATTTGGTAAGTATATTTTTTTTTGTTATTTTTATAAATTGCCTTTTTCTTCATGTACCCAGGAAGGATACATGCACTCATTGTCAGTACAACTAATATGGTTGCAGGAGCTCACTGGAAGTGTATGTAATGGCATTCTTTTATTATTCACCCCTCCAATTGCCCTGGTGACTAACTGACTATTGTAAGTGAGACAAAAAGTGAGGGAAGATCCAAAAATCATTGTCACTAGAGCAACAGTTGGTGGTGTTGACAAGTTCAAAAAACTTTTAGATGTGTTTCTTAATTAATGCAAGTGTAGCTGAGTGCTCAGCTGACTAGGAAGAAGCAACTATAGAGACATTGTGTTGCAGCTGCTTTCTGTGATCACAGGACTTTATTGCTGGTTTAACCAGTGCTGTTTTACTTCCATCCATTAGAGGGAACTAGTGGGACATGAAGGACTAGATTAACATTTGATGTAAATTGTGCAGGGATATAGGAGTGTAGTTCATAACAAAGACTTGGTTATGGAAGCAGATGGTATCACAGACAACAATCCCCCGTGGAAAGGTGTATAATGGGAGGAGAGAGGGTAGCTTTTCCCTGGCTGTATGGGAGGCCATTTCCTCTTGCTGCATGGGGACCAGGCCTGTGCACATCTCCACTTAGCTGTGTACAGTCAGCAGCAAGGCACTATCTTGAGGCCTGAGACTGTTACTTAGATGGTCAGGAGCCAGAGACACAGAGAGGAACTTGTACTGAGGACAGTGCCGGAGGAGTCGTTGGACACCAATAATTTATACTACAGTTGTCACGTGCTCTTGGACTGGTGAGTAGCTGCTTGTTGTGTACACACTACCACTAATAGCAGAGGGAGGCTAACTTTCACTTACAACGGTACCCAAGTCTACCACCATAAAGATTGTGCCTTAAAACGGCAGAAGATTGAGAATAAGGAGCCATTTAACCACTGATTATTGTTACAGTGATCACTCATAAAGTTTCTTATATACATCCAAAGACACCCTCCACAGGCTACATACAAAGTACATTTGGGACATTCACTAAATGCTACCAGGCAGGTTAAATATCTAACTATTGTTTATCATTGTTGATATTGTTTTTGCTGATGTTATTTACTGCTTGATGTATCTTTGTGGAACAAGTGTTAAGAGAGAGTCACTAAAACTTATAGTTTTTCAAAGTTTGCACTGTGTATACAAAGGAGCATGGGGAGCTCATGTCCATAATGGGGATTATATTGACACAGTCCAAATGATCCACAATGGCTCAAAGTGACATGATCCAAAAATATTTAGACAGAATAAAGGTGGATAAAGCACCTGGACCAGATGGCATCCACCCATGGATCCCAAAAGAATTGAGCTCTGTTATTTCAAAGCTCTTGTTTCTAATTTTTAGGGACTCATCAATGACTGGAATAGTACCTCTGGATTGGGGTAGGGCCAGTGTGGTGCCTATATTTAAAAAGGGATCAAAGTCTTTACCAAGTAACTATAGACCTGTTAGTTTACCTTTTATAGCCAGGAAGATATTGGAGAGCTTCATAAAAGACCACATAGATGAGTTCTTGCTGTAAAAAAAATATTTTCAGCAACAGTCAGCATGGATTCAAGTTGTCAAAAAAACCTGATTCCTTTTTATGAAGAGGTAAGTAAAACCTTGGACTGAGGGGTGGCTGGGGACATAATATACTTGGATTTTGCAAAAGTGTTTGACACAGTTCCCTACATACGACTAATGTGTAAGGTAAAGTCTACAGGCTTGGAAGGATCAGTTTGTAAATGGATAGAAAACTGGCTAAAAGACATAATTCAGAGAGTAGTGGTTAATGATTATTACTCTGAATGGTCTAAGGTTATGAGTGGTGTATCCCAAGGTTCAGTGTTGGAACCCTTACTTTTTAATATCTTTAAAATTGAGAAGAAAAGTGTAATCCAGATGTGGTAGGGGGATGCATATAGGGAATTGGGGAAGGGAAAGATGGGGAGATATAACTACCAGACCTGGACAGTGGGGATTTTAATCTGCCTAATAAACATTAAAAATATGTATCCACATACAATGTAACATTTTGAACATTTTTATTGTGCAAACAGTCCACTAAAATAGATACAATCAGGATTGATGATACATATGCATGACAGGTCTGAAGGTGTGAATTTTAAGGGTACAATCTCTAGATGGATCAATGCATTTTGCTGAAATAGCTTCTTCAGGATCCAGCCAATATATATATTTATGTCAGACAAATTTGCAAAGTATCATAGTATCCATCGACAAAAAGTCAACCGACAGACTGCAAAATATGGTAACATGTGACATTGCCTTAACTCCCACTGTATCCAAGAAGGAGGGGAAAGGAGGAAGCCTCCCCTTGTAAAGGAAACAGTCCCTAAAATGGTCCGTGAGCTCACAGGAGGGAGGGGATGCACCCTACCAGGGGCCGGGAAATGAGGAGCAGGAAAGAGATAGGAAATCTCCAACAAGCCACCGGGTTAAGGAGATTGCCAGGATTAACACCCACAAACCCGTATATACTTCAAAAACTCAGCCAGGGGTATTGCAATGTCTGATTTTCACTTGTATAACACATCAAGCACTTCTTTTTTTTTTTTTTTTTTTACTTTCAAAAATTTTTTATTAGAGAATAACAAAGACAAATAGCAATGGAAGTGGTACAATAATGAAAGCCATTTTACAACAAATAATGGTTGAAAAATGTAGGTCATCATTGTTAGGTGGGTACCCAGCCATCAATGCTATTATAACATCCAGGGTTAAGTCATGAGAAAGGTAGACAAACCTATGTACTATAAGAGAACAAAAGGTGATCACCATCTACTAAGTGCAGGGGATAGCCCCCAAAACAGTAGGGAGCCTCACCCAAGACACCCCATAAGAGAGCAAACTGTGTCTCGGAGGAGGCGCACCAGGTGTCAACTGCAAAATCGTATAGTGACCCAAACAATAAAACTCCAAAGGAGAACAGCCTATAAGTATGCTATCTACCAACCCTAGGTGAATGAAGCACGGGGCCCAAACTTCAGATGTGCAAGAGTTGCGATCAAATCCCTACAGAAATAGGAAACAGAGTCTCCAAACCACGTCCTAGAGACCTTAACAAGTAGGATCGTCAACAGATTGCTATAAGTACAGTAAAACCAAGAGTAGAACATGCAGAGAATAGGAAAAAGCAAAAGAGATAAGAAAGGAGGCAGACAGAATGCGAGGAAAGAAGAAAGAAAAGAGAAGGGGAAGCAAAGAGGGGATGGAGGTTCCTGCGGCCTAACTCCTGAAGACGCTGTGAGACAAACTGGCAAGAGGTTAATGGGGGGTAAAAAGAAAGAAAGGATTAACCCTCAGTCCGGTGCAAGGAAAATATCAAATAGTAACATTCATGTATGCTGCCCAGGGTTCCCAGATACTTTCAAACTTCTCTCTGGAGTCGTCCAGAATACTATGCATCTTCTCCTGTGCCATTATCCATGAAATCTTACACTTAGCCAAATGGAGAGGAACCAAAGGCATCTTCCACTGCCTGGCTATCGCCATCTTGGCACAGGGGAAGATGTAGAAAATGAGGGATTGGGTGTGTTTAGGGAGCTTAGGAATGTGTTGGCTCAACAGGGCTTGAGCTGGGGATGGATGCACCGTGAGACCAGTAATCTGAACAATACTATAAATGCGCTGCCAAAATGTCCTGAGTTTGGGGCATTCCCAAAAGGTGTGGAGAATGGTGCCAGCCAGGTCACATCCCCGGAAGCAGGTTGGAGATGTGGAGGTAAAGATGGTGGCCAATCTGGCCGGCACCATGTACCACCTCATGAGAACTTTAAGATTAGCTTCCATGAGACTAGTATTGTGAATACCCCGGAAAGAGCGCCCAATGCCAGTCGGGGAGGTCCCAGTCTATTTTGAGGTCCTGCTCCCATTTAATCATATAGGCAGGTTTGGTTTGTGCATCGTTCAGCAGAGCATAAATGAGGGAGATTCCCCCCTTGACATCAGAAATTTGGGCACACCATTGTTCATAAGGCGTTACCCATAGGGGTTCAGAGAATTTGGACCTAAGTGAGTTAATAAAGTGCAAAATTTGGGTTAGACGGAATTTCTCTACAGGCGGCATCTTCAACTTTGTGGTACAATGAGAAAAAGTGATAGGACCCGAGCTATCCAAAAAGTGGTCAATTCTGTACAGGCCTTTGTCAGTCCACCATTTAAATGCCCCTATGTCTTCACCTGGAGGGAAGGCCGGATTATAGAATAGGTGAGTGAGGGGAGCCCAAGATGAAGTGACTTTATGCGTTTTGTGTATTCGATCACAGATGGAAAAAGAATGTGAAAGGGTAGGGGCCAGCACTGGGGGGCGGGCTTGAGCAGGTCTCCAAAGCAGGTAGTCAATGGTGTGTTGAGGGACTGCTTGGCATTCCATAAAGTACCAGTCAGGCTTCCCCCCTCTGGAATAGATAACGGAAAACTGAGTCAGTTGCGCTGCCAGATAGTATTTCCAAAAGTCTGGAACTCCTAAGCCCCCTTGTTTCCGGGAGCGTAGAAGCATAAATCTATTGATTCTATATCCCTTCGTTCCCCAGATAAACTTAAAGATGTGTCCTTGTAAATTATGGATGTGGGATTTCCGCACCAGAATCGGGAGCGACCGGAAAAAATAAAGAATACGCGGCAAGAGAGTCATCTTAACTGCATTGATTCTGCCTAACCAGGAAATGTGACAGCGAGACCAGTCAGAGAGATCCTGTTTTAGTCGTTGTATCATGGGCGGGTAGTTGGTCGAATAGAGTTTGTCTATTGTGGGAGTCAATGAGACTCCAAGGTAAGGAATGGAATCCGATTGCCAGGAGAAGGGGAAATGGTCTTTCAGACGTTCCACCAGTGGCGCAGGGAGAGTGATATTAAGGGCCAGTGACTTAGTCATGTTGACCCGCAAGCCTGAAGCCGCCCCAAAGGCGTTCCAAGAGGAGCCCTCATGTCAGATCTAATTGAAACATCTATGGATTTCGAATTGGCACTACAGGACACAAAATTTATTTTTTTGCAGATGATGTGATTCTGATGATTACAATTCCACTTTCTTCCTTGGCGTCAGTACAATCTGTCTTAAGGAGATTTAACTCTATTTCATATTACAAAGTCAAAGAAAATAAATCCTTTAAACTTGACTAAGGAATGGATGGTACAACCAGCAACCTTTTATGAAACCTATATTCATACCCATGGGCTGACACAGGTATCACATACTTAGGGATCACATGCACCAAATCTACAAAAGCACTATTCAATAACAACTATATATATATATGCTAGACACATGCTCCTTCAAGAGACTGCAAAATTGTCCAAATTCAATTTTTCGTGGTCGGGCCGACTAGCAGCTTTAAAAAAATGGATCCTGCCAGACTATTATATCTTTTTCACACATTACCCTTACCACTTCAACATACCTACATCAAATCTCTTCAATTCATTCTACACCGCTATGTTTGGCAAGGGAAAAAAGCCATATGTAGTCACGTTATGCTCATAAACCATAGGATGGTCGCTGGTACTGGCTACACTGATTTTAGAAACTACCACTTAGCCACCATACTTTCACAACAGAAATATTGGATATCTCCAAATCCTACTACACTATGGTACTATCCCCCGACTATTCAAGCCTCCATCAAAGCTTGGAAAACACTATACCACTCTAGATGGATTGATCTTTCCACCAAGGCCCTTCTTGAACCTCTCAAAGCTCCTTATCTATTAACCCTTGACATGAATATACCGAGCTGGAAAACAGATCCAGCAAACTCCACTCCAGAACTTCGAACCATAGTGCACCACAAAACATTTACACATCTGCAAGAACAGTTCAAGGCACCCAGCAGGACTTCCTTACTATAGAATTCAACTTTGTCTCTCTACCAATCTAGAACTGACATATGGAATTATTTATTCACAAACAGCACAAAATCTAAAGGGACCTCCCTAATATACTCAACTTTACAAGAAAAAAGAGCATTCAATAAATCTAAGCCCTTCAGAGAATGGGAAGCAGCCATACAACTATAATTTACTGAAAAACAATGGCAATCAGCCCTACGTTCAATTTACAATGCCACTAGTTGCACAGCATTATGATAATTAACCCAAAAAATATCCCTGAGGTGGTATTTGATACCACAAAGACTAACCACACTCTACCCATAAATAACATCCTCCTGTTGGGGAGACTGGCCAAACAGGGACCTTATCCCATATTTTTTGGCCATGTCCATTGGTTTCCACTCTATGGACTGAAGGTACAAATATGATAAATGATATCACGCAGCTTCTCATCACACTAACCCCACAACTAGCCACTCTAAACATAACTATTGATCAAATTCCACCACAGTTTAGACTAGTGATTACTCACATACTCCTAGCAACCAGACTACTTATAGCCAGAAATTGTAAGATGAGTATTATTCCAACAGTCACAGATGTTGTAGCCCTCTACACATATGAGGGTGGAATTTTACGTGGGAAAACCTCACATTCCAAATTCGCCAACCTTTGAATCCCTTGGGAACGCTGGTACACTAAATATGTTGCTGCATTATAAGATATAAGGAAGCAATTCCTGATCTACCTTATGGCTAAAACTCAACAAGTTATGCATTGTATGTTTGTAAAATTGTATTTTGGAAAAAAACTCAATAAAAACTATTTACAAAACAAAAAAAAAATAGTGAAAAGCATTTTTACCTACAGTAAAAAAGAAATCTTTGCATAAAGAAATGTATATTTTCCATTTACTTTTCCACTGCTGTCCGCAAAACTTTAAGAAAGCAAGAGTGATGTTTTTGGAGGTGAGTTTGAATTTTGGCGTCTTTGCTGTGTGAGCTAGGCAAACATAACCTTAAAGTGATTATAAACAGAGAAGTGTAAATTGTCATAATATTCACATAAATCATATACAGTATCTCACAAAATTAAGTACACCCCTCACATTTTTGCAAATATTTTATTATATCTTTTCATGTGACAACACTGAAGAAATGACACTTTGCTAAAATGTAAAGTAGAGAGTGTACAGCTTGTATAACAGTGTAAATTTACTGTCCCCTCAAAATAACTCAACACATAGCCATTAATGTCTAAACCTCTGGCAACAAAAGTGAGTACACCCCTAAGTAAAAAAGTCAAAATTGGGCCCAATTAGCCATTTTCCCTCCCGAGTGTCATGTGACTTGTTAGTGTTACAAGGCCTCAGATGTGAATGATGAGCAGGTGTGTTAAATTTGGTGTTATCGCTCTCACTCTCTAATACAGGTCACTGGAAGTTCAACATGGCACCTCATGGCAAAGAACTCTCTGAGGATCTGGAAAAAAAGAATTGTCGCTCTACATAAAGATGGCCTAGGCTATAAGAAGATTGCCAAGACCCTGAAACTGAGCTGCAGCGCGGTGACCAAGACCATACAACGGTTTAACAGAGCAGGTTCCATATAGAACAGGCCTCACCATGGTCTACCAAAGAAGTTGAATGCACGTGCTCAGCGTCATATCCAGAGGTTGGCTTTGGGAAATAGACATACGAGTGCTGCCAGCATTGCTGCAGAGGTTGAAGGAGTGTTGGGTTTGCCTGTCAGTGCTCAGACCATACGCCACACACTGCATCAAATTAGTCTACATGGCTGTCATCCCAGAAGGATTTCTCTTCTAAAAATTATGCACACGAAAGCCTGAAATCAGTTTGCTGAAGACAAGCCAAGATAAACCTATTTGGTTCAGATGGTGTCAGGCATGTGTGGCGGCAACCAGGTGAGGAGTACAAAGACAAGTGTGTTTTGCCTACAGTCAAGCATGGTGGTGGGGGTGTCATGGTCTGGGGCTGCATGAGTGCTGCCACCACTGGGGAGCTACAGTTCATTGAACCATAAATGCCAACATGTACTGTGACATACTGAAACAGAGCATGATCCCCTCTCTTCGGAGACTGGGCTGCAGGGCAGTATTCCAACATGATAACAACCCCAAACACACCTCAAAGACGACCACTGTCTTGCTAAAGAAGCTGAAGGTGAAGTTGATTGACTGGCCAAGCATGTCTCCAGAACTAAACCCTATTGAGCATCTTTGGGGCATCCTCAAATGGAAGGCGGAGGAGCGCAAGGTCTCTAACATTCACCAGCTCTGTGATGTCATCATGGAGGAGTGGAAGAGAACTCCAGTGGCAACCTGTGAAGCGCTGGTGAACTCTATGCTCAAGAGGGTTTAGGCAGTGATGGAAAATAATGGTGGCCACACAAAATATTGACACTTTGGGCCCAAATTGGACATTTTGTTGTCAGCAGTTTAGACATTAACGGTTGTGTATTAAGTTATTTTGAGGGGACAGCAAATTTGCCCAGTTATACAAGCTGTACACTCACTACTTGACATTGTAGCAAAGTGTAATTTCTTCTGTGTTGTCACATGAAAAGATATAATAAAATATTCACAAAAATGTGAGGGGTGTACTCACTTTTGTGAGATACTGTGTGTGTATATATATATATATATATATATATATATATATATATATACTGTGTATATATATATATATATATATATATATATATATATATATATATATATATATATATATTGTGACAGGAAGTCAGGTAAATCTGGGAATGTAGTCACTGAGAGGAGACACATTCCCACCTGCTTTGAAAGTTCACTGATACTATAGGGTGTTGGCTGCAGAGAGAGCCAGCAGGAAGTTGAAAACCATTCAGCTGTTCAGAATGAGGAGATCAAGGACTCTATAATTTGTCCAGAGAAAATCTATTGAGTGCTGCCTCCTGTCGCTGTGTGAGCTGGGAAGAGGAGGACAGACATATGTGTACCTCCCGACGCCGTGTGGGCATGGGAGAAGGACTGCTGCCGCCTGTCGCCGTGTGGGCTGGGAGAGGGGGACAGTCGGATGTGTGCCTCCCGACAAGCTGGTGAGCATGGGAGAAGACCCCCTACAGCGATGTGAAGCTAAGGAGGGTAACCACGAGTGAAGACGTCTCAAAGGTGAGAAGACAAAGTGTTCCATGTGAAGAGTGTGAAGAGTAAAGGGACCTGTTAAATGAACTATGTTCAATGTGAAGAATCTGAAGAGTAAAGGATCCTGTTATAAATGAACATGTGCTGTGTGAAAGAAAACAAAGGGACATGTTCAATGGACAATGTTTGTGCTGTGTGAAAAGCAAACAAATGGACATTTGAGTGTCTGCTGTAGGATCAGCAGTGTCGGCCCAACAGTAGGTTGGAAAGACTTCTTAGGTAGGTTCCAGCTGTGAGAAGGTAGCCGCCCACAGAGGCAAGGATTTATTTTGTGTTTTATTTTATTTTGGATGTTTTGCTGCATACAGCCTGGTGAAGAAAACACCATTTAATAAACCACACTGTTTGTTTGCAAGCACTTGTCGGCTATCTCTCTGTGAAAACGCACCCCCAAAGGGGTCATCCACGCCTACCACCGAGCTAATCCCTCACATATGGTGGAGGTATGCAGTGGGCAGAAGCGAAGATCCCTGCAAGGAAGTGCAAATGTTTGATGAACTTTGTCTGGTGCATGAGATTGCACAATCTATGTGTGCAGGAGAGAAGATCCTGACAGAAAAAAAAAGTGTTTTAAAGAGACAGCGGTCTCAAAATTATTTGATGAACTTTGTTGTGTCTGGTGCAAGTGACTGCACAAACTGTGTGTGCAGGAAAAGAGATCTTGCAAGAGAGAGAGAAAAACTACATGTGTTAAAGAGACAGTGGTCTGAAAAATTTTTGCTGGACTGTGAAAAATTTGTTTGTGGAGTTATTGAAGATGGGGCGTTCAAAACGCCTGAAGAATGCAAAGATAGATGAAATGAGAGACCGGATTCTATGGATGGAGGGGATGCTACCGTCTGAACCAGCCCCATCCATGCCTAAAGAGAGTCTACTAAAGAGGAAGGTTGTTGTCCCTAGCAACACTGATGAAACTGCTATGGAGACGCAGTGTGCTCAGATGAAAAGTAAGCTCAAAATGGAGGAGATGTTGAAACAACTGATTATATCAAATACAGCTCAACAGCAGGCAAATGCAGCTCAACAGCAGGCAAATGCGGATTTTCAGCAGAGCTTTGCAGCTCAACAAAAGGCTCATCAAGAGAGCATGGCAGGCTGGAAACAGAGACGCCAGCAGCCAATGGAGGCCATCGGTTTGGAGGAAACCGAGTATGTGTGCAGGGCTGAGTTGGATGCCTTGCAACGGAAAATGGAAAAAAAGGAACAAGCCTTGGAATTGCTTAAAATGGAGCATAGAAACTTGCAGGAAATGAATGAACTACTCAAGTCTCATGTGTTACAGTGGGAAGAATCCACTGCTCTTCTTTTGGTCGAGTTGCAAAAACGCAGAGAGACTATAATGGAGAAAGATACCATCCTCATGGAAAAGGAAAGTGAAATTCAGACTTTGCAGAAGCAAAGTATGGCTGATATGTTGGAGTTGCGTAATCAGCTGGAAAAAAGTCTTCAGTCTTTGGGAGCTACAAAAATAGACCTGCAGGAGTCGCAGGAACAGAATGTTGCTCTGAAAGCGACATTGTCTCTCAGCGACAAAGAGAAAAGTGAAAGAGAGGCTAAATTACTGAGTACTGTGTATGAGCTCACTACTTTGAGCAATGTGATAGATGAATGGCGTGCGGACTGTGAAAGTTGGAAAGGGGAAGCCCAACGTGTCCAGCAGCAGTTAAAGGAGAAAGAAGCCTGTGTGGCAGAATTACATTCTTATTCCCAGATGCTAGCCAATGAGGTGAAGGCTCTTATGCAGGGAAAAGGAGATTGTGAACATAAGAGGGAAAAAGTAGAGGCACAGCTTCTGGAATCGCAAGTCAAGGTGTCAGAAGGTGACCGATTGTGTGCTAAGCTGTCAGAGAAGGCAAACCGACTGCAGGTTGAGTTGGACAATGTTACAAATCAGCTTTCTCAAGCAGACAGCAAATCTAGAGAAATTGCGGAAGATTTTTCTATCTTGGAATCGCAGCTGCAAGACACGCAGGAACTCTTACAGGAAGAGAGGTGTCAAAGGCTGAGTTTTAGCACAAAGCTCAAACAAATGGAAGATGAGAAAAATGGCTTCCTGGAACAATTAAAAGAGGAGGCGGAAGCAAAGAAAAACCTATCAGAGCAAGTCGCAACATTGCAAGCTCAGATAGCGGTTATGAAAAAACGCATGGAAGAAAGCGTTGGTTCATTACAGTGTGTTGAAGATGTGAAAAAGAAGTTTGATCAGATGCTTGGTGAAGAGAAGAATGTGTCTGCAAAATATGCAGAAGAACGCGCACGTGCAGAAACGGAGGCGCGTGATAACGAGAGCAAAGCCCTGTTCTTGGCTCGCTCTTTGGAGGAAGCTCTAGAGTGTAAGGCTGAACTAGAAAGTGTTAAACAGCTGCGTACAGAAATGGAAGAATTGGTCAGCTCCAAGGATGATGTTGTGAAAAGCGTTCAGGAGCTAGAAAAGTCTAAGCGAGCCTTAGAACAGCAAGTAGAAGAGATGAAGATTCCGTTGCAGGAACTGGAAGAGGAATTCCAGGCAACAGAGGATCTGTCCCAAAGAGGGGATAGTGTGCCTGATGCAGTTTTTAAAAGGATCAGTGTTTTGGGGTCTGTCCTGAGTGAGCCTCAGAAATGTGACGACATGTGGCTTGAATCACCCCTTTGGAATAAACCGTTCCTTCAAAAACTTCAAGCATTGGAAAATGTATCATTAGAACTTCAGCAAACAAAGGAGCTGAGTAAGAAATGTGATGATTTCTCAGTTCAGGCTGAAAACCTAGTGGGGAAAACTAAGGCTGTTGGTGAAAACGTGAAGCAAATGAATAAGTGCCTTTCAGGGAGTGTTTCCAAAATGGAACTGGTGAAAGACGGGTGGCAGAAGTTTGATCGTGATCTTGAGATGCATTCCATGTGGAATTCAGATAGAGAAAAAGAACTAGGTGACCTTGAGCGGTCAAATAGTTCAGCAGAAAGTGCATTGAAGAAACCTGTAAAAGAATGTGTTGCAGTTCCATGCTTCTTCACTGATGCAGAGAGGAGGTCTATAATGGATACCACCCAGATCGCTGGGTTCAACTGTGTTGTTGCCTTTAACCCCGATGTTGGTGGAAGGAAAGTTGATGATGTTCTGGTTGGCTACTTCTGTGAAGAGTTTGGCAAGAAATATAAACTGAATATCAAATCAAATAGTAGGCCTTTACTGCGACTCGCTCAGGAGGGCGAAAAGTTTAAGAAGTTGATGAGTGCAAATGCTTCAGATCTGCCTATGAATATGAAATGTTTGAATGATATTGATATCTCTGGGAAAAGGAACAGGGGTCACTTTGAAGAAATGTGTGACAGCCTGTTGTCTCAATTGGAAAATCCTCTGCACAGCATCTTAGAGCAAGCAAAGCTCAAGAAGGAAGATCATTCCCTTTTACAACAAAAAGTCAATGATTGTGTACAGATGTATGGAGAGGCAACTCAAGTCACAGAGGGATGTCAAGAGTCCCTACTTGGAACAAAGCTTAGTGAAGCAAAGGTTCTCAAAGTTTTGTGGAAAACATTTATGGATTGCAGAGAGAGGCGTCTTAAGAATGTTGAAGACATTAAGACTAGCCCAATTGAGTTGCCTATGGATCACGGTCCTCCATGGTGGATTGGACAGACGGTTATGAGGGACAAGCTGTCTGACATTTATGAGAAAGCTGTCAATGAAGATGACAGAAACGAGAAGGAGCAAAATGATGCCAAAAATGCAGTTGAAGAATGTGTATATGAGATGAGAGACAAACTGTGTGGCATTTATGAGAAATCTGTCAATGAAGATGACAAAACAGTTTCATCCGGAAGCTTGAGGATAATAGGAGGCTTATCAGTGAGTCAGCAGTGCCTGACACATGCGTGCCTGGAAATATGTGTCCCAACCCTAGGGTTGAAACAAGAGGGGGGGGTATGTGACAGGAAGTCAGGTAAATCTGGGAATGTAGTCACTGAGAGGAGACACATTCCCACCTGCTTTGAAAGTTCACTGATACTATAGGGTGTTGGCTGCAGAGAGAGCCAGCAGGAAGTTGAAAACCATTCAGCTGTTCAGAATGAGGAGATCAAGGACTCTATAATTTGTCCAGAGAAAATCTATTGAGTGCTGCCTCCTGTCGCTGTGTGAGCTGGGAAGAGGAGGACAGACATATGTGTACCTCCCGACGCCGTGTGGGCATGGGAGAAGGACTGCTGCCGCCTGTCGCCGTGTGGGCTGGGAGAGGGGGACAGTCGGATGTGTGCCTCCCGACAAGCTGGTGAGCATGGGAGAAGACCCCCTACAGCGATGTGAAGCTAAGGAGGGTAACCACGAGTGAAGACGTCTCAAAGGTGAGAAGACAAAGTGTTCCATGTGAAGAGTGTGAAGAGTAAAGGGACCTGTTAAATGAACTATGTTCAATGTGAAGAATCTGAAGAGTAAAGGTTCCTGTTATAAATGAACATGTGCTGTGTGAAAGAAAACAAAGGGACATGTTCAATGGACAATGTTTGTGCTGTGTGAAAAGCAAACAAATGGACATTTGAGTGTCTGCTGTAGGATCAGCAGTGTCGGCCCAACAGTAGGTTGGAAAGACTTCTTAGGTAGGTTCCAGCTGTGAGAAGGTAGCCGCCCACAGAGGCAAGGATTTATTTTGTGTTTTATTTTATTTTGGATGTTTTGCTGCATACAGCCTGGTGAAGAAAACACCATTTAATAAACCACACTGTTTGTTTGCAAGCACTTGTCGGCTATCTCTCTGTGAAAACGCACCCCCAAAGGGGTCATCCACGCCTACCACCGAGCTAATCCCTTACAATATATACATATATATAAAATGCCACTGCATTTTGTTTTTTTGTTTTTTTAATCCTCCAAGTGCCTTATTCCTGCAGCGCTGTTGTGTGGTCACATGATCTTTCCTTGTTTTTTGGCATCTGCAGGGAAAGATCTTTGGGAGGGCCTATTACTCTGCTGATGTATGCTGTCTACAGTGTAAATATTAATTTACATTACCAAATTATTGTTACCAGGAGGACATGGTGTGCTACATGTCTACATCCCCAAAGAAGTATACAATACAAACAAGATTAGGTAGCCATGGACTGAATGTTGACATATAGAGAGATCAAGAACACTGCAATAAAATCAAGAAATTTTATTACAGCAATAATTACATTTACATGAGCAGAAAATACTGCATAGCATAACATTTGTCTATCTTTGGTCCACATCAGATTGAAACGATTCAACAAATTCCACAGTCAAACTCAAAGCTTTTCAAATATTCAAACTTGTCATAAACACAAATGTTATTAGACAAGTGCAATTAGTTTAGTTACAAATTAGTTTTTGGACACAATTCGGCATATTCGTTCATTCAGGAGCATTCGAACGAACAGAAGTGAATGCATACGAAAATGAATTGTCAGAAAGAATGAAAATCCGAAAGCATGAAAACCTGAAAAAATGAAAATCCGAAAGAGGGTAAATCCGAAAATCCAAAAATCCAAAAGAGCCAAAAAAAACGATTTAACCTACGAGCTTAACGAATCAATTACATTTGGATTTTTCATTTTTCATATTTTCATTCTTTCCGACTATGCCGATCATAATGAATGATTCGATATATAGAAAAAAAAGCTAGAAACGAAAACAAAATGAAACGAGTTTTCGATAGTGCACATGTCTAATGAAAATAAAAAACAGAGCAACAAGTTGTATCATCATAGATCAATAAGAGGTATTAATCATACCAAAACCCCTGTCATTCTAAAATGGAACCGGCCACAACAACCCACGCCAATACAACGCGCATGCGCCAAAAAAGTGCATGCACAAGTAAGGTCATGCCGCAACGTCAGCCCATATGCACACAAATGGTCTGCATGACACCGGACATACAAATAAATCTACTCCACCTGAAGATTGGCTCTGGATAAAGCACAACAAATAAAGACAAACTGTGCATGTGCAGGAGTCTACTAAGTGACCACAAAGTGCCTGTGCAGTAAGAAGAACAGATTAACAACACCAAAAGAAATGAAGAAAAAGAAGCACAAATAGAGAAAAAATTGAGAAGTCAAAAAGGCAAACAGAATGTACAGATACAATCGAAAAAACAAATATTCATTATTGTCAATATAGAAACTTATACCCTGTATTAAAAAGGAGAAAGCATAAAATTTAGCCCTCTCCATGGCTTAAAAATGTCTAGTCACCCCCTATGGGATAAAAGTGCTAATAACAAAAATAGACACAATACAAATGATATGCCTGATTTTTACAATACATTTTACAATGTCACAAATCCAGTGTTATAAAGTTAAACAAATGGGTCACAAATCAGCAATGCCCATACATTTTTGTATTAGATACAGTTTCACTCCATACACAGGCAGGTAGATCAACAGGAGATACAGAAAGAGAAGGGAAGGGAAGGGAAAAAGAATTAGCTAACTAACTACACCTTATTTTTACCCCTTTAACAAGGGAGCAACATTGATGGCCTCGTTCAGGCCCAAAGGATGTGTTGCTTTTAGGGTGTGAATCCACTTAGCCTCACATTGTAGGAGGCTTTTATTCCACTCCCAAACCTTATTGATTTGATGAATTCTATCAAGAACGAAAAATTAGACTAAAGGTACCACATAGTTGTGTGCATTAATAATGTGTCAGCCAATGTGTATTTTATGTGCATTAGTATGGTGGAGGTGGATTCAAAGATGATTGACACTAGCTTTCATTTTGTTTAGATGGTATCTACATCCACTTTTTATTTGTTTTTTTATTTTACAGGTATTGGCAATTACATTCGAAATGTGTTATACTGATATGTAAGAAAATTAAGCAGTTTTGTGAGTTTCTTAGTGAATGTAATTAACTAGCATGCTATATCCCTCAGAGAAGATGCCAACATGGGGCATGAAAACATTTGGCCAGCTTAAACATGTATTGAAATATATTTGAACTAAATATCCCTGTTTTTCATTGCAAAGTTTGCTGGAATGGGTGTAGCAGTGTGCAGAGGGTCCATCCAGAATTTGTAGTGTTAATATGTGGTCACACCCCTTTAGCACCTAAAAGTTTAAATACATGTACAAGCTATTGGGATTTGAGCACAGGTATAGCTTTTCTCTGTTGTAACACAGGTCAGTGACCTGATCTGAACCTAGTCCCCCCCCCTCCCCCCCACCTTGGGTCTTTTTCCTCCATGTTGGTATGGTGTCCACTGTAGCATTTGCAGTAGGACTGAGCGTAAGAAGGATTACTTTGATGCAGTTGGCCAGCTGAAGCATGTTTTGCAATATGTGTTAAACTGAAAATTCTAGTTTTTCATTGCATACAGGGTGTATAGCAGTGCGCAGAGGGTCCATCCAGAATTTTAGTGTTACCATTTGGTCACACCCCTTTAGCATCTGATACTGTAAAAACATGTACAAGCTATTGGGATTTGAGCACAGGTATATCTTTTTCTCCATTCTAGTCTTTAGGGACACAGCAGCATGCCTGTGCAGCTGTGAGTCTTAATAGACTAAAATGGGATGATGGCATTGGGATGCAAGCAGCACCTTTGCATCCCCTTTCCAGTAAAAGATGGCCCTGCACAGGGGCCTAAAGAGCTCCAACAATGGTGAAAGGGACACCATTGTAGAAATAGGGGCAATGACAACCTTCTAAATTCTCTTGTCAGCCATATTACTTATCTTCTTTAGGCCTGGAAAGGCAGGATGTTGCCTCTAAAGCCCCCACCCTGAGTGTAGGCAGCATGGTTTACTGCTTACCTTCAGCTCACCCATAGGAATAGGCAGGGCTATGATTTTCATATGGAGACTAAAGTGGAGCCAGATGGGTCTATGTCAAAGGTAAGATTGCTGGAAAAAGCTGCCAGCACTCAGGGGGATGGGGAACTGGAAAAAAAGGAAAAACGTCACTGCACTGTCTGTGCCTGAACAGTAGAAACCCTTAGACCTGTATGGCTTCTCCAGCCTTCTTCAGGAGCTGTTACCATGAAAGTCAGATCATTTACTGTGCAGGACAATGCAGAGAATATTTTTTTCCAAAGAATATGCATTTTTTGGCTTACCCTTTACATTTATTCACACCTATGTACTTATACCCAATGTGTTTTCATTGAAATCAATAGAAATGCATCAAAATGCATACCATGTTTCATGCAATGTGATATCTTGTTGTCTATCAACAACCAAAAAAGATGATGTGCTTCTCTTTAAGGACAGTAAATCTAAGTCTTGGAGAGACTATTCTGTATAGATAGTAGTTCATATTTCTCTTTAGCCATATCCAGACCGAAAGATTTACCCCCTTTAATGACCAGGCCATTTTTTGTGATACAGCACTGCGTTACTTTAACTGAAAATTGTGCTGTAGTGCAACGCTGTACTCATATAAATTGATGTCCTTTTTTTCCCCCTCACAAATAGAGCTTTCTTTTGGTGGTATTTGATCAGCCTCTGCGATTTTTATTTTTTGCGCTATTAACAAAAAAAGAGTATATATAAGTATGGCGGCAAGTCGGCAAGTGGTTAAACTTCAAGGAACGCTTAACTGTGCATTTGGGTCTAGGAGATACAGTATGTCTATCTGTTGCAAATCAAATTTATATTAAAAAAGAAAAGGCTGCTCACTGTCTGAATGTAATGGATGCACATATTTTGGTTGTTATTAATATTATATAGGATTTGTATAGTGCCAACAGTTTGTGCAGCATTTTACAATATAAAGGGAGACAATACAGTGGCAATACAATAAAATACAATGAGGGTTAAGAGGGCTCTGCTCATAAGAGCTTACAATCTAATAGGGTGGGGCAAGTAGTACAAAAGGTTTTAACTGTAGGGCATAAGCTTATGGAATTGATAAAAGTTCAGTTAGTTGGAGGCGCCATAGGCTTCCCTGAAGAGATGAGTGTAACGGAACCGCGACCCACACTGTGTTTGTGGACTTCCGTCAGTATACCGCTTCCTCCCAGTCTTGAACATAGATATCAAATATCCTGGCCGCCCCCATACAAAGCTAGCCTTCAACTTAGCTTGTTCTGGAACCTTCTCCTTTATTGAACAGTCATACAGAATTTATATACAGCATGGACATCCCCCTCCTAATCATATTACCCCATCAGGTCAAGGGTTGACTGATTACATTATCATATGCAGATGAACCTGTGTACAGAAATAGAATGAACCTGAACTAATTATCTAGCCATCTGGACCGAAACAATATGTGAGTTCATTAACAATTAACAATGGGACAGACAGGCTTAACAGAATACACATCACACCTCAATATACAGACCATATTAGCATCTGTTATATGTCTGACTGTGTGAAGCAGTCTTCATAGGTTTCTTAAAATAAATATTAATGTCCCATTTGAAGTAATCCAAACCATATTCTCGGTGTCAGTTAAGTATCTGTCCATCACTAGCAGTGACGGTGAGTACTGTCACAATGAAGAAAAACAGATTATGGTCTGCCACACCTTGCATTCTTAAAAAACCTCCATCCCTAATATGTCGAAAAAATGGGGGAAGAAAAAATGGGACTTTAAATGAGGCATTTAAGTGATAAAATTGGGGAAATTTTATTGTATAATGGATAAATTAGTTATAATACATGTAAATATAAACAATTAACAATTGCAGAGTTTATGAAGAAACAACATAATATACAGTATACAATTTATATTGAAAAACATAAATACATAAAAATAGGATCACACAGGATCTCTGAGCATAATAATGTCAATATAAAAACTGTTTGTTTGTCAATTCATAGAAAAAAATAAAAATAGGATAAAGTAACTGAGTTGTTCGTAGGCTCGACGCGTTTCTTGGACCTCCGTCCATTCATCAGGAGCATTGGGTACAGGAAAAGTGTCTAAAGAGGGGAAATAAATTTATGCATTGTTGCACCAGAACAGCAAAAGGATAAAAAGGGTACCTAAGAAAAAATGTACAAAAAACATTTACCTTAAATGTCTCAAAAAATCTATTTGGACACAAAGTGTAGCCCCAAATGGGAGAGAATAGTGAAGGCATCGCAGGCATGGTCTCCCCCGGGGCTGAGGTGCAGATAATACCAGGCGCACCGGGGATAAACACTGTCCGGGTAGTAGACGGAGCTCCTGAGTGTTATATCTAATGGTGGCAGTGAGTGCTCCCTTGGACCAAGAAATATTCTAAAATACATAAGAATACATAATAAGTATTGGATATGGTTCAGTTATTGATTCTATATACGGATACATCAACTGGTCCGAAAAGAGAGTGCTCACCAAGTGTAGAAAAAATTCCTGTAGGTGATATGAATGAGATAGAGAGGAAGAAAAAACATGAGGGAATTGAAATTAGAGTGTTAAAAAGATAGAGATGACCATCCAGGTCTTGCAAGTGATAGTGCAAGTGCATCAGTAAACCAAGTGAACTGAAACCAAGTGAAAAGGTGAAAAAAAGATAGAAAAGGGTAAAAAAAGGGTAAAAAAACATACCGTGAGTGAAAAAAGTACAGGGAAGGTAGTCCCCATATAGCGTGGGATAAAAAATAGGAGAGCCGAAAAGGTCCCGGGCGGGTGCCCCCGACGTGCAGGCAAGTCTGCACCAACGCCATGTATGCCGCCAAATATAGACGGAAATCCGCCCACCCACCTCCGGTAAGGAGCCGGAAGTGGGTGGGGTCAGACCGTCCGAGGCGTGGATGACAAGAAAATGAAAGCTGTCACGGGAGTGCGACATGGATATGTCGTCATATCCCGGGCAACTTAACATGACGCCGATGGGCAGTGGGAAACCCCACCCCCGGCATGGATGCAAATGCAGAGGCAGGACGGAGGGGGAGCCCCAACCGCCCATCGCAGCCCCGATATGGTAGACATCCTCAATGCAACACTAAAACTCTCTCGCGGGTCATGTAGGTGGTACCTACTAGATTAGGGGAGTACATATTGGCAAGATAGAACCTAGAAATTATAAAAATATTTTACAGTAGGGCATTGTTCAGGTGCAACATGGCCATTGACCTAAATTTAGGCATAAGGGAGTGGCAGAGCATGAGAACCGGGGTGTGTTATCCACCCAATATCAAAACAGAAAAACAGATTATGGTCTGCCACACCTTGCATTCTTAAAAAACCTCCATCCCTAATATGTCGAAAAAATGGGGGAAGAAAAAATGGGACTTTAAATGAGGCATTTAAGTGATAAAATTGGGGAAATTTTATTGTATAATGGATAAATTAGTTATAATACATGTAAATATAAACAATTAACAATTGCAGAGTTTATGAAGAAACAACATAATATACAGTATACAATTTATATTGAAAAACATAAATACATAAAAATAGGATCACACAGGATCTCTGAGCATAATAATGTCAATATAAAAACTGTTTGTTTGTCAATTCATAGAAAAAAATAAAAATAGGATAAAGTAACTGAGTTGTTCGTAGGCTCGACGCGTTTCTTGGACCTCCGTCCATTCTTGCCTGCACGTCGGGGGCACCCGCCCGGGACCTTTTCGGCTCTCCTGTTTTTTATCCCACGCTATATGGGGACTACCTTCCCTGTACTTTTTTCACTCACGGTATGTTTTTTTACCCTTTTTTTACCCTTTTCTATCTTTTTTTCACCTTTTCACTTGGTTTCAGTTCACTTGGTTTACTGATGCACTTGCACTATCACTTGCAAGACCTGGATGGTCATCTCTATCTTTTTAACACTCTAATTTCAATTCCCTCATGTTTTTTCTTCCTCTCTATCTCATTCATATCACCTACAGGAATTTTTTCTACACTTGGTGAGCACTCTCTTTTCGGACCAGTTGATGTATCCGTATATAGAATCAATAACTGAACCATATCCAATACTTATTATGTATTCTTATGTATTTTAGAATATTTCTTGGTCCAAGGGAGCACTCACTGCCACCATTAGATATATCACTCAGGAGCTCCGTCTACTACCCGGACAGTGTTTATCCCCGGTGCGCCTGGTATTATCTGCACCTCAGCCCCGGGGGAGACCATGCCTGCGATGCCTTCACTATTCTCTCCCATTTGGGGCTACACTTTGTGTCCAAATAGATTTTTTGAGACATTTAAGGTAAATGTTTTTTGTACATTTTTTCTTAGGTACCCTTTTTATCCTTTTGCTGTTCTGGTGCAACAATGCATAAATTTATTTCCCCTCTTTAGACACTTTTCCTGTACCCAATGCTCCTGATGAATGGACGGAGGTCCAAGAAACGCGTCGAGCCTACGAACAACTCAGTTACTTTATCCTATTTTTATTTTTTTCTATGAATTGACAAACAAACAGTTTTTATATTGACATTATTATGCTCAGAGATCCTGTGTGATCCTATTTTTATGTATTTATGTTTTTCAATATAAATTGTATACTGTATATTATGTTGTTTCTTCATAAACTCTGCAATTGTTAATTGTTTATATTTACATGTATTATAACTAATTTATCCATTATACAATAAAATTTCCCCAATTTTATCACTTAAATGCCTCATTTAAAGTCCCATTTTTTCTTCCCCCATTTTTTCGACATATTAGGGATGGAGGTTTTTTAAGAATGCAAGGTGTGGCAGACCATAATCTGTTTTTCTGTTTTGATATTGGGTGGATAACACACCCCGGTTCTCATGCTCTGCCACTCCCTTATGCCTAAATTTAGGTCAATGGCCATGTTGCACCTGAACAATGCCCTACTGTAAAATATTTTTATAATTTCTAGGTTCTATCTTGCCAATATGTACTCCCCTAATCTAGTAGGTACCACCTACATGACCCGCGAGAGAGTTTTAGTGTTGCATTGAGGATGTCTACCATATCGGGGCTGCGATGGGCGGTTGGGGCTCCCCCTCCGTCCTGCCTCTGCATTTGCATCCATGCCGGGGGTGGGGTTTCCCACTGCCCATCGGCGTCATGTTAAGTTGCCCGGGATATGACGACATATCCATGTCGCACTCCCGTGACAGCTTTCATTTTCTTGTCATCCACGCCTCGGACGGTCTGACCCCACCCACTTCCGGCTCCTTACCGGAGGTGGGTGGGCGGATTTCCGTCTATATTTGGCGGCATACATGGCGTTGGTGCAGACTTGCCTGCACGTCGGGGGCACCCGCCCGGGACCTTTTCGGCTCTCCTGTTTTTTATCCCACGCTATATGGGGACTACCTTCCCTGTACTTTTTTCACTCACGGTATGTTTTTTTAACCTTTTTTTACCCTTTTCTATCTTTTTTTCACCTTTTCACTTGGTTTCAGTTCACTTGGTTTACTGATGCACTTGCACTATCACTTGCAAGACCTGGATGGTCATCTCTATCTTTTTAACACTCTAATTTCAATTCCCTCATGTTTTTTCTTCCTCTCTATCTCATTCATATCACCTACAGGAATTTTTTCTACACTTGGTGAGCACTCTCTTTTCGGACCAGTTGATGTATCCGTATATAGAATCAATAACTGAACCATATCCAATACTTATTATGTATTCTTATGTATTTTAGAATATTTCTTGGTCCAAGGGAGCACTCACTGCCACCATTAGATATATCACTCAGGAGCTCCGTCTACTACCCGGACAGTGTTTATCCCCGGTGCGCCTGGTATTATCTGCACCTCAGCCCCGGGGGAGACCATGCCTGCGATGCCTTCACTATTCTCTCCCATTTGGGGCTACACTTTGTGTCCAAATAGATTTTTTGAGACATTTAAGGTAAATGTTTTTTGTACATTTTTTCTTAGGTACCCTTTTTATCCTTTTGCTGTTCTGGTGCAACAATGCATAAATTTATTTCCCCTCTTTAGACACTTTTCCTGTACCCAATGCTCCTGATGAATGGACGGAGGTCCAAGAAACGCGTCGAGCCTACGAACAACTCAGTTACTTTATCCTATTTTTATTTTTTTCTATGAATTGACAAACAAACAGTTTTTATATTGACATTATTATGCTCAGAGATCCTGTGTGATCCTATTTTTATGTATTTATGTTTTTCAATATAAATTGTATACTGTATATTATGTTGTTTCTTCATAAACTCTGCAATTGTTAATTGTTTATATTTACATGTATTATAACTAATTTATCCATTATACAATAAAATTTCCCCAATTTTATCACTTAAATGCCTCATTTAAAGTCCCATTTTTTTCTTCCCCCATTTTTTCGACATATTAGGGATGGAGGTTTTTTAAGAATGCAAGGTGTGGCAGACCATAATCTGTTTTTCTGTTTTGATATTGGGTGGATAACACACCCCGGTTCTCATGCTCTGCCACTCCCTTATGCCTAAATTTAGGTCAATGGCCATGTTGCACCTGAACAATGCCCTACTGTAAAATATTTTTATAATTTCTAGGTTCTATCTTGCCAATATGTACTCCCCTAATCTAGTAGGTACCACCTACATGACCCGCGAGAGAGTTTTAGTGTTGCATTGAGGATGTCTACCATATCGGGGCTGCGATGGGCGGTTGGGGCTCCCCCTCCGTCCTGCCTCTGCATTTGCATCCATGCCGGGGGTGGGGTTTCCCACTGCCCATCGGCGTCATGTTAAGTTGCCCGGGATATGACGACATATCCATGTCGCACTCCCGTGACAGCTTTCATTTTCTTGTCATCCACGCCTCGGACGGTCTGACCCCACCCACTTCCGGCTCCTTACCGGAGGTGGGTGGGCGGATTTCCGTCTATATTTGGCGGCATACATGGCGTTGGTGCAGACTTGCCTGCACGTCGGGGGCACCCGCCCGGGACCTTTTCGGCTCTCCTGTTTTTTATCCCACGCTATATGGGGACTACCTTCCCTGTACTTTTTTCACTCACGGTATGTTTTTTTACCCTTTTTTTACCCTTTTCTATCTTTTTTTCACCTTTTCACTTGGTTTCAGTTCACTTGGTTTACTGATGCACTTGCACTATCACTTGCAAGACCTGGATGGTCATCTCTATCTTTTTAACACTCTAATTTCAATTCCCTCATGTTTTTTCTTCCTCTCTATCTCATTCATATCACCTACAGGAATTTTTTCTACACTTGGTGAGCACTCTCTTTTCGGACCAGTTGATGTATCCGTATATAGAATCAATAACTGAACCATATCCAATACTTATTATGTATTCTTATGTATTTTAGAATATTTCTTGGTCCAAGGGAGCACTCACTGCCACCATTAGATATATCACTCAGGAGCTCCGTCTACTACCCGGACAGTGTTTATCCCCGGTGCGCCTGGTATTATCTGCACCTCAGCCCCGGGGGAGACCATGCCTGCGATGCCTTCACTATTCTCTCCCATTTGGGGCTACACTTTGTGTCCAAATAGATTTTTTGAGACATTTAAGGTAAATGTTTTTTGTACATTTTTTCTTAGGTACCCTTTTTATCCTTTTGCTGTTCTGGTGCAACAATGCATAAATTTATTTCCCCTCTTTAGACACTTTTCCTGTACCCAATGCTCCTGATGAATGGACGGAGGTCCAAGAAACACGTCGAGCCTACGAACAACTCAGTTACTTTATCCTATTTTTATTTTTTTCTATGAATTGACAAACAAACAGTTTTTATATTGACATTATTATGCTCAGAGATCCTGTGTGATCCTATTTTTATGTATTTATGTTTTTCAATATAAATTGTATACTGTATATTATGTTGTTTCTTCATAAACTCTGCAATTGTTAATTGTTTATATTTACATGTATTATAACTAATTTATCCATTATACAATAAAATTTCCCCAATTTTATCACTTAAATGCCTCATTTAAAGTCCCATTTTTTCTTCCCCCATTTTTACTGTCACAATGAGTTTTCAGGGATTGCCTAAAGGCAGCCAGAGTAGATGACAGCTGTAGTGTATTATGTTAATTTTATGCAAAAGCCAGATTCCTCACCTTGGCCCTTGGGGGACAATTTAATTAAACATTTCAAAGAAGGTGATTTGCAAATTTGCAAAGAATTGTAAAATGCAAGTGGCCTGGTCAGACTTAAAAGGAATCATAAAAATTCATTGGTTCAGTTAAACAAGGTAACTTGGCCATTAGCAATGCAAAAAGTTTCTAATGATGGTAAATACGCTTGAGGGGCCTTGATGGGAAATAGTGTTCATAGGTTAATTTGTTTACCTGGTAAACACTATAGTGACCTTAACTTTACTTGCACCTACCTATAAAAAGGCTTACCTGTAGGCACAGTGAATATCTCCTAAATTTGCACTGTTTAAGAGCCGATGACGTCACTGGCGCATATGCTCTGAAGGGACAGCATACCCGTGCCGCCCCTTCAGAGCTCCGAGCCATGGCCGTGACTTTCAGGTGTGACATCATCACGGCTCGGCCAATCAGATGGTCGGAGCACCTCAAACCCAGAAGGAAGACCGGGGGAAGACGGGAGCCTTGTCAGTGGTGACAGTGCGCCCCTGGAGGGCTTTGTTCTAAGGTAAGTTTTTCATAATGTGCTGGTATGCAATGCATACTAGCACATTATGCCTTTGTCTTGCAAGGTTTTTATTTTTTATTTAGCTTCAATCAGATTATTTCCAGCAATTACTAGTAAAGTCTTTTCATGTGAAGATCAAAAGTGCTTGACCAACCAATCGGCTTTTTTTTACATGTTAGGAGATAGCTGAAAGAAACTGTATATCATAAAAAGATTTATTTATTTTTTGAATGCTAAAACAACATGATTAGGAAAGCATGGGCCTAGAATGTAGTATACATTATTGCATGCATGGAAGCTACCTATGTGCATATTATAGATTTGACATACATTCTGCATGGTGTAGTATCTCTATGCTTAATACAATGGAAAAGTATTTTGAATGGGACTCTGAAGGCTGCTGTTCATTATAATATTTACAAATACTCTGCTGAATATTGTCATCTGTTGCAAGTACTCTGTGGACTCTGTTCTGTGTTGGGATCTAATGAATGTCTCTCTCTGGTAAAGAACCATGTTGTTGCAGGAACAATTATTTTTTTTTTGGATTAGAGTTTGCATTCCATATTACAAAAATAATTGTTATTCCAATTGAAGCTAAATTTTCCAACAAGATCGTTCAAGAGCAGTCAGTCCTTAGATCGATTGCTCTCAAATGGGAACAGTGATACTTGGAATGAAATTCATCCATTTCCTGCTGAACTGGTTACATTTTGATCTGTCTGTGGCCAGCTTTAGAGCTTTAGATACAGGGTCTTTCTTCCCTGTTGTGCATTCTGCTTAGATCTGCATAGACTAAAACTGCTTTAGAGTGTAATAGGGCTTCAGCAGCTTCCATTTTCCATACACATTGTACATTGGCTGGATTCCCAGTTATATGGAGTTTTCAAATTTACCATCTTTGAACTGCAGCCCACAGGTGGCTAATTATGGATTTGCTTCAGGTTGAACTCTGTATGCCTACTTAATCCCCAGCTGGTTGACAAGGAAAGGGAGGGCATCAAGCATGGCCCTCCTCCTGTACGATACCAGGCCACATGCCTGTCAGCATTTTAGGGTACCTTGCAAGGGGGTGGGGGAGCAATAAAGTCTTCAACACTTGCAAGGCCCCTTGTCCCCATATCTGGTCCCCAAGACTAGGGTGGAGCTTTGTGTAGGGAACTTCTAAGAATCTGGAAGCCCTTTTTCATAATAAGGGGCCCCCAGATATTTGCCCACCCCCAGAGGAATGAATATGGGGTACAGCATAATTAACACCCCTTATTACTCAAAAGGAAATTTAATTAAACAAACACAATATAACAAAATTCTTCAACAATAATAGCCCCTCCACGACATGAAAACATTGTTCACCAATGTAAATCCATCATCAATCACGCCATCCAACTATATCAATTCAGTATCGATCACAAAGGCCAACTCCCCCATGATATTTTACTGTTGCCCCGTCTCCTGCTGATGTTGACCTGTCACACTAAGGGCTTATGCACACTGCATCTCAAAAAGTTGCTCCTACAGGCTTTTGAGCTTTTTTGAGCTCTCATTGTTTCTGCCTGGAAAATATCCTCCATGTTAACCAATGTGTCCATGCACAGTATGGCTTTTTCAGGAGTTTACAGGCGTATGCCCATACAGGCAGTTTGATACATGCAGGCAAATGCTCATACAGGAGTTTACAGGCATATGCTCATTCTCCCCACCAAACTTGTGTTTTTGGGAGGAGCTTTCGAGCAGAAAAGATGCCTAAGTGCCCAAAAACGCACAAAAAAGCATGAAGAAGCAAGAAAAAAAGCAAAAAAGCTCAAGAAAGCTTGAAAAATGCACACAAAAAAAAAAAGAAATATAGGAAAAATAAGCCGAGGGAAGGGTTTGTGAAAAAAAGCACAAAAAAAAAAAAGAAATATAGGAAAAATAAGCCGAGGGAAGGGTTTGTGAAAAAAAAAGCTTTTTTGCTCAAGAAAGCTGTAAAGCAGCATTTTTTTTTTGAGCTGCAGTGTGCATGAGCCCTAATGCTGCTAAATATTAGATCTCTGTCTGCAATGTAAACAAAGCAGCCCTGGATCCTGAGTGATGTCATTCACCATTTTTGGATTTACATCAGGGGACATTATTCACATTTTTAAAATGGAAATTTTAAAAAAGGATTTTATTCTCATTTGTGTGTGTTTATTTACTGTACATTTTCCCTTTTTTATGAGTAAAATGGGGTATTATTGTAAGTCATTTGCATTACTCTGAGGGTACAGGATATCTGGGGCCTCCTTATTTCAAAGGGAGGTCCTACTCCACAAACAAAAAATCAACATAATTTTGAGGACCAGTGGGGAAGAGACCCTTGTCCCCCAACATTGGAACAAGGTGCCTTGCAAGGTTGGGAGAATTAACCTGATATGGTTCAAGAAGGGATGGCCACATGCTTTCTGCCCACCTTTTCTGGCCACCTACATTACATGCCTGGATAAAGACCTGGTTTTAATTTTAGGGGAGAGCCAATGCCATTTGCCCCTTTTTTTAAATGAAATATTTAAATTACTGTATTGTACTGTTCTTTTACATCACACAAAGCTTCAAGGCATTGCTCAAACATGTTGATTAAAGGATTTGTATGTTTTTGATGTTGCCCTTTAAGTACTGCATGTTCCAGCTCTGCATGCCCTTTTTTAACAATAGCTTGCAAATTAGCCCTGAAGAAGACCAGAAAAAGAAGCAATTTGACTCCCATAGACTTCAGGAGGATTTCCTGGTATGTTTGGGGTTCATGAACTTTCTGATGGGTTTTCCAAACCACCTGCAATCCATACTTTGCCCAGCTCACTTATCCCTAGAGTCCATAGTGTCCATTACAATAGCAGACAAAACTACTGAAGAAATGTGTGAATCACGATCAGTGTTGGGGGTAACTAGTTACAAAGTAACTAATTACAGTAACTAAATTACTTTTTTTGGTAACTAAGTAAAGTAACTAGTTACAATACTAATATTGGTAACTACACTACTTTACTAGGCTATAAGAAGTAACTACACTACTTTACTAGGCTATAGGAACGCGCTTTCCTGCGTTACCCAAGCCGTGCGATACAATCGTTATTTCGAAGAATAGAGAGAGATGAAGTTTATGACTTTTTGTTGCACTTTGTTTTATTCTGTTTTTTCAGGTTTTGTTCTCATGTTTCCCAAAGCCTGTGTTTATACAATAAACTCTATGCAGAAAGAGTGTCATGTATCTTCTTCTACACGGTCAATTATGAAAGAGGAAAGTAAAGTAATAAGTAGTGAAGTTACTTTTCAAATGCAGTAACTAGTAAAGTAATCTCATTACAATTTACAGAAGTAACTAGTAACTAGTAACTAGTTACATTTTTTGAGTAACTACCCCAACACTGATCACGATATAGCAAACAATATTTTATTGCTTTGCATGTGTAGCAATCTCAACTGTTTCCAGAGATTACTTTTCCAGATGCAAGAAAACCTTGTAGCAGGACTGACAATAAGTGAAAGTTCTAAACAATAATCTGATTATTTATGATGAACTGTGTTTCATTTTTTTGAAAATTCTCCTCATTCTCTGAGTTCTTACAATAATCAAACTCTTACATTTCATTTGCTTGCGATGGAGGAACAATCATGCTGTTGCCACTGCTGCTTTTGGTAAGTAAAAAAGTTAATCTGTGGGTTAGCTATTCCTCTGTGGTCAAACAAACATTCAAGCAAATTTGTTGAGTACAAAGAGCTGTGGAGGAAGAAACAAGCTTCTGTTTGACAGTGTGCTTGAGCTGATAAGAACTTAGCAGCATGTTCTGCTGATGGTATTGATTAACTGTGTTGATTCAGCTGCTTTTGAGTGTGTTGTTGAACAACTTTGGATATCTATTGGAAAGTGCAGAAGCCAAAAATAAAAGTAGCTCTCCTACTTAGAGCTGTTTATTTCAATTACAATGACAGGGAAATCAACAATGTATTGAATATATTTGTGAAAACAAAATTGATGCCAAGTGTAATGATGCCAAGAATCCCATCTTAAGTACATTACAAAACTTGCAGTGTGTCTATATAGATGTGTCTTATTGGGGCCAACTAATTATCCACTTCCAACTTTAGTAAATTGTGGAATGTCTGTCTTCAGCTTTCACTTTTTGTATCAAAATAGTTTTACTATTACATGTATTATACCATGTATTATACAGCTACATTGTATAAGAAAAAAATGTGACCCTATGACTGGATTAGATTGCTTCTTGGGTTAGCCAAAAGTGATGTGGTAGATTCTAAAGTTAAGTAAAGAGGAGCTAGCATCAGATATAGTTTTTCATGTTAAGTAGCACTTTAAAGGTATTAATTACCGATCGCAGAGATCATAGCATCTCTCTAAGAATGCTTGTGTCTGCTTTTCTTTCTAGAGGGACATTACTGTCTTTGTTCTGGCATTATCCAGAATCAGTATCTATGAACTGGATTTAGATGCTGGCTCAGAGGTTACATGCAGCATCCCACTCATGACACGTGGGAACTGCAAATGTATTAATTCTTTGTCATTGCTGTATTGCATGTGCATTTGTCATTTGTCAATCCCTGTTCATAGGCTGGTCAAGTGTGCTTCATACTTCCCACCACAAGATGGGGATAGCACCACTTTGGGATATCTATCCCAGCTCAGGTTTATCTGTGGTCAGTTGTAGAGTTCAGGAAGTCAGTGTGCAGAGAGAAGCACCATGTAAAGGTTAGACAAGGTCAGTCCTAAGAAGGGACTTCTTAGAATTCTTAGAATTGGAACTACTCAAATCAAAGGGTAAAAGCCACCCACCGGCAGCAAAGACCTTTGAGAATAAAGGTGAAGGATTTCTTAGCCACCGGTAACCTCACCAATTTCACTGGATTCAAAAGGTACCAGAAGCCAAATCACTTACAAGTAAGCATTATACTGAATCACAGCCTGAGTCCAGCATTACTAAAGCCTACTAACAGTGGATCAGCAGAATGAAAATGGGAGACGGGTCAGAATGTACCTGTCTAACATGTATGGGGCCATGGCATGACATTATAGATATGATATCTAACGTGATTGAACAAGGAGAAATTAAATGGTATCACTGTCCCTGCGGACTCTATTTGTGCCCCAGAGTAACCGCAACAGTTGGGCGTGAACCAAATGGTGGGATTTTGAGGGTGAGGCTTGTTAGGGTATATATTTAAGATAAATAATTCAGAAACAAGATAAAATAACAATTTTTATTACAAATTCAATAAAAACAATCACATACAGTGATACATCTTGATATCGCAAAGATACTTAATGTACACAGAACCATTGAAGTGTGCTAGGGGTCACTTGTGTCCAACATGTTTCGCCGGAAGGCTTCTTCTGGGACAATACAAGAATGGTGACCTCTGCAGGTTCTGAGTATGAATAACATACAGTCAGTTTACATAAATATACAAAGTTGATTACAATCAGATATATACATAGCAATGTAATAGGGCTCACCAAAAGTTGTATCTAGAGCAAAGCAGCCATGTCAGCGTCTGTGTATCAAGGATCATAGCGATCCATCCAATGGCGGGTAATAACCCTGAACTAAAAAGTCCAGCCAGACCTGACCCCGCTACTTTAACAGGAACCGGACCGAGCTCGGTCGAACCAGAGTAAATCTGAAAGAACCAGCATTCCATAAAAGGAAGAAGCTAGTAAATAAAAATCCCATATAATGCTAGAATCAGGTGTATATAAGTACGTTAACCCACGTTCTCCGAAAGTAGGGCCACAGCAGTGAGAAGATCATGCTTAGGTTGTGAAAGAGAAAGGGGGGCTACATGAAGTGATAAGGCAAGAAAACAAGGGGGGTTGATGAAACCAGGGGTGCACAAACGCTATGTAGGAGATAAAGATGTAGCATATAGTTATAGACCAGGTGCAAACCAATGGTAACAAAAAGGTTAAAAGTGTGCAAAGCTGGTGAGAGTGAGCTGGAAGATAAGTCCGATTTGGAACCAACCCAGAAAGTGAATACTGGAAGGAGGAAGTGAAAACAAAGATAGCCAGCAGAGATTGTGAAGGAATAATGCCATTACCGCCGTACAAATGGGAGATCGTTGTAGTAAAACTTACCTCATATGCTCCGATTGATTGGTAACAGACAGCCGCGCCACTAGTCGTCAAAACAATATACGGGATGAGGATCTATACAAAGGATTCAAGGCCCAAGATTTTAGAAATCTCAAAACAATGATGCAGTTAATTGAGGAAAATAAACAACATCCAGACTATTCATCGTCTGATTCTTCTTCTGACGATGAGGAGGAACCACACGATGAAATGAACAAATTTAAACCTAGATCGACACGTTTTCCCAATCTCCAAACTTGCCCAGCTATTTGGGCTTTTGTGAAGCATACCCAGAAGGAGATCGACAGATTGGAGGCCCCCCCACTTGGGGCCTCTAACCTGTCGGCCCCCCAAAGGGCTGCTTTAGATGACCTTATCCATGACGACCTCGTTGTCATTAAACCCTCGGACAAGGGTGGCAACGTGGTCGTCATGGACAGGCATCAGTACGAGACCATGTGTCTCGATATTCTAAAAAATGAAGAATGGTACAGACCAGTATCTATCGAGGAAGTTGATATCATGAAGGGTAAATTTAAATCTATAATTTTCAATGCCTTACAATCTCATGTGATCAACCAAGAATTGTATGACTATTTAAATGTCAAATGGCCAATCTTGCCAACGTTTTATGCTTTACCCAAAGTACATAAAAGCCTCGAAACACCTCCAGGGCGCCCAGTTGTTTCAGGCATGGGTTCTATCACTGAACCTTCCAGTAGGTTCGTTGATGACCAATTACGCCCACATGTCATGGGTCTGCCTTCATACCTCAGGGATACTTTGGAGCTCTTGAGAGTTCTGGAGGGTCTCAGCGTCCCTGGGGGCTCTCTTTTGGTCACCCTTGACATCGAGGCCCTCTATTCTAGTATCCCCCATACCAGGGGTATCGAGGTTATTACCTCCTTCGTTAAGGAACAGACCCATCGCACTTGGGCGCTGGCAGACTTTACACTTCAACTACTGAACCATATCCTTAGATCTAATATCTTTGTATTCGGCGAAACCACTTACCTCCAGGTACAGGGGGTAGCGATGGGGACTTCCTGTGCCCCATCGTATGCCAACCTGTACCTGGGGGGGTGGGAAAGGAAGCTGTTTGCCAATGATGCCGCTTCGATATACCTGCGCCACCTAGCGTTGTGGCGCAGGTATATCGACGACGTCATCGTTGTATGGACAGGTTCGGTGTCCACTCTCCTGGAATTTATAGACTTCATATCTAACAATAACTATAATCTAAAATTCACTGTTCAATATGATACCCAACAAATAGCCTTTCTTGACACCACAATATATCTTACACCTGAGGCAATATTTACACCTCCCTATACCGTAAAAATACGGCGGGAAATACTATACTTCACTATACTAGTAGTCACCCGCGATCTCTAATACGCAGTATCCCGTATTCACAATATCTTAGAATACGACGTAACTGCTTTTTGGATGATGATTATAAACAAGAAGCTAAGGCCCTACAGCAAAGGCTCTTGGTCCGTGGCTACAGCAAGAAATTACTCAAAAAAGCTTATCAAAGAGCCAATCTCCAACCACGGGATAGGCTTATTTTTGGGTCACGTCAGACCAAACCCTCAAATACTACCAAATTAGTCACCAAATACAGCTCCCAACACCAAACTATACGAAAAATTTTGGATAATAATTGGCACTTCCTAGCAGACGATATCACGGTCTCAAAATACATCAAACCATACCCAGAGATAGTTTACCGTAAGTCTGCCTCACTTAGAGACAAACTTGTACATAGTCATCACAAACCAAAGAAGGAGGAGGATTATCATGGAGCAGTGGGGGGCTATGGTACTTACAAATGTGGCCAATGCTCAGAATGCCCCTGGGTGGGAGAGGGGTATACCTCCCTTCTACCTCGGGGAGGGATTTTGAGACCTAGGTTTAGGGCTACTTGCCTTACTGAGGGTGTTGTTTATTTAGCTACATGCCTCTGTGGGGCGTTTTACGTAGGTAAAACAATTAGACCCTTTGCAAAACGCACCCAAGACCATCTCTACTATATAGACACTGGACTTATATCTACACCCATTTGTAGGCATGTAGGCCTGAATCATAATTTTGACCCCCATTCCATCAAATTCATTGTATTAGAAGCAATTAAGAAGAACCCCAGAGGTGGTAACTATGACAATGCAATTCTTAAGGCAGAAGTAAAGTGGATCTATAAATTACAGGCCACTAGGCCACCAGGTTTAAATACAGCCTTATCATTTAAACCTTTTTTGGAATGAATCCAGGGCTGTATTATTGTTTACTATATGCATATAACCACAAAACTACAAACCCCCCCCCCCTCCGTTCTCCCTTAAACTCCTCATGTGATCATACTTTGTATTGTCTATATTATCCGTTTACCTATTGATTCAGCATTTAGACAAACCAAAACACTGTATCAACATCACAGTAACCCATCGTGTTGCCAGATTTTAGGATAGGATACTATTGTATACCTTCCATGTCATTAACTTTATGTTGCTTACAATCAATTAATTTACAGCACATGTTGGTCATGTGCTGTGAAATATTAGCACAAATTATCTTATTTTCCACAATATGATATTTATATTTTTCTTTTTTTTCTCCCTTTTGTTTCTGTAGCTTTATGAGATCGGAGTCTGTGTATCAATATGGGATCAATTCGCGACTAAATCCAATGTGCCGGCTTTTTCCTTGCTTATCTCTTTTTTGACAGGGGCTCGGGCGCCAAGCCGGGGGTGGTGTTGCTGAGATTTACACTACTCTTCTCCTCCCACATTCTTTCCCCGAGTCCGCCTTCCTTTCATGGCGGATGTATAGCGCTCCCACTCATCTGTACCTTCTTTGTTGCGGTGCAGCTCTGATCGGGACCGCTAGATGGCGCCCGCACCGGAAGTGACCAGTTGGAGGTCATGAGGTACCTCATCACTTCCGGTGGGACCGCGCTTATAACGCCGAGCGGAACATGGTACAGACAGGCCACGACTAGTGGCGCGGCTGTCTGTTACCAATCAATCGGAGCATATGAGGTAAGTTTTACTACAACGATCTCCCATTTGTACGGCGGTAATGGCATTATTCCTTCACAATCTCTGCTGGCTATCTTTGTTTTCACTTCCTCCTTCCAGTATTCACTTTCTGGGTTGGTTCCAAATCGGACTTATCTTCCAGCTCACTCTCACCAGCTTTGCACACTTTTAACCTTTTTGTTACCATTGGTTTGCACCTGGTCTATAACTATATGCTACATCTTTATCTCCTACATGGCGTTTGTGCACCCCTGGTTTCATCAACCCCCCTTGTTTTCTTGCCTTATCACTTCATGTAGCCCCCCTTTCTCTTTCACAACCTAAGCATGATCTTCTCACTGCTGTGGCCCTACTTTCGGAGAACGTGGGTTAACGTACTTATATACACCTGATTCTAGCATTATATGGGATTTTTATTAACTAGCTTCTTCCTTTTATGGAATGCTGGTTCTTTCAGATTTACTCTGGTTCGACCGAGCTCGGTCCGGTTCCTGTTAAAGTAGCGGGGTCAGGTCTGGCTGGACTTTTTAGTTCAGGGTTATTACCCGCCATTGGATGGATCGCTATGATCCTTGATACACGGACGCTGACATGGCTGCTTTGCTCTAGATAAAACTTTTGGTGAGCCCTATTACATTGCTATGTATATATCTGATTGTAATCAACTTTGTATATTTATGTAAACTGACTGTATGTTATTCATACTCAGAACCTGCAGAGGTCACCATTCTTGTATTGTCCCAGAAGAAGCCTTCCGGCGAAACATGTTGGACACAAGTGACCCCTAGCACACTTCAATGGTTCTGTGTACATTAAGTATCTTTGTGATATCAAGATGTATCACTGTATGTGATTGTTTTTATTGAATTTGTAATAAAAATTGTTATTTTATCTTGTTTCTGAATTATTTATCTTAAATATATACCCTAACAAGCCTCACCCTCAAAATCCCACCATTTGGTTCACGCCCACCTGTTGCGGTTACTCTGGGGCACAAATAGAGTCCGCAGGGACAGTGATACCATTTAATTTCTCCTTGTTCAATGTATTAATAGGGATGTGGTGTTGGCTTGCTGGGTACATTGGCCAGTTTAGGCATGGCACCTCCTTTTTCCTGTATATCTAACGTGATTGGTCATTTAACTGCTAATAGCTATTGGTCAGTTGGTACTTCATATGATTGGTCAAATAAAGGAAAATTTCAAACCTTGGAGTGTGGAAATTGCCTATAAAAAGAGGTAAATAACCGTTATTAAAACAGTCAGCGGGAGCAGAGGAAGAAGAGCTGTACTGTACTGTAGCTGTACTGGGTCTTTCAAGGTGCTGTCTGTCGCTGTACTATCTTACCTGTTATAGAGTCGCTTCTTCAGAAGTTAATGGAGCAATCCGGTGGTGTCGGTGGTGAAGCCTGGATGCTACAATGTTTGTCTTTGCCTGACCCTGCGGTTCCGACTCGTTCCCAGCCTCCATCTTCGTCTGTTGTTGATGACCCTGTTCCGCTTCCGGTTGAACCTTCCGCTGACGTTCTTTCCGATCGCCGCGGTCAACTAATGGAATCATCCGCTTATCTTGACCCCGGTGACGTTGCCGCTATTCGTCATTTCCAGGCGACGGCTGGATCCGGTGGGGAAAATGGCAGACCGCGGAGGATGGTGAAGCGTCCCAATCGTTTTGGTCCGGTACAGGCGGCGGGATCAAGCGGAGCAGCAAAGAAGGGAAAGCATATTAAAGGTACATTGGGTACCCGATCTTCTGTTGCTGTTCCCGGTAACGCTTTTTCCTTCCTTCAGGGTGAACGATCGTTGGCTTCCCCTCAGGCTCCGGTGGTCGCTGAAGAGGTTCGGCCTTCAACGGTTTCTACAGTACAGCCTGCTCGTGACAGTGCTACTGCGGTCGGTACTTACGCAGTTTCTGGAGGTGAGCAACTGTCTCCAACTGTCATTCATGACATGTTATCTGTACTGTCTGTTTTTTGTTCTAGGTTGTTGCCTATGGATACCGATAGGCCTATTGCTAATGTGCCTAGTGCATCTAATGTCAGGCAGTCTGCTGTTATTGCTGTGCCTAGTGCATCTAATGTTAGGCAGTCTGCTTCTATTGCTGTGCCTAGTACATCTAATGCTAGGCAGTCTATTCCTGATGTAAATAGTATTCCTGATGTCAGTAGTGATTTACATGCTGTCTGGTCTGATTCCTTGCCTGCCATGCCTATTGTCCCTACTTCTGATTATAGTACTTTATTGTCCTATAATTTGATCCCTGAGGCATATGTAAAGGAATCAATGCCTTGTGAACTTTCCCCACTAGGATTTCATTTGAGTAATGCTATTAAGGTTAAGATCTGGAACGGTGAATATATAGACATTTTGTCTTTGTTACCAAGCAGTAGGCAATTTCGTCCGGATAGTGATAATGCTTCTAAAGACAGGGTTAAGCCTCTGCCACGCAATTTTAATAATTGGTTGCAAGGCTTTTGCAATTTTGCTAGTGTTTTGGGGGAAAAGCAGCCTCAGTTGTGTTCTGGTTTATTTCAACATGTTGATGTTATTCTTGAGGCGTATAAAAATTTTCCTAATTTAGGTTGGTTTGCATATGACGAAGCATTTCGTCAGAAGCTGTCAGTCCATAAAAATTTGAAATGGGGTATAAAAGATATAGGGCTTTGGCTTAATCTTCTTATCCCACAGAGACCTGCACCTTCTTCTAAAGTTGGTTCCTTTGGCCAGCTTAGAAAAGGGGTTTGCTTTTCCTTCAATGAAGGGCAATGTATCAGACCTCTTAATTGTAGATTTAGGCATGAGTGCTCACATTGCGGTGGCACTCACCCAATGACGAAATGTTTTAAAAAAGTGAATCCTGTTACTGCTCCCCAACATAGGGACCAGCTTTTTCGGAAGAGCGATAACTCCAGTGAAATGGGAAAGACTATACCCCTGGCTTCTGTATCCAGACCTTAATGCTGCTAAGATACTGCTTAATGGTTTTAAATATGGATTTATCTTGCCTTCCTATTCTTGTCCTGGTTGTTGTCTTGTTGACAATCTACCTTCTGTTCGTTCTCTCCCTCATATTGTCCATTTGAAGATTTTTAAGGAAGTGGTTACTGGTAGAGTAGCTGGCCCCTTTTTATCTCCTCCATTTGAGAATTTTAGAATTTCCCCACTGGGTATTGTTCCTAAAAAAGAGATAGGACAATTTAGACTTATTCATCATCTATCATTCCCGGAAGGGTTGTCCTTAAATGATGAGATAGATCCGGCTACTTGTTTTGTGTCTTATTCGACATTCGAAGATGCCTTGTCTAAAGTTAGGAATGTTGGCAGGGCAGCATTACTTGCTAAAGCAGATGTCAAATCCGCTTTTCGCTTGCTGCCAATCCATCCATCTGCTTTTAACTCATTGGGGTTTTTCTTCAATGGGGTATATTTTTATGATATGTGTTTACCTATGGGGTGCTCGCTTTCCTGTAGCTATTTTGAACTTTTTTCTACTTTTCTAGAATGGGTTGTTTGTGTTAAAGCTAAGTCAGATAATGTTCTGCATTATCTGGACGACTTTTTATTTGTTGGTAAGGCAGATTCACTTGAGTGTTTGAAGGTTTTTTACTGAATTTGGTATTATTTTAGGGATTTTGGTGTTCCCTTGGCTGAAGAGAAGACGGTGTTGCCAACTACTTCTCTTGAGTTTTTAGGTATCTTGATTGATACTGAAAAAATGGAATTTAGGTTGCCGCCTGCTAAAATTTCAAAAATGAAATTTTTGCTGCAATATGTTCTTAGTAAAAAGAAGGTTCAATTGAGAACTATTCAATCATTACTGGGTCTTTTAAATTTTGCATCAAGAGTCATGCCCATGGGCAGGGTCTTCTGTAAACGTCTTTATAGAGCAATTTCTGGGGCTTCTTCACCCTATCATTTCATCAGAGTTTCTTCGCCTATTAAAGATGATTTATCTGTTTTGTTGCGTTTTTTGTTTTCTTTTAACGGTTCATCATTCTGGCAGGAATGTTTTTGTTCCTCTACAGCTTTACAATTATTTACAGATGCATCAGGGGCTTATGGCTATGGTGCATTCTGGGAAGGCCATTGGTCTGCTTCTCCTTGGCCGGATTCTTGGTCTGTCAGGGGTCTCACTGGTAGCATTGTTTTATTGGAGTTATTTCCAGTTGTGGTAGCCCTAGAATTATGGGGGGATCACTTTAGGGATAAAAGGATTTTATTGCACACCGATAATAAAGGTGTAGTTTTTGCAGTAAACTGTTTATCTGCTAAATCATTGCCTGTCATTTCATTGTTGCGTTATTTGGTTTTTCAGTGTCTGCGTTTGAATATATGGCTTAAAGCCAAATTCATTCCAGGTTTTTACAATGACGTAGCTGATTCCTTATCTTGCCTGCAGATCAACAGATTCAGAACCTTGGTTCATGGGCGGATCCTTTGGGCCTGGCTTGCCCGCAGCATCTGTGGAGCTTGGTTTAACTTCGGTTGACAGTGCTATCAGGCGCTCTCTTGCTCCATCCACTTGGACCACTTGGTCATCCTTTTTGGTTGAGATTATCTGAATCCTCTTTTAATGAATGTGCTGTTTTTACAGTTCCTTAATACATTACTGGATCGACAGAGGTCCTATTCATATATTGTTCAGACCTTGGCTGGGGTAACATTTTTTTGCTCCGCTGAAAGGCCCATCCGTCTTGTTTGAGTTTTTACTCTGTGAAAACTGCGTTAAAAGGATATCGCAGGGCTTACATTTGTCCTGATAGAAGATTGGCTGTCACTATTTCTCTCTTACATAGGTTGTGTGAAGCTATTGGATATATTTGTTATTCCAGTTATGAATCAGTTTTGTTGCAAACTGCTTTTTTGATTTTCGTATCTGTGTTGTTATCCAGAAATTCCTTCACTTTTTCTGGTTTGCAGTTTTCTGATGTTTCCGTTACTGCAGATTTTTTGCGTATTTATTTACAGCGTAGCAAGACTGACCAATTAGGTCGTGGTTCTTTGGTTTCACTCAAACGTGATCCAGTGGGTAAGCTGTGTGTGGTTTCCATTACCGAGAGATATTTAAGTCTTCGGGTGGTACAGCATAACCAGTTTTTTGTTCATTTGTCAGGTTCTCCATTAACTTGTTTTCAGTTTGGCGCACTTTTAAAAAAATGTTTGCATTTTTTAAAATTAGATCATTTACCAATAGCTTCCCACTCCTTTAGGATTGGGGCAGCTACTTCGGATGCTGCTATGGGTTTTTCGGAAGAATCCATTAAGGCTATTGGTAGATGGAAATCTGCTGCTTTTAAATCTTATGTCAGGCCTAATAGTTTCATTTAATTTCAGGTCATAAGAAAATTATTTGGATACTTGGACACTCCTATATTTATTGGGCACACGTCAGGGCTTCAAGGCGGACGTACGGAGTGAACTTAGGATTCTCCAGCTCTTTGGTCGCTGTTTTTTGGTTGGGTTATCGGGGTATGCTATGGAGTGATCATAAACCCCTTTTTGATTTCCTTTGTATTGAATGGCCTGTACCCGATGTTGTTGTCATTCACCTAGGTGGCAATGACGTAGGTGTGAGAAAGGATATTGATCTCATTTTAAATATAAAGGATGATTTTGTTTATTTTAAGTCCATATTTCCAAACTGTAAATTTGTTTATTCCGAAATTATTCCACGTTTGCGATGGTTTTCTAGTCCAGAACTTGTTTTTGAGAAAAATCGAAAACATGTGAATAGATCTATTGCCAAGTTCATGGTGTCTATTGATAGTTTGTCTTTTAGGCACACTGATTTGGAGGGGGGTCTCCCTGGTTTTTATAGGGATGATTCCATACACCTTTCAGATATTGCTAATGATATTTTGAACTTGCATATTCAAACTTGCATTGAATTGGCCTTAGGCTAATGGATGGTGCCATGCTCTGTTCTGTGCATGGCGTGTTGGATGTGTTTTTAAGTTTGTTGGGTAATTCGAGCTTCTTGGCTGGGTTACATAAAAGTTTGTGGTAATGGGATGGTTTGGGCTTTTTGGCTAAACCATATATAAATTTGGTTGTATCCCACGTGTAATGTAAAGTTGTTTTTTAATTACTTTAAAAATAAATGGCCGTGGCCAATTATATTCAATGCAGGTTTCATTGTCTCTTTATTTTATGCAATAAATTTGAATACAATTTTTTATATTGGTTATAATGTTCTGCCTATGGCACCATGAAAATGGGAGACGGGTCAGAATGTACCTGTCTAACATGTATGGGGCCATGGCATGACATTATAGATATGATATCTAACGTGATTGGTCATTTAACTGCTAATAGCTATTGGTCAGTTGGTACTTCATATGATTGGTCAAATAAAGGAAAATTTCAAACCTTGGAGTGTGGAAATTGCCTATAAAAAGAGGTAAATAACCGTTATTAAAACAGTCAGCAGGAGCAGAGGAAGAAGAGCTGTCCCTCCCTCCCTCCCTGGTATTTCTTACTTTTTATAATGTCACGGCCTGTTTGTTTGGGATGTGTTTTTAAGTTTGTTGGGTAATTCGAGCTTCTTGGCTGGGTTACATAAAAGTTTGTGGTAATGGGATGGTTTGGGCTTTTTGGCTAAACCATATATAAATTTGGTTGTATCCCACGTGTAATGTAAAGTTGTTTTTTAATTACTTTAAAAATAAATGGCCGTGGCCAATTATATTCAATACAGGTTTCATTGTCTCTTTATTTTATGCAATAAATTTGAATACAATTTTTAATATTGGTTATAATGTTCTGCCTATGGCACCATTCCTCTATTTACCCAGAGACTATATTCTAACTGGATGTTTATGCTGCAATCAAAACCAGTCACAGTAAAAGTTGTGAGTTGTATCCTACCACTGTCTACCTCATTCTTCACTATTGCTATTACAACTGGTTGTACCACCATTAACAGTACTGGCGTCACGACAAATACCATCTAGGGACCCAGCCACCACAAGCACTCTAAACACCCCTGTCATCACGGGCACCTCAACCACCATCTTGGCTGGCATTTCCCTATCACAGAGCGTGCCCCGGAGGATTTTGTGCTGTCTTCCTCTTCACTGTGCGACCAGCCCAGGGAGGCATTCTGCTAACCGTGAGTAAACCGATGAACTGTATTATTGCTGTCTCTCATCGGCCCACCGTGCACCTCACGTGTCGCCCCTGTGGTTCTGGCTCGTCGCATAAAAATTTGGCGTCACAAACAGGATATTAACCCCTGCGCCTTATCTAAAAGACTGTTGCATCAGAATAAGCCCCTTTGCTTTATTGAGAGACTGTTTACTTATTGCATGCTGTGTGGGGCCACAGAACTGTTTAAACTGTTTAAAAGTTGCATGGAAGTGTTATCCCAGTTCTCAACATAAAAATCTCAGCATCCAAAGTGAGAAAACCAGACATTTGTGTGTCAACAAAACTGCTTGCTGTATTTGAATTGACTGTTTCTATTCACTTAAAATGGCTGCCGGAGACCTTCTTGTTCAAAAATTTCTGCGCCATCACTGTGGATAAGTTAGTGGCACCCCCTGAAGAGCGGGAAATTTTGGTGCCACCCATTTATGCAAAATTGTCCGGCCAGCCCGCCTTACCTTTGCTGTGTCAATCCTGGGAGAAGAGTGTGACAAGCGCACGCCACAGAAGTCGCGAGACTTCGCATGCGAGCAAAAGAAGAGAAAATAATCGCATTGCTTGCCATCCTCCGAGCAGTAATCGCAACCTGTCATATGCCTCTACTAACTATAAGGAGCACTGATAGCCGGAACTCTGTCAGAGACCCAAAATCAACATTGCTGCAGCATTGTATTCAGCTGACATTAAATTCTTAAAGGGCCATACACCTGCAAGGCAGCGGTCGCCCATAGCAACGCCGCACAAAAAGTGTCTAAAAATGCATTTGACTTACCTAACTAGAATTCACCTGCTGTCACCATGTCTGTGCAGGAAGATGACGTGCAGCCTGACCTCAGCACCAAGCTTAATGCCTTTAACCATGCCTTATTATTTTGGGCCCCCCTGGTTCCCACGATATTCTGGAGAAATTCATTCTTTAAGGGACTTTAAAGAAAAAATTCTTGCTGTGTTCAGATTGTACCCTGTATCCTCAGAGCAACAGATGGAGATTCTTCTTGAGAAGAGAAGTGAAATCTTGGCCGAGCTCAGAGAGAAAGACCATGGAGCAGATTTTTGAACGTCTCTACACCACTTTTGAACCCAGAACCGTGTCAGTGGTCAAGATGAGGTTCTTCAGCAAGAAACAGCAATCTGGTGAGTCACTCAGAGACTTTGCATTATCTTTGCAGGAATCCCTTAGAGCTGTTATCCAAGTAGACCCCCGTGAGGCAGAGAATCAGGACAAAACCCTAAAAGAACAATTTATTGAAGGCGTCAATACGGACAATCTAAAGAGCCAACTAAGAATGTTAGCCGCCCAACATCCAAGAGCTACCTTCTTAGATTTTAAAGAATTAGCTATCAGCATACTGGGAAAAAGCCTACCAACAGAACCGGTTAGATCTGTTGAAGTGCCTGTATCACAGCTGGTTACCCCTGTAAAGTATTTACCTATAGTCAGTCAGGCAGCCCAAGCTCCAGTTCCTGACGCAGTTGCTGCCTTGACTGAGCAAGTCCACCAAAAGTTGGAACAATGGGAGAAACCATTAATGCTAGAGGATGAGAAACCTGTGTCCAGAAGACTCTTCCCCTCTAATTATAGAGAGACTTATTCCAGAAATTCTGGCGGACGCCCCCCTGACCGCACTAGTACCCCTAAGCGGCCAATCTGCACGTACTGTCACAAATCAGGCCATACAGAAGCAAACTGCTGGCAGTTAAACGGGAAACCCCCGAGGCCAAGGACCACCCCTCGGGAGGTAAACCAATAGGTCCAGAAGATCCCCACTGGATGCCAAGATATGTTGGATTCTTAGATATGTTGGATCCCGTCCTGAAGTAGCACTTCAAATAAATGGAGTTCCTTTTGTTGCCCTAGTTGACACCGGATCCCAAGTCACCACCATCTAACAAGCACCCTTTGAAAAATACTGGGATCAAAATCAGCTTACCCAGCCTCCAGAATCCTGGCTGAGTCTCATAGCCAGTAACGGCAAACCCATACCAGTCCATGGTTATTGGGAACCTACCATTCAAGTAGGAGTAACAGGAACTGTTATGTTGAGATGCTAGAAGCCTTGCACCAGTTAGTGCGTACTTCCTCTCCTGATTCTAAGAAGGTGATCCAACAAACCATCCGTGTACTAAATGCGCAACAGAGATTCACCAACGAAAAAGGAGAAATTTGCTGTGCCCGCATCCGGGATAAGCAACCTGTGATCCTCAAACCCAACACCGAAACTCTCTTGTGGTGCCGAGCTGTAGTGGGAATTCAAGGTCAAGACTACCAAGCCCTGGTAGAGCCTGTTGTTTTGGAAGACTATCCTCTTGTTAGAGCTGTAAGGAGCCTAGTAACCGTCTCTGAAGGTAAAGTGCCTATACGACTCCTAAACTTGAGTGATAGCAGTTTAACACTAACAAAACACCGTCCTATTGCACAGCTAATCCAAGTCACTTTTCAAGATGTCATCAGTGTCACTACAGCTACCACAGAGCAAATTACCAAGAGACAGAACCCACAGGACCAAAATGTAAACACATCCTGGTGGAGAGAACTTCATGTGGGAGATGCTTCCACACCAGCAAACCAAATTGAGGGAGTAATAAAAATTGTGAAGGAGCTTCACCGTGCCTTCAGTAAGCATTCTACAGACTATGGAGAAGTGGATATCATCAAGCACTCCATCCCTACAGGTTCACACCCACCGATCAAGGAAAGATATCGGCCTATACCACCAACTATGTACCAATCCGTAAAGCAAATGATCCAAGAGATGAAGGACTCCAATATCATTAAAGACAGCCATAGTCCATGGGCTGCGCCTCTAGTCCTTGTCCGTAAAAAGGATGGTAACATCAGATTCTGTGTGGATTACAGAAAAATTAACCAAATCACCCACAAGGATGCTTACCCTTTACCACGCATAGAGGAATCTTTGACAGCTTTAGGATCATCAGCCTACTTCTCTACCCTTGATTTAACCAGTGGATACTGGCAAGTACCAATGGCACCTGAAGATCGTGAGAAGACTGCATTTACCACCCCTATGGGCCTATTTGAGTTCAACTGCATGCCTTTTGGACTTTGCAATGCGCCCGGAACTTTTCAAAGATTAATGGAGCGTTGTTTAGGACACAAAAATTTTGAAACCGTCCTGTACTTAGACGATGTCATCATCTACTCCAAATCTTATGAAGATCACTTGAAACATTTGGCCGAAGTTTTTAAAATCCTCATTAAACATGGACTCAAAATCAAACCATCTAAGTGCTATCTACTGAAGTCAGAAGTCAAATACTTAGGGCATATTGTAAGCTCTGAAGGTGTTAAACCGGATCCAGAGAAGATAGCCGCAGTGCGAAATTGGCCTACTCCTACTACAGTGAAAGAAGTGAGGAGTTTTCTCAGTTTCGCAGGATACTACAGACGCTTTATTCCTCATTTTGCCCAAATTGTGGGGCCAATATTAGAACTTCTGAGAGGACATCCTAAGAGGTACCAAAAGTCTCCAATACCAGTTGAATGGAACACAGAAAGAGAAATTGCCTTCCAGCTCCTGAAGAAGAAGTTGACAGAACCACCAATCCTAGGCTATCCAGATTACCAGCAGCCATTTCATCTCTACACAGATGCTAGTAAGAAAGGTCTGGGAGCTGTCCTGTCACAAGTACAAGAAGGTAAAGAAAGAGTTATTTCCTACGCTAGTAGATCTCTTAAAGGTACTGAAACGACCAAAACTATAGTTCCTTCAAATTGGAATTCCTCGCACTCGTGTGGGCTGTTACAGAAAAATTTAAAGATTACCTTGCCGCAACACCATTTGTGGCCTTCACAGATAACAACCTGCTAGCACATCTTAATACCGCTAAGTTGGGAACATTGGAACAAAGATGGGCCTCACGCCTAGCTAACTACGATTTCACCATAAAATACAGAACAGGAAAAGCAAATGAAAATGCGGATGCATTATCCCGTCTGCCTATCCAAGAAGACCCTACTACACAGGAAGATGTTTGGGAAGAGGTAGAAATGCCAGCTTTTTACAAAAATTTTGCCCAACAAGACATTATCACCATCAAAGGAAGAAAAGTCCTTAACCTTCAACAACAAGTGGATCCAAGATCCCAAGTGGACAAAGAAAGGTGGATCAAGCTGCAAAATGAAAGCAGAGTGTTGGGAGAACTGCAAGATTTCTTCACCAGCGGAAGAACACCTGAAAGAATTCGCAGAAGAAATGCTGATCCAGAATTGTCAAAACTTTGGAGACACAGAAAACATCTCTTCCTACAGAAGGGCCTACTATTAAGAAGAACTTTAGACCCAATTACCTGGGATCGTCTATACCAAATCTTAATACCACGCCGAGATGCAAGAATCATTCTTGAAATGTACCATGACCAATCGGGACACTTTGGCGTGCAGAAGACAGAAGCTACCATCCGTAGAAGATTCTACTGGATTGGGATGAGAGGAGACATTGAAAAGTGTTGTCGAGAATGTTCCACCTGTGCTGTTGGAAGAAATGAAAAACATGACCAAAAAGCACCCTTACATACCATTGTAAGCCAAACACCGCTAGAAATAGTTGCAATTGACCATGTGAAGCTGGAACCAAGTCGCTCAGGTTACACATATGCCATGACCATCATTGATCATTATACCAAATTTGTTGTAGCCATACCTGTCAAGGACTTGACCACTAAGACAACTGCAGATGCCTTCTGGAAACATTTACTATTGCCATATGGATGCCCAGAAATAATCCTTACAGATCAGGGATCTGCCTTTGAGTCGCAACTCTTCAAAGAACTGTGTACACTTCACAATTGTCAGAAAATCAGGACCACAGCCTACCACCCCCAAGGGAATGGACTTTGCGAGAAAATGAACCAAACTTTAATTGAGATGTTAAGAGCAGTACCACCTGCTACAAGAAGTGATTGGCCTACTCTATTGCCTCAATTGATGTACACCTACAATAACACCATTCACTGTTCTACTGGGTATACACCTTACTATCTCATGTTTGGCCGACAAGGTAAACTACCTGCTGACCATACTTTGGGCGTACAAGTGCCTGATGCAATCAACCCTCTACCAAAGACTGATTGGGTGAGTGAGCACCAAAGACGTCTAATTGATGCACAAGAAATTGTTCAACATCGCATGGAACATGCTCATGAAAAGCAACAAAAAGATTATAACCAATCTGCCAAAGCAGAACCTCTCAAAATTGGTGACCATGTGTGGTTAAAAAACGACCATCGCACCAGCAAGTTAGATAGCAAATGGGAGAGAGAACCTTACACCATTACAGCTATTCTCAATCCAGAGACTCATACTTATGAGATCACTAAAGAAAACAAATCACGTGTAGTACATCGCAATCGCCTTAAGTTATGTCTCAAGGAAAGTACTCAAGAAGAAACTCTTCAAGAAGAAGCTGTCCAAGAGGAAACTCAATCCATAGAACCAGAGCCTACAAAATTATCTGATTCAGAGGGTCCACTACAGTCTTTTGGAAAAGCATTATTAGACTCTGATCCTTTACAGTGGTTCCTTACACCATGGCTCAATATCTTAGTGCCTGCCAAGACCAATACAACCACACTTCAACCAGAGGAGCTATCTCAAGAAGTGTCTACTACAGCTCAAGAGACACCAAGTTCCCTTGAAACAAGGCCTGTAGAAACTCAGCCGCTACGAAGATCTGACAGGACTACAAGAGGACAACCACCTGTCCGTTATAAGGATTTCCTACACCAGCAGCCGTGAAGACAACTACCAGCCCTGCCATCTCATCGTTGAATGCATCCTTACATCGTCTGAAGTTCCAGAGTGAGAAGAAGACGTACTTGTGATATCATGTTCATTTCCTTTAAAGGACTTTTTAAAAAGACTACTTACCTACTGTTATGCAATGTTCAAGCCTGCACCGGGAGATAGACTTTCACGTACCTGAGCCTCCGTGATATTCTTCTGTTGACATTTTCCTGTGCCCAGGGAACGGACTCATACCCTGTGAGCCTCCTGAGATGTTATTTTTGTTTTGTTTTTCCTTTTTCCATCTCATCAAGGACTATTCTGGTTTTGCCATACATCACCAGTCTTCAGAGGAAAAACTACACCCCTTTTTGTCACCTTTTGACACATTTTGTTGTTGCCTGAGATATGTTTGCCTAACCCATTTTACTTTCAGATACAAGAAGTACAAGAATGGGGTTATGTTGTTATTTCCTATGCATGCATGCTTTTCTGTTTCTCTTATAACTTACAGGAAGACACAACATCGAGTCAAAAATGTGTTGAGGTTGACATACGTTTTACCATGGGGGTATGCAGCATCCCACTCATGACACGTGGGAACTGCAAATGTATTACTTCTTTGTCATTGCTGTATTGCATGTGCATTTGTCATTTGTCAATCCCTGTTCATAGGCTGGTCAAGTGTGCTTCATACTTCCCACCACAAGATGGAGATAGCACCACTTTGGGATATCTATTCCCAGCTCAGGTTTACCTGTGGTCAGTTGTAGAGTTCAGGAAGTCAGTGTGCAGAGAGAAGCACCATGTAAAGGTTAGACAAGGTCAGTCCTAAGAAGGGACAAATTGGAACTGCTCAAATCAAAGGGTAAAAGCCACCCACCGGCAGCAAAGACCTTTGAGAATAAAGGTGAAGGATTTCTTAGCCACCGGCAACCTCACCAATTTCACTGGATTCAAAAGCTACCAGAAGCCAAATCACTTACAAGTAAGCATTGTACTGAATCACAGCCTGAGTCCAGCATTACTAAAGCCTATTAACAGTGGATCAGCAGAATTCCTCTATTTACCCAGAGACTGTATTCTAACTGGATGTTTATGCTGCAATCAAAACCAGTCACAGTAAAAGTTGTGAGTTGTATCCTACCACTGTCTACCTCATTCTTCACTATTGCTATTACAACTGGTTGTACCACCATTAACGGTACTGGCTTCACGACAAATACTATCTAGGGCCCCAGCCACCACAATCACTCTAAACACCCCTGTCATCATGGGCACCTCAACCACCATCTTGGCTGGTATTTCCCTATCACAGAGCGTGCCCCGGAGGATTTCGTGCTGTCTTCCTCTTCACTGTGTGACCAGCCCAGGGAGGCTTTCTGCAAACCGTGAGTAAACCGATGAACTGTATTATTGCTGTCTCTCATCGGCTCACCGTGCACCTCACAAGTCGCCCTGCGGTTCTGGCTCGTCGCATACACAATCAACTAAATTCTTGTGTACATACAATTTCATCAACTTTAAGGCAGGCAATACACCACTAGCGATAATCGCAGGTAAAACTCGGCATGCTGGTGTTACCCAAGTTGATTGATCGATCAACTTGATACATTCAGCCTGCCCATACATGGTTTAAATCTCGGCCAGTTCCTGCTGAACTGGTCAAGATTGAAACCATGTATGGCCTGCCTAACTGACCTTATTTTGCAGATTAAACGTTTATGAGGAACACTATCAAATGCTTTAGCAAAATCTAGATAAACTATGACCCATAGACTTCCACCATCGTTTCTCATTTACTTTCTCATAGAACAGGTTGGTGTGACAAAAATGATCTTTCATAAATCCATGCTGGTTGTTCCATATAATAGGCTGATTGGTCTGTAGTTCCTTTGTATACATCATAATTATTTTTTGTAAATTAGTACCATGTTTGCCCAATACCAATCTGTTGGTACCATTCCAGTCAATAAGGTGCCTTTTAAAATTAGAAATAGTGGCTTTGTAATAACTTAACTAAGTTTCCCAAGGACCCACGGGTGTAAGCCATCTGAACCTGATGGTTTGTTGACATAATTTTTTTCTAGTCTCTTTTGTACCTGCTTTACATTTCACTACAGTGGTACTTTTGGTGAAACATCATTTACATTATATTACTGTTAAGACTATCATACCCATCTTTTTCACCTGTTAAAACTGAAGAGAAAAAAAGTGATTTAATACATCTGCATGTTCCCTGTCATTTGTGACTAGCTTTTCATGTCCATCTGTTATGGAACCTTTATATTCTATTTTATTCTCCATAGCATGCCACAGTTCCACATTAAAGCAAACCTGTCCATTGAAGTTGGGAGCAAAATAAAGGTGAGAATGTGCCTTTGATGAGGTGGGCATTAAAGTGAACCTATTACTTTCCCTGCATATACAAAGCACGTGCTCACTTTAAATCTACACAATCCTCAGCAGCTCTCTCAGACCTCCACCCATAATGGAACACAGTAGAGACGTGGAGGACAGCAGGATGACCAGTGCGAAATTAGGGGGACCCACGAGATCAACACTCCTGGAACTGTTGTTAACAGTGCAGACTTCCTTAAACGTTTTCTCAGGATTGGAGTAGCATTCAGTGGTGTGGACAGCAGGAAAGGTATGTCCTGTCTTCATGTACACAAATAGCTTAATTTAATCTTTCTACTGCTGGCAGTGTAAGCGTTATGCAATGGCAGTATTGTAAACAAACTCCCAGCTGGGGAGGTAGAATAATTTGTTTACCTATCTACCCTAGAAAGAAACTGGTAGAGATCAAGTTCAGAGCTGTCAGATCCTGGCTGCTGCAGCTGGGAAATCAACTGTTTGAGAATAGTCGCTGTTTTGTCTGGCTGCAGAGAAAGCATTATGAGACAAATGGAGCCCTGATGCTTTCAGAAAGAATACTTATATGTATGAATGCAAACATGTGTGTATGGTACAAAAATAGCAATTGTGCAACACTTATTATGTGCATGTGTGGGAGTGACAGATATAACTCTAAGGCCAGTGCGTGTGCTGTCTAAACTGCCCCTCTCTAAGCTGTAAAAAATCTGGCTGATCCTGCCAGTTCCTATGTCCTACTCTGTAAACTGACCACAGTGATCGTGGCTGCTAAGTGCTGATTTCTGTGGTCAGTTTAAATGCCTCTGTCATCTGCTGCTCTGCTCTCTCCCCCTCTCCCTGCCTGTCAGCTTCTGTGTCTGTGTGAGCTGTCTCCGCCCCCCCCCCTCCCCCCCGCTCGCCGCTACTAGTAGTACATACAACTTTAAAACATTTTACTACCAGCCCCTCTCCTTTATCCAGCAATAACTCCCAGGGTAAGTGTTTATTAAAATCCATGCCTCTAAATACCTTTTTCAGATATTTTCCGGCCGATCATGTGACTCCCGGCCACTCTCCTCCTCCGATCCAAGGCTACAGTGGGAGGGGCTGAGCGGCCAGCATGGTGGTCACATTACCTCCCCGGCTGACGCCAGCGGAAGATCTCAGCACCTACCACTGTAGCCCTGGATCTGAGTAGGAGAGCGCCTGGGAGTCATGTGACCAACTGGAACATATCTGAAAAAAGGTATTTACTGTATAATTTTAATAAACACTTACACTGTGTGCTATCGCTGGATAAAGGAGAGGGACTGTCAGTGAAAGTTTTTTTAAGGTTTCAACCACTTTAAAATTTTTAAAGTATCACTGTTAAAACATTTTTTGGTAATATAGCTTGTTCCTGTTTTGGAAAGCATACAATTTTAGCAGATGTTTTGGAAATTCAATTGTGTTTGTGTGCACTAAAACTGATTTTGAATGTATTTCTGCTACTGAAAACAGATTTCACAAACAGTTGCACTAACACTGTGCAACATGCAATTTTGCAACTACTATATTTTTCTATTGGTCAATTGCTTTCAGAAATGTGATGTTTTAATTGCATTTTTATGTAGAAAATGTATTGTTAATTTTAACGCTTGCATTTTTTTTTTTTACTTTTAACGCGTGCGAAAATGAAAAAAAAAAAAAAAAGCTCAGGCAACAAAAGGGTTGTAATATTTTGTATAGGGACAGGGTTACTTTAAACATACCTTTCTAAAGAATATGGATGCTAGCAGCATATTTTTAGAAGCTAATATTTTGAGAACATTTCTAGTACATCAGTAGTTATCTTATAACTACCTCTTAAATACGTAGTATTATTAATTTCAAACAGTAAATACAGGTGATCTTCAAAGAAAGTGGAAAGTACAGTGATGAACAACCACATGATACCACCACATTTTTTTTCAAGTGATTATCAGCGAACAGAAGAAACACTAAACATATGTTCGTCAGGCACAGAGATATAAGACTGTGTAAGTTTTGATTTTTTGATTTTTGCTTGTTTCCGCTTCATTAACTGCGCATTTACTTTCATCTGTCTTGTCATTTGCATTGGATTGATTTCAACAAAAAAGACATCTAAGTAAAAGGAAAAAAAAAAGTCCACTTTGTCTTCTTTTCACTACAGAATATATGCAGAATCCTCTGAAGTTAACTCTTCCTCATCTTAATTAATGAACTGAATATGTTCTACAGAGCTGAAAGAATATTTTAAGGTTTTAAAGGTATTTTAGGTTTTCCAGATAAAGAAGAATTTCTGCCTTCATGAAGCTTTTCCAAACGATTGGTTCTAAAGTCTATTGTAAATAGCAATGGTCTGCAGCAACCCATAGTAACTCCGTATGTGTGTTTTCATTAATGCCACTATACTTACAGGCTTATTTAAATTTGTTGTGTATTGGGGTTTTGTTTATATTTTCTTTCCTTATTTATTGTGGTAATAGATACAATTTTCCCCAATTATCAAATAATTGTGAAATATTGTACAGGAATATGTTGTATTATCATTTCCATCCAGCGGGCAAAGCTCTATGCCCTGTTACTCCTGTTGTACAAGCCATCCTTACTTGTGTTGCTGAAAAAGCCTTTTAACAGAGCTCAATAGCTCAGTTTGAAATTTGAATATACAACTGAATACGCCGGAGGAGAGTGATTCATCCATTGCTTATTTAAGATAGATAACACTTGTTTGATCAGTATGCATCTTACAGTTACCTGGTTCAATAAAAATAAAGTTTGGTTTCTGTTCATTACCGCTCTTTGGCTTTAGTTATTGCTTTTGAATATAGGTATATTTACTTTTGTTGTGAGAGTTTTGTCATGAGACACTTTTATTACATATTACTGTATAAATGTTTTACACTCAAAAAATGAATTTACAGTACATCTACATTAATGCTAGTTTCTAGGGATGAGGGAATCTACCATGGTAAAATACTGTGAGGGTTCAGCAAAATTCAGCAAACCCGAATTTAATAAATTCTAACCATTTTAAAGGGTAATAGCCAAGCTGTTGTCAAAAAAGCCAAAGGAAGATGACCAATGCCATGTAGAACAAAGTTAAATGCAAAAGAAAAAAAGTAAAAAGAACATCCTTTACATGTAGCTTCATGGGTGAGGCTTAAAATACACAAGTCCTTTAAATGTCATATTTGGGTAATCCCTTAAAGCTATACCCAATTTTTTGTAACAGTATGCATTTTTATGGCGAGCCGCAGAGACATTGTCTGATTTTTTCTTTTCTTTTACAATTAGGCTTTTTTGAGGTAGTTTAACAGCTACACATACTTTTTTTTTTTAAGTGTTAATAGACCTGTTTTAACCAGCAAACAGAAATTGGCCAGTGATTCATGTATACCTCGTACACTGGATAAGATTATCAGACATAGTTTTTTTTTTTTGCATGCTAGTCTCTATATCGAAAATGAAGCGGTTACTAAAGTTCCGGAAATTCTCGTACAACAGAATAAAAATTCAGAAGTGCTGTCATGTATATGTTTTGTATTTTCGGACAAAGACTGTACTGATTAAACGAAAATTGTATGATCTGGTATCGTATGAGGAAATGTTTCGCGTTTGTCCCTTTGGATAATATCGGATGAACGGTCGCAATCGGCTCTCGAAAAGTGAAGAGACGACAGATGATACAGAAAACTATCAACAGGACAGTTTAAATGAGCAAGACTAGGCCCAAATGTGCTTGAGATAAAAATACCAGGCATGTAATTAATTACAAGAAAAGAGACTGGAGGTGATATATCAGTGTTAAAATAATTGTATGTCTCTAGCACTAAAAACTGTGACCAGATGCCTATTAGACAGAGTAAAACATTAACCAAAAAAACAATGCAGTTGTCAGTTCGCATTGTGGAAGAATTCAGCATGAAACCAATAGACAGATGTAGACAGCGCTCAGTGGTCTTAATGGCATGTGTTAATGAATGAAACACTGAACAGTTTTATATCAACTATGTGGAAAGGTTAAATAAAAAGACACAAAAAAATACCACACTGGGCATTCTGGATGTCGATGGGCAATTTTCATCCAGCCCGTGGTCATGGGGTATGGAAGGAAGCTAATGACCATACCCTGAAGGTAGTAGACCAGCCGCCCTGGAAGCTAGCTGCTCGGGAAGCCGGACCAGGACACTCAGGCGGACCCAGAGGATGTCACTGAGGGCCGGCAGCCAGGAACCTGGAACAGGATGGAGGAGACCAGCGTGAACCGCAAGTCTGTGTGTTACCATGATGCGCTATATCTATCTATAAGCAGTGTTAAATGGCCAACGGCAGGACAATTTTTTTTGCACAAGACTAGGCCTAAATATGCAAAAAACAAAGAGGGCATGCAGCTATTTTACTACAAGAATTAGGGCACTGCAGATGATACTATAGTGTTAAAATTGACAGTGAGCTGGATCATTTTGTGAGCAACACTAGGCCCAAGTGCACTAGAGACACAAAGCACAAGCAACTATTTTATTTGTACTATAAGTATTTAGGGGTGTGGTAGTGTGAGGTGGTTTAGGTGTGCGCTGTTCTTGTAATTATTTTGCTTTCACATGATGCAGTAATGCATCATTCGCTTGTTACTGACCAAAAAAAATCACAGCTCACTTTCCAACCTGGAGTACTGACCTCTACTATGTACAGTTTTCCAGGCAATTAACATGCCTTTCCATAAATCTTACTGGAGGATCAGAGGGAGTAGGTGAGCTGTGAGCATTTGTTTTGCCAGCAAAGAGTGAATACTACACTTTGAGCACCTCAAAATTAGAAATTGCACTACTATTTAATAGCTACTACTATAAAATATAAACAAATTTCCCCATCCCCCAAAAAATGAAAACCCAAAAATACCAGTAGCAAGAAAAGGCAGCAAGGAGGTGATTGTCCAAAGAGCTAGCAGTCAGCATTAAAGTATTATATCCGAATAGCATATCCTAACCGACCCCAGTCTATTCCTATGAATTATATCAGCTATTACCCTATCCTCTTCCTACAGCAGCTTTCAAGACACTGGCACTATCAATGCTCTGAACCAACTTCCTTTTAAAGTGAGGAGCCTGGCTTTTCCAAAAGCCTTCTTATTGGCCCTTATAAGACTGCTGGCCATAGTTTATAAGTTATGTAATGCATATGGTATTAGAAAAGTTCTATCCAGTGAATTTGTCCATTACATTTCTGGGACTGCAAATCTCAAATCCACAGGATTCGACTGGACCCAAGGAGGCTGCAAGACAAAAACTCACCCATACTAGTTGCATACTGACTATTGACCACAATATATGCTTAACTCTAAGCATAACCATAAACCTAACCCCAAAATGTTCAATCCTAAACATAATGACATTAATTTTTGCTTGAAATCACTAGTTTAAACAACTTCAGCCTTAGAAAATATTGATAAAGTATGGAACAAGCTTTGAACAGCTTCCTTGTAGACCCTAAATCACTATTCATTTCCAGACCAGCTTTTTTGGACATCTTATCTTAAAAGAAGTGTTAGCTGTTGTATTAAAAAAAAAGTTTTTGGCAGGCTTCACCAAGTAAAGACTTCAGAAGTCTACCAAAAGCTTTTTCAAGGTGTCTCTGTCTCTATTAAGAAAAAAAAAAAGTACCTGCAAAGAAAATAAATAATACTTACGTGCCCCTTCACACCCTTAAGGAACTAAACCAGCTAAAAGGTCTTTGAACTACAGAACATAAATAGGTACCAACCTGTCAGGACCCGGACTTGAACCTGGGACCTCCATGGTGTCTGGCAATGACTCTACTCACTGAGCTACCTGGAATGCTGGACAGCTCCCTGGACAGATCCTTGAATGATCCTGCTGTGAATCTTTATTGCCTTAAACCTTGAACCCTTTGCTCCTCCCATGACTTCCTGTTATAAGCCATGTCTTTGCACTTCCTTGTCGCAAGAATATTGTGCCTTCAACAGCCGATATCTCGCTCGTCTCTCCTGCTGCCGTCTAGATTTGCTACTGGACCCTGGCTTGCTCACCTCCTGGTGGGGCGATCCTGAGGACCGCGACCTGGTACTAACACGAAGCAAAATCCATCTCCACCATCAGGAGCGCTGGTGAAGACCGGTTAGTACTACCAGTCTATCCAGCTGGTTCCTGTGTAAGCTGCTATAGCTATTGGTCTTCGAGCCTGACTCCAGATCATGACAGAATATTCTGGCCCAAAACATGGAGGCTGTTGTAGCAGCTGCTGTGGCTCCTTTCAGGGTACAAATCTCTGAGTTGCAGGCGTTTGTTACTACCTACCAGAAAAAGTTTGCTGAGTTACAAACTGAAGTGAAAGGGCTACAAGAGGACATCCTTGATCTGCACAGACAGTTGCGGGACATGCGTTCTCGAGATGCTGTTGCGGTTGATACTATAACACATATGCCTCAGCCTTTACCATCCAAGTTTAATGGAGACGGCCACCATTACAGAGGTTTCCTAAATCAGTGTCGTTTATATTTCCAAACACACCCTGCTGCATTTCCTTCTGAGAAGAGGAAGGTAACCTTGATTCTCGAACTTCTGACTGGAGAAGCTCTAACTTGGGCCTCCCCGTATATTGAACAGGACAGTGCCATTTTAAATAATCTGCAGACTTTTTTGACTGCAATGGATCAGGTTTTTGATGATCCCAACCGCTGTGCTACTGCTGAAGCAAAGCTGCATAGTCTGAGGCAGGGAAGACGCTCTGTCGCTGAGTAAACAGCAGAATTCAGATGTTGGGTTGCAGATACTACTTGGAACCCTGCTGCGCAAAAGAGTCAGTTTCGCCGAGGGCTTTCTGAACAGGTGAAGGATGAGCTCGCTAGAGTTGAGACTCCTGATGATCTTGATGCCTTCATCCAATTATGTATCAGAATTGATCAGAGACTTACAGAAAGAAGGAAGGAGAGGCTGGGAATGTTTGCAAGTAAGAGTGGCATGCGTTTTTCTGCTACTCCATTTGTTCAGCAGGATTTCAAAGTTGCTCCTAATTCTACTACTCCTGAGCCAATGCAGGTAGATGCAATTAAGAGATCCATTTCCATTCAGGAGAAAGAAAGAAGACGTTCTGAGAACCTATGTCTTTACTGTGGAGATTCTGGTCATTATGCAATTAACTGCCCTAACAAGGTTAGAAGAACAATTGCATCGGTTGATGTGATCACGCCTGAACAAATAAACTCCATTAGCCAGTCCATCTCCCCATTGGTCCAGGAAGAAAATAAAGTAAATTCTTCACTACCTCATTTTGTCCTCCCTATTAAACTTATCTCTGAGGGCATTGAGATTCCTTGCTCTGCTATGCTGGATTCTGGTGCAGGGGGGAACTTTATGGACATAGACTTTGCCAAAAACAATATGTTTCAGACAAGAAATAAATTAGCCCCAGTCGATATGGAGACAGTGGATGGTTCACCCTTAACTTCAGGACCTGTTACCCATGAAACAGTCCCTCTTGGTTCTCCAATTTGAGGTTAATCATCGTGAGACCATCAGTTTTCAGCTGATTACGTCACCTAAATTTCCTGTGATCTTGGGCATCCCTTGGTTTTCCACCCATAATCCCTCAATCAATTGGGAAGCACGATTTATACATTTTACATCCCCCCATTGTGAGGAATACTGTAGAAAGCCTTGTCCAACTAGTTCTCTACAGATTAAGGAAACGCAGTTGGATGTGGTTACAGCACAGTCGTATCCCAAACTGCCTCCAAATACCATGAGTTTCAGGATGTCTGTGATAAGAAGAACGCCGACCAGTTACCTCCTCATCGCCCATATGATTGCCCCATTGAGCTACTCCCAGGTGCTGAAATACCTTTCAGCCGCCTATTCAATTTATCAGAACCTGAATTAAAGGTGCTCAGGGAGTGGCTTGATGAGAATTTAGAGAAGGGGTTTATTAGGCACTCAACATCCCCTGCTGGAGCAGCCTTGTTCTTTGTTGAAAAGAAAGACTCTACCTTACGTCCATGCATTGATTACAGGCACATGAATAAAGTTACTATTAAAAACCGTTATCCTCTCCCGTTGATCTCTGAAATGTTGGAAAGACTTCGTTCTGCCAAGATTTTCACAAAGCTTGATTTGCGGGGGGCTTATAACCTTGTTCGTATCCGCCAAGGAGATGAATGGAAAACCGCCTTTAGAACCAGATACGGACATTTTGAGTCCTTGGTTATGTCTTTTGGTCTTTGTAATGCCCCTGCAAACTTTCAACACTTCATCAACGATGTTTTTCGAGATCTGTCTGACCAATTTGTAGTTGCTTATTTGGATGACATTCTCATTTTTTCCAATAACCTTGAGGAGCATCGCAAGCATGTTTGCACTGTCCTTTAAAGATTAAGGCAGAATCGACTTTATATCAAATTGGAGAAATGTGAGTTTGAACAAACCCAGATCCAGGTTCTGGGGTATATTATTTCACCAGATGGATTAAGCATGGATCCTGAGAAGATTAGAGCAGTAGTAGATTGGCCTGTCCCTGGAAACGTTAAGGAAATTCAAAGATTCATCGGGTTTGCCAATTTCTACAGGAAATTCATAAGAAATTTCTCTAAGGTGATAGCTCCGATTACACAGCTGACAAAGAAAGGGGAGCCTTTTGTGTGGTCATCTAATGCTCAGGCTGCTTTTGCTAAGTTAAAGACTCTGTTCACTTCTGCACCAGTATTGGTACATCCCAATCCTGAGCTACCTTTTGTAGTGGAAGTGGATGCTTCTGACTCTGCTGTGGGTGCTATCCTTTCTCAACGAAGCGGTGAAAAGATGCAGCTTCATCCTTGTGCTTACTTTTCTCATTTAATGTCTTCAGCCGAGAGGAATTATGACATAGGGAATAAGGAGTTACTGGCAATTAAGGAAGCCTTTTCCGAATGGAGGCATTTGCTGGAAGGTACTAAGCATCCTGTGACCGTTCTCACTGATCACAGAAATCTAGAATTCATTTGTTCGGCCAAAAGATTGTCTTCTAGACAAGCACGCTGGTCCCTGTTCTTTTCTAGATTTAATTTTATTATCTCGTATAGACCTGGGTCAAGAAATGGCAAGGCTGATGCCTTATCACGGATGTTGTCGGGGCCTTCCCAGGAGAACAATGCTGAATGCACAATCCTGCCTCTAAAGAACTTCCTAGGTGTCACAAGTTCAAAGGCATTTTTGAGTCTCCTCAAAGAAGGGTACGAGAATGACTCACTCCTCAATAATCCTCCTATGGACGTCAATCTTGAGTTCAAGAATGGCTTTTGGATTAAAACGCATCGCCTCTATGTACCTGAGTCTGCTCGGGTTGAAGTCCTCCAGTTGAGTCATGACTCAAAACTTGCTGGACATTTTGGAGTTTCTAAAACAGAGGAACTTTTATCACGTTCCTTTTGGTGGCCTGGGTACAAGAAAGATGTTAAAAGGTATGTAGCCTCGTGCCTGACCTGTGCACGCAATAAGACACCCCGAGCTTCTCCTTTGGGGTTACTCCGACCACTCCCTATCCCATCAAGACCATGGGGTGTCAATTTCTATGAACTTTGTGGTTGATTTACCCCCCTCAAAAGGAATGACCACTATCTTGGTGGTCGTTGACCGCCTCACCAAGATGGCTCACTTTATACCAGTTAAGGGGGTACCCTCTTCAGAACAAACTGCAGAGTTGATGGTTCGAGAAGTCTTCAGGCTACATGGAATTCCTGAAGACGTTGTGTCAGATCGAGGAGCACAGTTTACTTCAAAGTTTTGGAAAAGCTTTTGCTCAGCTTTAGGAATAGCAATCAACCCGTCTTCTGCTTTTCATCCTCAGTCTAATGGTCAGACTGAGAGGACCAATCAAACTTTAGAACAGTGCCTTCAATGTTTTGTTAGTTATCTTCAGGATGACTGGGTGGACTATCTTCCCACGGCAGAGTTTTCTTACAACAATTCTAGACATAGCTCAATCTCTCAAAGCCCGTTTTTCTTAAACAATTGTTATCATCCAGTTTTTATTCCTGATCTCCCTATCTCAACTCCAATTCCTGCTGTAGCCAACAGATTAACTATGTTGCAAGAGATTCAGGAGAAATTAATTGAGACTTTGAAGGAGGCTCAGGAATGTTACAAGAAGGCTGCTGATAGACATCGCCGATCACTTCCTACCTTTCAAGTGGGTGACAAGGTTTGGTTATCAACCAAAAATTTGAAGGTCCATGTTCCATCTGCAAAGTTGGGACAAAAGTTTGTGGGACCTTTCCAGATTTCTGCTCAGGTCAACCCAGTCACTTTACGTTTAAAACTTCCCGACAGTATGAGAATTCACCCGGTTTTCCACATATCACTGCTCAAGCCATTTAAGGAAAATCCCTTTCCTGGAAGAATTCTTCCGCCTCCTCCACCTGTTGAAGTACAGGGTGAAGAAGAATTTGTAGTGGAGAGAATTCTTGATTCCAGGATCTTTAGGAATAAATTACAATACCTGGTGCAATGGGAAGGATATGGACCAGAAGAAAATTCCTGGGAGCCAGAAGAAAATGTTCATGCCCCTAGATTAACAAGGGAGTTCCACCAGAGGTTTCCTCTTAAACCTGGTCCTAAGACATCCAGCGGACGTCCTGGGAGGAGGGGAGTACTGTCAGGACCCGAACTTGAACCTGGGACCTCCATGGTGTCTGGCAATGACTCTACTCACTGAGCTACCTGGAATGCTGGACAGCTCCCTGGACAAATTCTTGAATGATTGCCTTGAACCTTGAACCCTTTGCTCCTCCCATGAACTTCCTGTTATAAGCCATGTCTTTGCACTTCCTAGTCGCCAGAATATTGTGCCTTCAACAGCCGATATCTCGCTCGTCTCTCCTGCTGCGGTCTGTATCTTACTACCATCCGTTATCGACAGTTGGCTTGTTCCTCGACTACGCTTTTGCCTAATCCCGACCTGCAACTACTTGTTACCGACCTTTGGCTATTCCTAGACTACGCTTCTGCTTGATCCTGACCTGCTAGATCTGCTACTGGACCCTGGCTTGCTCACCTCCTGGTGGGGCGATCCTGAGGACCGCGACCTGGTACTAACACGCAGCGAAATCCATCTCCACCATCAGGAGTGCTGGTGAAGACCGGTTAGTACTTAGATTCCGCACCTCAGGTGAGCCTGCGTCATCTGCCAGTGTGACCTGCCTGTGTTTCTATCCAGCTGGTTCCTGTGTAAGCTGCTATAGCTATTGGTCTTCGAGCCTGACTCCAGATCGTGACACAACCATCTATTGGGATTATGGGATGCTGAAGGTTCTTTAGCAAGCTTAGCTCTGCAAGAGAGTGAAGATTGGCAGTGCAGGCAGTGGGACAAAGTGTAAGTTCACCTTTACAGAAAATCTGTAAAGGTGAACTAACCCAGACCCCCTTCCCACCCACCTGGTCCCTGCTGTACTTACCTTCGGCAATTCTGAGCTGTCAAGGCTCCCCCAATCCGCTCCACTGGTCCAGGGATTGGAAATCCCTGCTGTTTTCTCTCCCCTCCATACAATGCTGCCAGTGTAGACTGGACAGATTCTAATTGGCAGCACTGGTCAGCACTGTCCATGTTCTTTACAGGGAGCAAATTTTTCAACTTTTTTTTTACAACTGTAAAAAAAGAGAAAACAAAAACTTTACTTTGTCAATTAAAGAGACTGTCACTAGGGAGAAGGGAGGCAAACTAGTGCATATACTTTATAAAGTGCCATAGCCCCTTTAACCCTCCTGCCATGGCTAAATCCTATACTGCTATAACAAACAAAGTAATATTCTTAAGAGGCCTGACCTATAGTTCTTCAATGAACAAAGGTTTCGCTATCTGCTGATTGGAGAGCTCTAGTTCCAGCAAAGGGTGTATTGAACCTCTAGTTCCATAAAGAACAAGGGTCCAACTCTGCAGCATACTGGCAGGGAACAGGTTTTCTCAAGCCGTGGCTGCTTTCTAAGGAAAACAACCTGGAAGACTTTGTACATCATTTGTTTTGATGAACTTGGAATGTGTTTGGCTGATTTAGGCTGAAAGTTCAATTGGGCTCTAAAGTGAAACTTTAGTCAATATAAAAACCCAGACCTGTAATCTAGTTTTGTTGTTATGAAGAAGACAGCCAGTCAGGGCTCTCCATGTATCACACATTGCTTATCTGCTTGAAGGAAACCTGTGCTGAGAAAACACAAAGATTACTATTACTGTCCACTTCATCTAAAAATGCTAGGTGCTTGGCTGGTGATTTTAATAATTACTCAGGCACTTATTTAGAGTATGTAGAGTAGGAGTTCTTACAATGTGATTACTTGCTTCATCCTTTAATACAGTGTTTCTCAACTCCGGTCCTCAGGGCACACTAACAGGCCAGATTTTAAGTATTACCTTGGGGAGATGCAGACTAGAATACTGCAAGCACTGAGCAGCAAATTATAACACCTGTGATGTATTTTGGTTTTCCTGCAAACCTGGCCTGTTAGTGTGCCCCGAGGACCGGGGTTGAGAAACACTGCTTTAATAGTAGGGTTGCCAGCTTTTCTTCAAGCTAAGCCCGAACACTTTAGCAGTACATGGCAATTTTTTTTTTTTTTTTTTAAGGGGGAATGCTGGTGTAAAGGGGAACTCTGATTTAAGGGGGTTTCTGCTCACCAAAGCCTCCACTTACATCAGAAATCCCAGCATACCCCCTTAAATCAGGGTTCACAAAAAGCCCCCTTTACATCATAGTCTACAGAGCATCCAGAGCATCCTTACATCTGAGGAATGTCTGAACATTCTGAACTGCACTAGCTCGGGGCAGTGTGAGAGAGAGTGGCACGCCCATGCACTCATCAGTTGTGGTGCTTGCATCCTAAAGCTCAAAAACACATGCATTTGTGTATGTATGTGTATATACAGTGTGTGTGTATATGTGTGTATATATACATACATATATACTACTCCCTAGGGAGCTGCTGGTGATGGGTTCCCCTGGGTTACCCATAGCAACAGTACAATAGTTCAGCGACTTCAATAGCGATGAAGTAGTAATAAATAAACCGCTTCAGATAAGCTGTACTGTACTGCAGAACACTCTTCAGGGCCCTTCCTGGCACCCCCTTTGTTCCTACTCTAAAGGGCTTTCTACATGGCACCCCCTTTACTGTAATACTCTCTGTGTGAACTAGCTCCTTGATCCCCTGACTTTACTGGAGTGGTCCCCCTTCCTGGGCCAGACCCTTTGGCAGGTCCCTCAGTACTAACAGACACTGTTTTTCCAAAAAGACTCTGCCAGCAGCTCCACCGTCAGTTACACCGGATCCTCTGCAGCTCAGCTCCACACCTGGTTCACTAGGCCGACCGCCTAAGACCACCTTCCTCAGTGGGACTCTGCTTCCCACCAAAGACACCCTGTCACATGCCCCCTCCATTTTTATGAGCAATCCCAGGATGCATTGCAAGAATACCCTCCCACGGGGACTCCCATAAAAGCTAATGTGTCACTGGCTGCAAAAGTTTTTGCCAGGTGCGAAAAAATTATTTCAGAAGTATCAGTGTTATAGCTTATTTTTTTTATCAATTAACAAAATAGAAAGTAAATCTAAATCAAATCAATATTAGGTGTCTCCACCCTTTGCCTTCAAAACTGCATCAATTCATCTAGGTAAACGTGCACAAAGCTTTTGAAGGTAATTGGCAGGTAGGTTGTTCAAGCATCTTGGAGAACTAACCAACAATCTTCTGTGGATGTAGGCTGCCTCAAAGCCTCTCTTTATGTAATCCCAGACAGACTTAATTATGTTAAGATCAGGGTCTCCTGAACTGGTCTGGATAATATGTCCGGGCTTCATGGCCGTCTGAAACAGGGATACAAGTTTCAAAACCAAAACTGTCCAGGTGAATCCAGGATGGGTGACAACCCTATATAGTAACATTGTCTTTAGCAGAATGAATGTGCAATACAAATTGGAGAAGGTTCTCTTTGAGGCTCAGTTACCTTTTTTGTGGGTATGCATTGGTCCTGACACCCAAAGTAGTAAGGTTGTGGAGGGCCTGTCATGGCTTGCAGGTGGAAGTTACCAACAAAGTTGGTAAAGGGGAGCAGAAAGCACAAAAAGACATCCATTAGGTTTTAAATTTGAAAAAGTGGCTTGTCTCCTTAAATACCTTTACAGACGTAGCACTGGCATCCTTTTACAAATCCCAACTATGCCAAAACAACTGACTGAATTCTTCCTGTCCTTTAGACAACGGTTTATAAGCTGTGACAAATTCATTTTATCAATTCTAATTCTAGACATCTTAAAAAGAGCTGACTATCCTTTGTCTAAGTGGAAGTGTCCAAATATATTTACTATTAGAGATCAATCTGTCAATAGTCACAGCTGGCAAAAATGGCAAGTATTGTCACAACAATGTCACTTAGGCTTTGCTGAAACAACTATATTTTAGCTTACCAACCTGGAGTGGCACTAATTAGTTCAGTGTAGCATGGACAAAATGCTGGAATAGCAATATAGAAAACCATAAGTGGGATTGTATTAAAGAGGATCTAGAGTGTTTTTATATACACGGTATATTTTCTTTATGTATTATTATAACATAAAAATATATTTTAATGTAATAAAAATACATAAAACAAATAAGATTATACACTTTTAAACATTGACCATTATAGAATGCTTTCAAAGAAAACCTTTGTTAAGAGAAAAATGCAGCCTGACATTGCTGATCTCTGTTTATGAAAATAAAAATTTTAATGTCTTAAAGCAAAGCTCCACCCAAAAGGGAAAGTTCTGTTTGTCTGCCTCCCTCTGCCGGTGCACATTTGCAACCTTGTGGGGTTAAGGGGGGAGCGGGTACCTGGTTTTGACAGGTAGCCCCTCCAATTTCCTTGTAAAATAAATAAGACGTGCTGTTTTTGACTGAGATAGTATCCTAAAAGTGATTAGCAAAGTGAAAGCAAAATCAAACAATAGTGAATGTTCAAATGGCAAAGTGCCACAAGATAAGTGACACTCTTGTTGCCTAGAATGGTGTAACAAGTGAATTACATAAAAAAAAAAAAAAAATTGTAAATAAGTAGCCACGATCTGTTCACAAAAATTGACAAAAAAATTAATGGTGCAAAAAGTTAATAAAAAGTCCCGTGCTCCACATACCAATGTGTTAAGTAAAAAGATGATGCTCCAACTTTTCCACATGCAAACACACCAAACTGTTTGGAGTGCAGCTGTAGCTCAGCCTTCATCCCAGTCAAGGCCTTTTGAGAGGAAACGCATTGGATCGGAGCTAGCAAACTGACGTCAACTAGCGCGGACCGCACTGCAGACGGCTGTGCAAGATTTTATCCCATATTACTTGAATTCATTGTCCTTGATGTAAGTGCAATTTTTATTTAATGAACCAGCTTTATAGGCATTAATGCACATTTTCCATTATTTTTTAAAACCACATGATGTGATTAACGAGATTAAGGAGCGCCATAAGCCTTGATACATTCCCTGCAGCTGGCTGACCACTTGTCTTTAGAGGCACTTTCACTCACATGCATATGATCTCTTGGTGGGATCATTTGAGTTGGTAAGCGGCCAATTTTCATTTGGGTGTAATGACCTTCATCCTTCAATAGAGGTCCCCATACTCACATTGAGGACTATATCATTTTTACCATAAGATTATTTTGAGTGTAATGAGACAAGGTCCCACAATTTTTCTTCATATATCTCTTTAATTTTACATATATATTTTTTAATATAAGATGTGGCATATAAATTACTACTATGTCTGCGGAATCGATATAGCAAGTTGTTAAACAATTATGTCCAACAGCTTAGCAGGATTGTATCAGATTGGATCATTAATTGAAGCGGTTGTGTATATAAGTATTGGAAGTGAGGTGCACGATCACATGACCCCTGATGACGTCAGATGCACACTGATGAAACGTGTAGGGCGGGACTAAGACGTGAAACGCCACTTCCACTTCCTGGTATGCAGGTGGAATGTGGAACAGCATCCCCCTGCTTTTCTACAGGCTTGAAAACATTGGTCTTCTTGTAAGTGCAACTTTTAAACATTTTTGTAAATACATTGGTTTGATTTACTACACCATGAGAAGCCTATTTTTCTTCCTTACCTACAATACATCCTGAGACTCTGCATTGGGTAAACAGAATGTAGCCAGAGTTCTATGGAAAATTGTCTTGCTGAGTTTGACTACCTGTAATGGGGGGGTCAAATATTTCTGGTGAGCGGCATGTGCATTGTTGGTGGAATAAGGGATACACATTCACTGGTTTATATGATTGGATGACATGGATTATATTCAATTTTATTGGGACTTTTTGAGCACAGTATTTCACTTCATTATATATTTAATTGATTTTATTTGGATTTGAGTTCACATTGAAGCGCGGTCTATTATTTACTCTTTATACTACTGAAGGAGCTCTGATTAATGTTGGTCATTTACAAACAAAAGAATGAAGTCAGAGACAGCCATGCATAACATTTTCAGAAAAAGTTCAGTATAATAGTTCTAATTATTGTATAATTGTCAAGGTCTTACATTGCCCTCCTGTTGGCAGCCCTCTTGGACCTGTGCAGACTGCTGCCTCTTATAGACTCTGATTGCATCATCACTTGCCTGCTGCCTGGATTTTGCACAGTGATGATGCTGCACACCTGACTATAGCTGATGGGTTGCAGTCCTTGTGTTTGTGCTCCAAGGTGCATCTCTGCTAGCAGTCTTCTGTTCTCCGTGTTCCTCCATTTTATGAACTGGCTTGGCTGACGACTCTCCTGGCTCTTGACCCTACATCGGCAGATGACCCCGCATGGCAGACAACCCAGCATCGGCAGACTACCCGCTTCTGGACTTGACCCCGACTGGTTCCCGCTCCCACTTCATCACTCTTGCTGTGCCTTTATTGTTGTTTGCTCCAATAAACTACTTTATTTTACCTGCATCCTGTGTGGTCTGGTTTCCTGGCACCCTGACAGTATACAAGGGTATGAATTCTGACGATGCAGGTGTTCCCGCACTCCCCATGCTGGTTACCAGGCTCGATCAACAAGATCACCATCAATTCGCTCAAGTGTGGCAGACGCTGCTGGCATGTACAACGCACCTCGCTCCTGGTGCTACTAGGCCAGTGGTTCCTCCTGTTGTTGCACCTGCTGCTGCTCTTGTTGCCACTCCTGCTCCTGTAGTTGCACCTTGAGTCGCTGTTACCAGAGGGATTCAGCCTCCCTCCCGCAGCACTATGGGGATGAACCGAGTCAGTGTCATGGCTTTCTAAACCAAGTGGGCATTTATTATGAGATGGTTTCTCAGGCATTTCCTTCTGACAGGTCCAAGGTGGGCTTCCTAATCTTGTTGCTCTCAGACAAGGCCTTAGCCTGGGCGAATCCCTTATGGGTAAACGATAATCCTGTAATACTCAAAAACTTAAGTTTTGTTGCCACCTTTTGTAGGGTATTTGATGTGCCTGCTTGCTCTGCCTCTGCCGCTAAGCTGCTCTTGTCCATTCAACAGGGTATACGAACCGTTGCCGAGTATGCCATCAAATTTTGTACCTTGGCAGCAGAGGTGGGCTGGAATAATGAGGCTCTGGTGGCTGTCTTCTTTCATGGTCTCTCCGATGCACTGAAGGACCAGATCCCAGCCAAGGATCTCCCTGCTCGAGGCTCTTATTTCCTTCCTGATTTTGATTGATACCAGGCTCAGGGAGGGACCATCGTTTAAGGAGCGCCTGCGGAGGGCTCCTACCAGATTTGCTCCTATGTTTTTGTTCCCACACATTTCTTCCTCACCTCCCACGCGTCCTGGGGATGGTGCTTCTGGCTGTGAATCCATGCTGCTGGGGTTCAATCACCCTTCCGAGGATGAGCAGGCTTTTAGGAGGATAGAGGGCAGGTGCGGTCTTGGTGGGCATTTCCTGAAATCTTGTCCGACCCGTTCGGGAAACGCTCGCACCTAAGTTCCTGTCGGGGGCAGATCTTAGGTGGAAATTCCTCATTCCCGGTTTTCCGTAAAGATAAACCGCTAATCCCAGTTGTCCTCTCCTAGGCAGTGGGTTCAGTGGTTACTCAGGCGTTCGTAAGACTCCGGTGCTGTCGGTTATTTTATTGACAGTACATTTGTTACTGCAAATTTCATACCCTTGCAGCCCCCTGTTTTGATGGCAGACACCTGCAACTGGCACAGGTTACCCATGAGACTGTTCTAGTTGATATGGCGATAGGGGCTGTTCACAGGGAGTTGACCTGTTTCCAGGATATTTCATCTCCACACTACTCTGTTGTTTTGTTTCGGCTTTAGAAACACAATCTGACCTTTGTTTAGCAGTCGGTTGAGAGTCTCTCTTGGTCTCCACAGTGTGGCACTGTTTGTATCCATGGGCCTGGTAAGGTACTTTGTACCTCCTCAGGTTCAGTGTTGACTACTGAATATTGTGAGTATCAAGATGTATTAGACAAGGTGCAAGCTGGTTCCTCCTCATCGTCTGTTCGGTTGTGCCATAGACTTGCAACCTGGTGCCATTCCCCCTCGTGGCAGGGTTTATCCTCTCTCAATTGCGGAGAATAAGGCCATGGAGGAGTAGGTTTTGGACGCGCTTGCCGGGGGCACATTCACAAGTCTACTTCTCTAGCGGGTGCCAGTTTTTTCTCTGTAAAGGAAAGGGGGGGGGGGTGAGTTAAGACCTTGCATTGATTATAGGGGCCTCAATCACATCACAGTCAAGAATACATACCCGATTCCGTTGATTACTGAATTGTTCGACCACCTCAATGGAGCAATGGTCCTTACCAAGCTTGACCTAAGGGCCACGTATAACCTCGTAAGGCTAAAGGAGGGTGACGAGTGGAAGGCCGCGTTTAATACCAGAACCAGTCATTACGAATCTCTGGTGATGCCCTTTGGCTTGTGCAATGCACCCGCTGTCTTCCAGCAGTTCATCAATGATGTCTTTCATGATATGTTGCAGCAATGCGTGGTAGTCTATTTGGACGACATCATGAGTTACACAGACTTCATTAAATCTCACTACTTGGATGTCAGACGGGTGCTGCAATGGTTACGTGAGAATAGGCTTTCTGTAAGCTTGAGAAATGTGAATCCCACCTGTCTCAGGTTGCCTTCCTGGGCTACATAATTTCTGTTGAAGGGTTCTCCATGGACCCTCAGAAGGTTTCAGATGTTCTACAATAGCCTCGCCCCAGTGGTCCCCGTTCCATTTAGCATTTCCTTGAGATTGCCAACTACTATCGGATATTTATCAGGAAATGTCACGGAACCATGAACCAGACGTACAACAACAGATAAGTGAAAATAAGACAGCTTTATTGAAAAACAAGCTATAAAGCAAAAGTCCAAACGGATGGCGAAACCGATGCAGAGTCTTTGCGAAGCCAGGGGTCAGGAACCAGCAGGGTAGTCAGACGAAGCCAGGATCAGGAACCAACAGGGTAGTCAGACGAAGCCAGGATCAGGAACCAACAGGGTAGTCAGACGAAGCCAGGAACAGGAACCAGAAGTAGCAGCAGTCTTAGTAGCATGTGAACACAGGAGGACCAAGCAGGGAACTGAAGCCACAGACCTCCTATATATATGAGCTAGGCATCCAGCTCCTCCCAGTGGGAAGGAGGAGCCGCAGGGTGGGAGGCTACAAGAAACCCAGAAACCAAGATGGCCGCCAGCACATGTCAAACGAAGGAGAACAGCAAGAAGGTAAGACCATGATAGGAACTTTTCCTCTTTGGCCAAACCTATCTCAGATCTGACCAAGAAAGGCAGCGATTCCCACAATTGGACACCTGCTGCCATCCAAGCTTTCAAGGCCCTTAAGTCTGCTTTCACTTCAGCTTCAATTCTGTCTCATCCCAATCCTGGTATGCGCTTTATCCTAGAGGTGGATGCGTCTGAGACGGGAGTAGGCACCCTCCTGTCTCAGCATTGGACACCTGATGGACCCTTACTTCCTTGTGGGTTCTACTCCAAGAAGCTGTCTCCAGCTAAATGCAATTACGAGATTGGAGACAGAGAGCTCTTGGCCATTATCCTGGCTCTCAAAGAGTGGAGACACTTACAAAAAAGGTTCTGTGGTTCCAGTATCTCTGAGGCCAAGAGGCTCACACCCCATCAGGCCAGATGGGCCTTATTCTTGTCTCGTTTTAACGATATGGTTTCCTATTTGCCCAGCTCCAAGAATGTTAAGGCTGATGCCTTGTCTTGCCAGTACTCTGAGTTTCCTAGGAAGGTCTCCGTGCCGACACCGATCATACTTTAAGATCATATCCTGGCTGCCATTTGCACCAACTTAACCTCTCCTCTTGGGGAACAGATCTTGGCTGCCCGACCTGATGCTCCCACTGAAAGACCTGCTGGCAAATGTTTTGTACCTGAGGGGTTGCACATCAGACTGTTAGGCACGTACCACAATTTCAAGAATGCCGGTCATCCTGGTAAAAAACAGATGTCCTGAGCTATTTCCCATCAGTTCAGGTGTCCAACTCTCTGCACTGATGTTGCTGTATACTATATGTGGCTGTTTGTTTGGTCAGTGCCCAGAACAAATCTCCTCGGCACCTTCCCTTGGGCTTACTGCATCCCATTCCCTGGTCTCACCTGGCCATGGATTTTATTGTGGAACTTCCAGCATTTCGAGGTTACAAGATTATCCTCATGGTTGTCGATTTGTTCTCCAAAATGTGCCACTATGTTCCATTTAAGCAGCTGCCTACCATGCAGGAGTTTACCTCAGTGTTTGCTACGGAGGTCTTTCGTTTACATGGGTTGCCTATAGTGATTGACTCAGACCATGGGAGCCAGTTTGTCTCCAGGTTCTGGCGCACCTTTTGCTCCCAATTGGGTATTCGACTCTCCTTCTCCACAGCCTACCATCTGCAGTCCAATGGTGCCGCTGAGCGTTACAACCAAGCTCTGGAGCAATTTCTCCGCTGCTATATCTCTGACCAACAGGACAATTGGGTTGATCTGCTACCCTGGGCGGAGTTTGCCAGGAACTCTGCCATCAACTTGTTTCCTGGAATGTCTCCATTCATGGTCAATTATGGGTTCCAACCCATTGTGTTGCTTGAGACGTTCTCATCACAGGACATCTCAGCTGTGGAGGATCATCTTCGTGCCCTCCGTTCCTCTTGAGTGCAGATTCAGGAGTCTTTACGGGTCTCTGCACAGCGTCAGAAGCTTCAGGCAGACCAGAGATGTTTATCTGCTCCTTCATACCAGATCAGGGACAGGGTGTGATTGTCCACCCCATAATCTCAACCTCAGGGTGTCCACTCCAAAACTGGCACCCTGTTTTGTTGGGCCTTTTAGCATCCTCCGTAAGGTGAACCCGGTGGCCTATACCCTTGGTCCTCCCCCTGGCATGCATATCGCCGATGTCTTTCACGTGTCACTTTTGAAACCACTCACTATACTTTTGAAACCAATCGCTATACTTCACCCTCGTCCCATTCCTGTGGGCAATCATGAGGAGTATGAGGTTAGCAGCATCGTGGGTTTTCATCTGTCTTGAGGTCAGGTTCAATACCTGGTGCACTGGAAGGGTTATGATCCTGAGGAGCGCTCCTGGGTTCCCTCCGCTGATGTTTTTCGCTCCCTCCATTCTCCATGCTTTCCATGCTCGCTTTCCTCAGAAACCGTTTTTTGCTTTGCCGGGGAGGGTACTGTCAAGGTCTTAACATTCCCTCCTGTTGTCAGCCATCTTGGACATGAGCAAGCTGCTGCCTCTTATAGACTTTGATTGCATCATCACTTGTCTGCTGCCTGGGTGTCGCACAGTGATGATGCTGCACACCTGACTGTATCTATCACCTGATGGGTTTTAGTCTTTGCCCTTGTGTTTGGCCTTCAAGGTGCATCTCTGCTAGCAGTCTTCTGTTCTCTGTGTTCCTCCACGTATGACCCGGCTTGGCTGGCGCCTCTCCTGGCTCTTGACCCCGCATCTGCAGACGACCCAGCATCGGCAGACGACCCAGCATTGGCAGACGACCCAGCTTCGGCAGACTACCCGCTTCTGGACTCGTCCTCTGCTTGGATGACTACCCGCTTCTGGACTCATCCCCGGCTTGTTCCTGCTCCCACTTCCTCACTCTTGCTGTGCATTTATTGTTGTTTGCTCCAATAAACTAATTTATTTTACCTGCATCCCCGTGTGGTCTGGTTTCCTGGCACCCTGACAGTAACACAGTGAATGTAAGGCTTCTTAAAACAGAAAGTATTCACATTATTTCATTCCATCACAAATAAAAAAAAAGAAAAATAGGGGGGGGGGGGTTATTCATCATTTCAGGACAGTGGACAGAGCCGTTGAAATCATTGCTTTACAACCCATTGGCAAGATGCACATCAAGAACTTCAAATATAGCCTTATATTATAGAGCCATTTGCAGTATACAGTATATAGCTGTTAAAGGCTCTTTGGCTATCATTAGTGCAGTTTATGGAAACGATGGCTTCTAGGGAGTAGGGCTTGGCACCCAGCAGGCAGTAAAGCCCTACAGGATATGGTTTGGAATAAATGGTTTTTAAAGCATGTTAAGATATATTTGCACTATACACCAGCGGTCCTCGATGTGTATTTTGCAAATGGGGTTTAAAGCAAGGATTTGCATGGTTCTGCCCACTTTTCTGAAATGAGGAATTATCCTTTGAACATACTGTACAGTGAAAATCACATTATTATCCATACCCTCTTAAGAAAGCAAGCACGACCAGTGAAAGCCTAAGACTTATGTGTTCCAGTACCCTTGGGGAACACTTTTTTCTGTTCTGATGAACCAAGAATTCCACTATACAGCTTTAACTTGATTTTCAAAAAGTAAAAAAATTCCAGACAGGTTTATACCTATCTGCTCAGGGCAAAAGAATTGCATTGCCCCTCTTCTCAGGTCTTCCTCCGGTGCTCCTGGCTCCTCGTCTCAGATGGGTGCCCTCATAGAAAGCTGCTCGAAGAGTTGATGCCCAAGGTAAATCTATTCACCAAAAAGCCATATTCCATGCAGATAATGTGACTAATGAATAGATAAGATAAGGGATGATCTCAGTGTTAAAAGGTAAAAGGTAACACTGGTTGCTCAGATGTTCGTCTGAATGCGGTATGTTTAGGGAAATTCAGCATGGGAAAACATGACAGCTTCTGGCTGTCAGTGCTTGCTAAGGAACCAGCGGTGCTTTCACCTATGGCATCCCTAACCACCTCCTGCCCAGCCTATTATAATTTTATGGCCAGGTGGAAGCTTTCTTATCCTGGATGGACATCATATGATGTCCTGTCACTCTTGTACATGCCCACCAGACACAGCAGAAGACAGATTGTTGTACCGGGCTTGCCCTGGTACCATGTGAGTGGTGTGACCCAATCACAGTGATCACATTTCAGTTGTACACAATGGCTTTTATTCATAGCCATTCATTGTGTACTGTTGTGATCTCCAAAATTGGTCACAGTGATCATATAGTACAAGGCCAATAACAGCAGATTTGTACCATGTGATAGGTGTTGCCAATCACAGCTATCACAATACCACTTTAGAAAACTCACCATGCCTCTTACTAAATACCTTGGCTGTCTACTTTCCAAAAAGAGGTGTGGGGAGGTATTTGGGGGGTATTTTCACTCTCCCGGCATTTTAGGGCCTCAAGAAATGAGTACCCCTGCTTCCCTCAGTACCCCTGCTTCCTTGTCACTGGATTTGATTGACAGCAACAGGAGCCATTGGCTCCTGCTACTATCACTCTGTCCTGTGAGGAGGGAGAGAGCAAAGAGAGCTACTGCTCTCTAGCACAGCGCTGGACTGAAACTAGACTCAGCTAAATATGGGGGGGGGGGATCATCTGCACAGAAACATTTTTACCCTAATGCATAGAAAAAAATCTTAAGGCTTTAGAAACACTTTAATCAAACCTTTACAAGGGCTCTTTGGACTAAGCCCTGATAATATATTTTAAAAGATTGAAGAGTTGAATATTTTATACCCAACTGAGAGGGGTCATGGTAGAGGATCTGATTTTTATGTCTGTGGTGTCTAATTGTAGGGAAAGCTAAAATTACACTTTAAGCTTTAAAACAGGAAACATTAAGGCACAAATGCTAAGTTTCTCCATCTTTTTGATTCTGCTCCAGTACTAAAACATCATCTTTGAACAGAAAGGTGGCGATGCCCTGCTGTTTGATACAGAATAATACTTTTCTCCCAATGACAGGCGAGTAATTTGTATGTATTCTTTGTCCATAGCCCCAGCTGTCTGCTTCATTCTCCAACCCTGCAGTCAAGGTCTCCTGGACTGTTTGTAATGCTGTGTGAATCTTTTAATATTATATTTTTTTCAGGCAAGTCAGTAGAATCTAAAGAACCAAGCTTGTTTTGGCTGACTTGTTATATTTCTGCCATAAGAGTGAAGTGGGCTGCATACATTAAAGCGTGCAGCATATTTCTCCGGACCCATTTCATTATAAACAATGACTTTTCTTGCAACGTTAAAAAAATCTGCATTCCGCAAACAGACCTTTAATTGCTGCGGTTTATATCATTTGCACATTTTAAAGAAAGCACTCGATTCTAAACTGCCCTCTTAGCTTTTAACGGTGTTTCTAAAGGCTGCAACCCGTGTGTGTGTGTGTGTGTTTTATGCTGAACTAGGAATTATATTTTTTATACTTATATTGGCCAGCTTGGCTTAGTGTAAGTGTCCATATCTGATATCCAAATGGCTGCTGAACATGCTGTAAATCACTGTAGTACTCCATGCTATGTATGGTAAGAGCTGTGATCTTCTGAGTTCTGTGGGAGCACCTTCCCCTCTAAACACTGATTTTAGAATGTTGCTCAATCAGCACCTTCACCACTCATAGAACGCTTTGTATTTTTTTTTTAACATGAAAACAATGTGTTCTTTGATCAGCCAAGGCGGGGAGGAGAGAAGGTGACATCACAAGCTACACCTTGTCCAATCAGAGAATTTTTTTTTTTTTAAATTGTGTATTAATGATGGAGGTGTCAAGTGAGTGGCTCCTTGTGTTAAGTGTGCATGGGGGAAGCTGCTTGCACATGATCTTGAAGATCACAGTAATGACTGTACTGTATGTAGCACAAACTACTTATAGTGGAACTTTACCCATAACAACTTGATAAAAAAAATGTTATTTAGCAAGGAACATACTGTACATTCCACAAAAATAATTATAAAATACACAAAAAAAGTCCAAGCTCTATAAATCAAATACTCCCTGTTGGAGATTGGCCATTGGGACATTGGAAAATTCACATTGTAACAGTCCTTGAGGTGCCGGTCTCAAGCATGTGCTGCAAATGCAATGGAATAAAACATTAAAAGGGGACAGCGCACAGGAGTGTCAATTAGGTGTCACAAGAAAATCCCCAGTCAGCAAACCATATAAAAGGATATAATTTATTGGGTAAATAAAACCAAGAAAGGCTGACACGTTACCACTGGTGTGCGGGTGGTGGTGAGGGCATTGTGGGGTGGTAAATACCAATGGTCACTGCGAGGAGATGCAACGCTATACCTCTCGGGTGGTGGAGGTATCCAACATACCAGGATCCCTGTGGAAGAAGGAAGGAGGAAGGATCCAAGCTGGTTGCCAGCCGTGTATAGGAAACACTGAGGTTCAACAGGGATCCCGGTATGTTGGATACCTCCACTACCTGGAGAGGTATAGCGTTGGATCTCCTCGCAGTGACCATTGGTATTTACCACCCCACAATGCCCTCACCACCTGCACACAAGTGGTAATGTGTCAGCCTTTCTTGGTTTTATTCACCCAATAAATTATATCCTTTTTCATGGTTTGCTGACTGGGGATTTTCTTGTGACACCTGATTGACACACCTGTGCGCTGTCCCCTCTTAGTGTTTCTTAGTGTTTCACAAAAATAATTATGCTACCAAAATTAGCATGTGCTGTAAATTATCTCCAGTATTGCTTCTGTTTCTTCTTGCTAGAGACTGAGATTTTGCTGAAGCTCTGAGCCTCTGAGCAGCAGTAAATCTTTAGGCTGTCAACAGATCGGACCCTAGTAGGTCTGATTTTCAGCACAATACCAAACATCTACAGAAACTGAGCATGTGCAGAGCAGGGTGAGACAGTGTATTACTGGATTTTAAATAGTATAAGCACTTACAGTGGGGAAAATAATTTTTGATCCCCTGCAGATTTTGTAAGTTTGCCCACTTAAAAAGTAATGAAGGGTCTATAATTTTTATAATAGGTGTATTTTAAATGATAGAGACATTTCAACCAAAATACCAGAAAAAACACATGATACAAATGTTATAAATTGAGTTGCAGTTCAGTTGAGGAAAATAAGTATTTGATCCCCTATCAACCAAAAATAATTCTGGCTCCCACAGACTGGCTACAGTATGTGCTCATGTGGTACACAAATTAGTCATTTCAATTTAAGAATGTGCTCCTAACGACAACTTGTTATGTGTATAAAAGATACCTGTACACAGAATCTCTTTCTTCCACTCTGATCCTCGGGGGCCCACTAACAGGCCGGGTTTGCAAGATAACTAAATTACATCACAGGTGATCTCATTTGATGCTTAGTGATTGCAGTATTCTTGTCTGCATCTCCCCAAGGTAATATTTAAAATCTGGCATGTTAATGGGCCCGAGGACCGGAGTTGAGGACCACTGGTCTACAAGACCATCAGCAAGAAGCTTGGTGAAAAGGAAGCAACTGTTGGAGTGATTTTTTGCAAGTGGAAGAAATACAAATAACCATCAATTGCCCACCGTCTGGAGCTCCATGCAAGATTTTGCCTCATGGGATAAGGATGTTAATGGGAAAAATGAGGGATCAGCCCAGAACTACATGGGAGGAGCTTGTGAATGATCTCAAGGCACCAAACAAACCATTGGTAACACAATACACTGCCATAGATTGAAATCCTGCAGTGCCCACAAGGTCCCCCTCCTCAAGAAGGCACATGGTGTATTTTTATTGTTTTACATAGCTATACCTGCAAAAGTGGCCAGCCTGAAGTAATTTAGCAGAACTAATTTTTTGACTAAAGTTCCACTTTAAGTGATTTACAACATCCCCGATGGCCCTCTGGATATTAATTATGCATAGCCAAGCTGAGAGGAGTCCCGGAGTAGGGTGTGGGGATGTATTCAGGAACCTGTGATGTTCAGCAACCTGCCTGCCACTTCCACCAGCTATGATCTGCCTGCATTGCATAATAAAGAACAGAGATCCAGTAATTACGTCACGGATACAGTGCCTTGCGAAAGTGTTCGGCCTCCTTGAACTTTGTGACCTTTTGCCACATTTCAGACTTCATACATAAAGATATAAAACTGTAATTTTTTGTGAAGAATCAACAACAAGTGGGACACAATCATGAAGTGGAACAAAATTTATTGGATATTTCAAACTTTTTAAACAAATAAAAAACTGAAAAATTGGGCGTGCAAAATTATTCAGCCCCTTTACTTTCAGTGCAGCAAACTCTCTCCAGAAGTTCAGTGAGGATCTCTGAATGATCCAATGTTGACCTAAATGACTAATGATGATAAATAGAATCCACCTGTGTGTAATCAAGTCTCTGTATAAATGCACATGCACTGTGATAGTCTCAGAGGTCCGTTTAAAGTGCAGAGAGCATCATGAAGAACAAGCAACACACCAGGCAGGTCCGAGATACTGTTGTGGAGAAGTTTAAAGCCGGAATTGGATACAAAGAGATTTCCCAAGCTTTAAACATCCCAAGGAGCACTGTGCAAGCGGTAATATTGAAATGGAAGGAGTCTCAGACCACTGCAAATCTACGAAGACCTGCCGTCCATCTAAACTTTCAGCTCATACAAGGAGAAGACTGATCAGAGATGCAGTCAAGAGGCCCATGATCACTCTGGATGAACTGCAGAGATCTACAGCTGAGGTGGGAGACTCTGTCCATAGGACAACAATCAGTCGTATACTGCACAAATCTGGCCTTTATGGAAGAGTGACAAGAAGAAAGCCATTTCTTAAAGAAATCCATAAAAAGTGTTGTTTAAAGTTTGCCACAAGCCACCTGGAAGACACACCAAACATGTGGAAGATGGTGCTCTGGTCAGATGGAACCAAAATCAAACTTTTTGGCAACAATGCAAAACGTTATGTTTAGCGTAAAAGCAACACAGCTCATCACCCTGAACACATTATCCCCACTGTCAAACAGGGTGGTGGCAGCATCATGGTTTGGGCCTGCTTTTCTTCAGCAGGGACAGGGAAGATGGTTACAATTGATGGGAAGATGGATGGAGCCAAATACAGGACCATTCTGGAAGAAAACCTGATGGAGTCTGCAAAAGACCTGAGACTGGGACGGAGATTTGTCTTCCAACAAGACAATGATCCAAAACATAAAGCAAAATATACAATGGAATGGTTCACAAATAATCATATCCAGGTGTTAGAATGGCCAAGTAAAAGTCCAGACCTGAATCCAATCGAGAATCTGTGGAAAGAACTGAAAACTGCTGTTCACAAACGCTCTCCATCCAACCTCACTTAGCTCGAGCTGTTTTGCAAGGAGGAATGGGCAAAAATTTCAGTCTCTTGATGTGCAAAACTGATAGAGACATACCTCAAGTGACTTACAGCTGTAATCACAGCAAAAGGTGGCGCTACAAAGTATTAACTTAAGGGGGCTGAAAAATTTTGCACGCCCAATTTGTCAGTTTTTCATTTGTTAAAAAAGTTTTAAATATCCAATAAATTTCGTTCCACTTCATGATTGTGTCCCACTTGTTGATTCTTCACAAAAATTACAGTTTTATATCTTTATGTTTGAAGTCTGAAATGTGGCAAAAGGTCACAAAGTTCAAGGGGGCCGAATACTTTTGCAAGGCACTGTAAAAGAAAGGTGTGTAAATTAAACACAAAGGTTATATTTAAATATTTATAAGCATGTTTATAAGGAGAGAAAAGAGGAACCAAGGGAGGCAAAATATAAGCAGTTTAAACTTCAACATTAAACTTGTGAGTTATATCAGCAGGTGGTTGGGCCAGGCATGTATAAAGATGTGGTGCAGCCTTGTGTGGCGGCAATCATTTACACAGTCAAGTGTAATGAAATCATGCAGCAACAGTTTACAACAAAGCCAGTGGGGAAACTGTCCAACCGGGTACACGCATAGTTTCCAGTATGTGAAGAGAGCAGGTATCAGCTGGACTGACAGTGTCTGTTAAGAGAGCAGAATGGGGCTTGGCAGTCTCGTGCCCAATTGGGATAAGGTCCAGGAGTTGAGACCATACGCTTTCCCTCCTCATTAGGAACCTTTTCCTAATGCTAGTACCGTCCCTAACAGGTGGGGTACCTGTCCCTACTTTACCAACTCGCAAATGTGTGCCAAACCTGGGGGCCAGGGCCTTAAATAGGCTCTGGCTGACCCAAGATGGATGCCAGAGTCATGTAGGGCGGCTGCATTCAACCAGATCACTTCCCTAATTACCCAGGAAAACATAGAGGAACTGTGTTCCTCTAGACTTTCTCTCCAGCTACAGGGCCTCTATGGTTCAGCACCACCTGCAGTAGAGCAAGTAGACTGCACCTGCTTACATGTATACAGTGTAGTTTAACATCTGCTTATTAATTGCTAATTGCTTTTGTGAGGGAAGTTGCACCTTTTTACCGTCCTTCCTCCCTTCCTTTCAGTTAGTGGCAGCAACAATGTTTAAATTATCCAGAAGGTACTGCATAAAGCCTTGGCTGTAAGGATGTTTTTTGTTTTGTTTTTTTAATCTCAGAGACAATTTAGTGCCTCTGTGAAAAATTGATGGACCAGGCTAAAGCCTTCAGAAAAAGACATGTATTTACTCTGACTTAACTATGCAGGAACATCCATGCTCCATTTTTATTTTCTTTGTTCAGTGTCATCAAGATACATAGCAGCGCAGTGACACATGCATTGACTTTTGTATACCAGAGGGTTTCTGAGGTCTAGCAAAGTTTTATAACTATCTACTGCTAGGTCAATAGCAAACCATAAGTGAGGGATATTGGATGCAGAAGGTTTAAACAGAAAAAAAAAAAAAAAAATATCAGACCTGTCTAAAGCCGGTAAGAAACTGTTTAACAAGATGTTAGAAAATCAATTTCAATAACGGAGACCTTAAACCTGCGCAATATTACATGTTGATAAGCCATAAGTGTTTTTGTCTCTGCTATCTGCTTTAGTGTGATTTTTAACCACTATTGGGAGAGTGGTAGTGGCATGTTTTTTTTTTTTTTTATTCACAAGCATGTCTGGATGCTTCAAGCTGTATCGTTATAATTCATAGCAAAAGAGGTTACACAAAAAATCCATTTGAATTACTGATGCATTTGTGCCAGGCAGAGGCGTTATTTCGTTTTATTTTATTTTTTTCTCATATGTTCCCAGCATGGCCTATTTTCTATTACTCTAATGTTAAATTATACAAGTTACTAATTCCCATTTCCTTTCTCTCTAGAGGAGACAAATGTGCAGCTAAGTGCATCATCTTTACTATATGATTCTGTTTTTGTGAGGGGTGTTTAGGGTCTATTTTCCAAAGTACATTCAATCAGCCTTAGGGTAGGCGCTAAACAATGCTAGATGAAGTTACGTAATTTAAAATGTAGATGCTTCTGAAAATCTCTGAATGGAAAGCAAATGATGGTATTTAAACAGTACCAAGAAATTTTAGAGTCTTTTATAAAACAACCATTTACTTTGGTCCTTCCCTTTCAATGAGCGTTAGTAGTTTAGTAGTTAAACTCCAGGAAAAAAGATAACTACACTGTTGAGACACATACTGTATTTGTAATTCTGTCTAAGCCAATCTTGTGATTTACACACGTTTTCCACGTTGCACAACCAGACAGGTGACATGTAGCTCCTGATTATAGAACTCATGCACATTGGCACCTGGGGCCGTACAACATAAAATGTGAATGTCTTTTACAGCCTGGGACCAACAATTGTTCCATATAGTTGCCCATAGAAATAAATAGTTATACACGGGTATACCCTGATACTTGCATAAACATGCTCATGCTTATAGACTTACAACCTTTGACCCCCTGCGATCAGAGGCATATGTACATTGCTCATGCAAGTTTACGCACCTGCTTGCATATACCTACAGTAAGCATTATCTGCAATGTGAATAATAATACTATAACTAGTCTACAGTGCACTCTAGGAGAATGGATAGAATGTGGTGCAATGTCCCCGAAGAGTTACCTCCTAGCATAAGAAATAGGTAAAAGTCTCTGTGTAGCAGCTAAAAAAGGGACAACCTTTAGTTCTAACTCTTCAGCCGGCTATTGTTGGGGTTGAGTTGTACTGTTAGATGTCTATATGGTCAGTTCCTAAAGGGCTCAGTCTCTCTAGCAACAGATAGTGAATCCCCACAGTAACCAGAGGGTGCACCAACCTAGCGCATTATCCTAAAGAGACAAATCATTTATTGTATTAAAAACATTATTATACTCACAAAAATTGCAATTGTTAAAAGCGCATCACAAATCCCAGCATAGTTCTGTCCAAATTATATATCAACACGTACAACAGAAACTGAGAAGCCCATGGGCTGATGCGTTTTGAGGATTTCCTCTTCTTCAGAGCCACACCCCACAGCAACAGTTTACCAGTCCCAGCAATACTGCAGCTCACCATCTGGTGGCACACAGCGATTAGTCTACTTTCTGCTTTGCCCCTGTCAAGGTCTTAACTTGCCTTCCTGTTGGCAGCCATCTTGGACATGTGCAGACTGTTGTCTCTTATAAACCCTGTTTGCATCATCACTTGTCTGCTACCTGGGTGTCACTCAGGGATGATGTTGCACACCTGACTATTTGTATTACCTGATGGCTTTTCAGACCTTGCCCTTGCGTTTGTGCTTCAAGGTGCATCACTGCTAGCAGTCCTCTGGTCTCTGTGATTTCTCTGTGCATGTCTTGGCTTGGCTGACGACCTTCCTGGCTCTGGATTCCACATCGGCAGACAACCCCACATCAGACGACGACCCGGCTTCGGCAGACTACCCGCTTCTGGACTCTATCTCGGCTTGGATGACTACCTATTCCTGGACTCGATCCCGGCTTGCTTGACTACCCACTTCTGAACTTGACCCTGGCTGTTATTGATTTTGCTCCTCTCTCTTGCTTTGCAATTATTATTGTTGCATATTAAATGACTTTATTTTACTTGCATCTTCGTGTGGTCTGGTTTCCTGGAACCCTGACAGTACGCAAGGGCCGTGAATCCTGACAATGCGGGTGCTCCTACGCTTTCAATGCTGGTTACCAGGTTCAATCAACAAGATCACCATGTCAGTTCGCTCAAGCGTTGCAGACGTTGCTTGCATGCACAGCACACCTTGCTCCTGGTGCTGCTAGGCCGGTGGTTCCTCCTGTTGTTGCACCCACTGCTGCTCCTGTTGCCACTCCTGCTCCTCCAGCTGAAGTCGCTGTTACCAGAGGGATGACTGGTACAGCCCCCCTCCCGCAGTGCTATGGGGGTGAACCAATGCAGTGTTGTGGCTTCCTAAACCAAGTGGGCATTTATATTGAGATGGTTCCTCAGGCGTTTCCCACTGACAGGTCCAAGGTGGGCTTCCTAATCTTGTTGCTCTCAGACAAGGCCTTGGCCTGGGTGAATCCCTTATGGGAGAACGATAATTCCATGATTCTCGATTACCCGAGTTTTGTTGCCTCTGCTTCTGCTGCTAAGCTGCTCCTGTCCATTCAACAGGGTATTCAAACCATTGCCGAGTATGCCATCAAATTTTTGTACCCTGGCAGCAGAGGTGGGCTGGAATAATGAGGCTCTGGTGGCGGTCTTCTCTCATGGTCTCTCTGATGCATTGAAGGACAAGTTCGCAGCCAAGGATCTCCCTGATGAGCTAGAGGCTCTCATTTCCTTCCTGATTTTGATCGATACCAGGCTCAGGGAGACCATCGTTTAGGGAGCGCCTGCAGAGGCCTCCTACCAGATTTTCTGCTACATTTTCTTTCCCACCCATTTCTCCCTCACCTCCCTTGCCTCCTGGGGATGGTACATCTGGCTGTGAACCCATGCAGCTAGGGTTCACTCACCTTTCTAAGGCTGAGTGGGCCTTTTGGAGGAGGGAGGGCCAGTGTCTGTACTGTGGCCTTGGTGGACATTTCCTGAAAACTTGTCCTACCCGTCCGAGAAAACGCTCGCACCTAAGATCCTGTCGGGGGCAGATCTTAGGTGGACTTTCCTTGCCCCCTGTTTCCCATAAAGATAAACCACTAATCACAGTTGTCCTCTCCTGGGCAGCAGGCTCTGTGGTTACCCAGGCATTGGTAGACTCCAGGGTTGGCGGTTACTTTATTGACAGTACGTTTTCTGCTGCGAATTCCATACCCTTGCAGCCCAGTGTTGCTCCACTGGTAATCGAGGTGATTGATGGCAGACCCCTGCAACCGGCACAGGTTGCCCACGAGACTGTTCCAGTTGACATGGCTATAGGGGCTGTTCATAGGGAGTCAGCCTGTTTCCAGGTTATATCGTCCTCACACTACTCTGTTGTTTTAGTGTACCCTTGGCTTCAGAAGCATAATCTGACCTTTGATTGGCAGTCAGTTGAGATCCTCTCTTGGTCTCCACAGTGTGGCGTTGTTTGTATCAATGGGCCTGTTAATTTACTTTGTACCTCCTCAGATTCAGTATTGCCTACTTAATATCATGAGTATCAAGATGTATTTGACTGGTACTCTTCCTCCTCATTGTCCGTACAATTGTGCTATAGACTTGCAACCTGGTGACATTCCCCCTCGTGGCAGGGTTATCCTCTCTCGGTTGCGGAGAATAAGGCCATGGAGGAGTATGTGGTGGATGCGCTTGCCCGAGGGCACATTCGCAAGTCCACTTCTCCAACGGGTGCCAGATTCTTCTTCGTAAAGAAGAAGGGGGGTGATTTGAGACCTTGCATTGATTATAGGGGTCTCAATCGCATCATGGTCAAGAATGCATACCGGATTTAGTTGATTACTGAATTGTTCGACCACCTCAAGGGAGCAACGGTCTTTACCAAGCTTGACCTAAGGGCTGCGTATAACTTTGTAAGGATCAAGGAGGGCGATGAGCGGAAGACTGCATTTAATACCAGAACCAGTCATTATGAATATTTAGTAATGCCCTTTGACTTGTGCAATGCGCTCGCTATCTTCCAGGAAATCATCAATGATGTCTTTCGTGATATGTTGCAGCAATGCGTGGTAGTCTATTTGGATGACATCTTGAGTTACTCGGACTCTATTGAATCACACTACCTGGATGTCAGACGGGTGCTGCAACAGTTACGTGAGAATGGGCTTTCCTGTCTCAGGTTGCCTTCTTGGGCTACATCATTTCTGCTGAGGGGCTCTCTATGGACCCCTCAGAAGGTTTCAGCTGTTCTACAGTGGCCTCGTCCTAGTGGTCTCCATTCCATTCAGCGTTTCCTTGGGTTTTCCAACTACTATCGGAAATGTATCAGGAAATTTTCCTGTTTGGCCAAATCTATCTCAGATCTGACCAAGAGGGGCAGCGATCCCCACAATTGGATGCCTGCTGCTATCCTAGCTTTCAAGGCCCTCAAGTCTGCTTTCGCTTTGGCTCCCATTCTGACTCATCCAAATCCTGGTTTGCCCTTAGTCCTAGAGGTGGGTGCATCTGAGACGGGAGTAGGCCCCCTCCTGTCTCAGCGTCGGACTCTTGATGGACCCTTACTTCCTTGTGGATTGTACTCCAGGAAGCTGTCTCCAGCTGAATGCAACTAAGAGAATGCAGATAAGAGAGCTCTTGGCCAATATCCTGGTTTTCAAGGAGTGAAGACACTTGCTCGAAGGTTCTGTGGTTCCAGTTCTCATTCTCATTGATCAAAAGAAGCTGATGTATCTCTCGGAGGCCAAGAGGCTCACACCCCGTCAGGCCTGATGAGCCCTATTCTTGTCTCGTTTTAACTATGTAGTCTCCTATTTGCCCGGCTCCAAGAATGTTAAAGCTGATGCCTTGTCTCACCATATTCAAGAGTCTTTACAGGTCTCTGCACAGCGTCCGAAGCTCCAGGCAGACTGGAGACATTTATCTGCTCCTTTGTACCAGGTCAGGGAGAGGGTGTGGTTGTCGGCCCGTAATCTCAACCTCAAGGTACCCACTCCAAAACTGGCACCTTGTTTTGTTGGCCCTTTTTCGCATCCTCCATAAGGTGAACTCGGTGGCCTATGCCCTTGATCTTCCTCCTGGTATGCGTATCTCCAATGTCTTTCACATGTCACTTTTGAAGCCACTGGTTTGCAATCGCTAAACTTCTTCACTTCCTCACCCTCGTCCCATTCCTGTGGGCAATCATGAGGAGTATGAGGTTAGCAACATCTTGGATTCTCATCTGTTCCGAAGTCAGGTTCAATGCTTGGTTCACTGGAAAGGTTATGGTCCTGAGGAGTGCTCCTGGGTTCCCTCCACTGATGTTCATGCTCCCGCCCTTCTTTGCACTTTCTATGCTCATTTTCCTCAAAAAACAGTTTTTGTTTCACGGAGGAGGGGCTGTTGAGGGGAGGGTACTGTCAAGGTCTTACCTTGCCTTCCTGTTGGAAGCAATCTTGGACATGTGCAGACTGTTGTCTCTTATAAACTCTGTTTGCATCATCACTTGTCTGCTGCCTGGGCGTCGCTCAGTAATGATGTTGCACACCTGACTATTTATATCACCTGATGGCTTTCAGACCTTGCCCTTGCATTTGTGCTCCAGGGTGCATCACTGCTAGCAGTCCTCTGGTCGGTGGTTTCTCTGTGCATGACTTGGCTGACAACCTTCCTGACTCTGGATTTCGCATCGGCAGACAACCCCGCATCAGATGAAGACCCGGCTTTGGCAGACTACCCACTTCTGGACTCTATCTTGGCTTGGATGACTACCTGTTCCTGGACTTGATACCGGCTTGGATGACTATCCACTTCAGAACTTGACCCCTGGTGTTTTTGATTTTGCTCCTCTCTCTTCCTGTGCAATTATTATTGTTGCATAATAAATCACTTTATTTTACTTGCATCTTCCTGTGGTCTGGTTTCCTGGCACCCTGACGGTATGCAAGGGCCATGAATCCTGACAATGTGGGTGCTCCTACGCTTCCCATGCTAGTTACCAGGCTCAATCAACAAGATCACCTTGTAACATCCAGGTGACTCTGACTGTCAGCACACCTGGACTCGGCACTCTGGATCCTTCTCAGGCTGCCATCATGCTGCAGTAGCGGAGCACACTGGACAGCAATGTGCACTCTCCAGTCTCCCTTATGTTAAAAGGAAGCTGAGTCCTTTACAGCCTGAGAAAATGCAGGTATTTCCCTTCCTCCTGGCAATCTCCCTCTGGGAAATTTAGTTCAAAAGCTCTTGATCACAGTACAAAGTCTCTCTCCTCTGGACTACAGTGTTATGCACCAGGTTGGAGGCCAAGGTTCTGAGAGGGCTCCCCTTGCAGGTAAGTGCAGCGCACCCCTGAAGATGGTACAGGGAATGCAGTGCCCAAAGACTGCATTACCCTGACAGTGGTACAGAGAATGCAGTGCCCAAAGAAGCAAGGTTTGACAGTTACTGTGGTCTGAAGAGCTGATCACCTGGAGGTAGCTAGATCAAGCTGGATGTACTGTAGGGCAGGCATGCTTGAGTAGTACCAGACATACTTGGCAGCAGGGCAGACTGTAAGCAGAACCAGGAGCCAGGCCAGGGGTCAAACACAGTGAGATCAGTCAGTAGCAGATTCAGTTAGCAGAACTGGAACAAGCCAAGGTCATACACAGTAAGACAGACAGTAGCAGACACAATGGATCAAGCAGGAGCAAAGTCAGAGTACAAGCCAGGGGTCAAACCAGAACATCAGGATAAGCAGGTCAAGGCAAGCTGGGTCGGTAACGGGAGGGCCAAGGTAAAGATACACAGAAGCACAGGGAACACAGGGAAACTGACGATAATCCAGCAATCCAGTGATCACAGCAACAGGTTTATAAGGGCCAGTGGGCACCAGCATCTGTCACTCCATGCGTGCGCCATTGCACAAGAGCCTGCACAGGTTAGCGCTATTGCGCATCTGCATGCGGAAGTTTGCATAGCGTGCGCCATTGCGCACGGAAGTTCGCCAGATGCGGCCATGACAATTATTGGCGGAATTGCTAATTCTTCTTCGGCCATTTCCCTGACATACAGTTCCCCCAGTACATTGCTGCCTGACTCATTCTATGGAACTCTTTCTGTTCAGCAGTTTCCTCCTCTTATATAGCTGTAACAAGTTTAGTCTCACAGATAGCAGCTACAAAGAGCAGCTGCAGCCAGTGTTTCTCCCACTCTCTATTAGCAGCCAAGCACCTGGCAACATACAGAAAAATGATACAGCATAAGTTTGCGCACAAAACTTCAATTAAAAAAACAAACAGGCTCCTCCAATGTTGCCCCACATTACATAAGAGACCCTTAGGGATCTGCTCTCTATTTTGGGGAACATTTTGGATCTATGTGCTGTTTTTTCTTTAAAAAAAAAAACAAGGAGAGAGATGTAATTTACAATTTAAAACAATGTTTTCCTTTGCAAATGTCAGTGCTTTAAAAAAAAAAAAATCACTGCTTCTAGCCAAGTTGATTTATTTACAAATATGTTTTGCATTGGCACATATTCTCCAGGGCATTGTTGTGCCCCGCCCAAATTATTTTTGGACACCCCCTCTCCCCCAATTTTTAAAATTTGGGTTGGGTTTGGCTCCTCACTAGTCATTTTTAGGAAACCTGCCCTGAGAAAGGCCATCGCTGGAGTTCATGCATATAGACAGGAAGTGGGTGTAAGTTATTAGTAGCACTGAGATGCAACAACGGATAAAACAAAATTGAAACCAAGTATTGCCTAAGCCCAAGGTTGCCTATGGTCTACTTCCTGAAAAGTCAGAATTTTGTATAGGAATGGGGCACTTTTATGCTAGTAACATCAGTCTGTAGGCATCAGATGGTGCTTACTAATACTATTAGCACATGAAGGGAGCTTAATATTTTTTTTTTCTTAAAGTATGGGTATACTTTATCTACATGCTAGGACAATGCATTTTCTACATTTAGGTCCATGGGATGTTATTTTTTTCTTATTAAAATGTTCAGTTTCTTGGTAAAGTTGGTCGCTTATTGATAACAGATCGTGTAAACTGAACACATATATTGTATATAGAGGCTTCCCTTAGATGAGGCAAAGATCACATCTAGATGTAGAAAGCTGTCAAATGAAATTCAGCAGAGAGAGATAGCTGAAATTAGGCTTCGAATGGGTGAAAATCAACAAAGATGATAACATTCAGAGGTCAGGTGTGTTGAATTAATAATTTACACTATGTAAGTACTAGAACTTGGTATCATAAAAAAAAAACAAAGCTTAAAAACAAGATCAGACAGATTCCGAGTTTCTGTTTTCATAAAAGGTGTTTAGTATCCTCAGCATGGGGCCTCAACTGAAAACAACAGGACTCAGTAGCAATAAAGAGTATTCAGTGTATAGAGCATACTGCTTACAGTCCAGCAAAAGCTACATTTTCACTTTATTAAAGTTTAGAAACCTAACACATATCAGTAACTGTAAATAATACAAATTAAAATTGCCCATAAATATTAATGAAATAGCACTAGATAATGGACACGTCTTACAAATGGTTGGCGATATTCAAATGTATACGAAACTTAGATATTACTTTTGAACTTTTTGTTTGACTTGTTGTGTGGCTTCCCTTTGAAACTGACATGAAAAACATGAATAGGATGATTTTAATATCTTTAAAAAGATGTATATCTGCTTGTATAAATTTTAAAGTATAAAGGTTTTGCTCTATGTAATGTGAGAAAGCAGGAGGCATGAACTTTTTCCCAGCAGGGTTGTTTAATCTTCTGGTATGTTATTATTTGAAAGGGACCAAAAGAAAGTATTCAATCGGCACACAAAATGTAGAAGATGAACTGCTAGGTTCTATAAGAGTTTGCAGACCTTAAGTTGAAGGTAGATTAAATCCAAATTCCAGGCACAGTTCTTTGCATGTATTTTTTTAATATATAATGATGACACTAATGCTGTAATTGTATTTACTACTTTAGGTGCTTCCTAAGCTCCTTTCTAATATGTACAGTTGTAATGAACTGGCTTTGGTTAGGTTTGCAAATTTGCAAATTCAGCCTCAGATCTGAAAATGCCAAACTTGGCACCTGAACACCTTTAACGTCAATGAGAGCTGAATCTTGTAATGTTTTGAACTTATTCAAGATCAGTTTTCAAGCTTTTGGTTAAAAAGGACAGGCAGGTACTACTATGGGAAACAAAGCAATAAAAAAACATATACAATTCTTTTAAAAGAATGTTTCGGGTAACGCTTAAACAAACATGCGACATGACAAACTTGTGGGTATTACTAACGCAAAAGTGACAATTAACCACTTGCCGACCACTCGCAGTACTTTTATAGCAGATGGTCAACACAGGCAGGCTGGATCACGTACACGTGAGTCATCCAGCCTGTTCCGAGTTAGGGGGACACAGCGGATCCCAGTATCCACAGACCTGGGATCATATTTGCTATGTCAACAAAGCTGTTACAGATTAATTCATTCATAAAAGCTGTGTTTCCTATGCTGTGATTGACCCACAGCTATCATAGTCAGGGGATCCCAGGTGACATAATTGACCACATATAGTCATGGCCACATAAATAGTCAGCCATCCCCTGTTAATTTGGTAAAATTTAGCAGCTAGCTGGGTAGCTGTCATTTGAGGCAAGAGCCCAGTGGCCCAATGATAATGGTGTAGGCTGCACTTTAGGGCATTGTAATTGATGCTAGAGCTACAATCCTGGATGATGTGACTGTTGGGTGTACATTGGGGGACAATGTTTATTTTCTCATTTTTTGTACTTTGTGGAGGACCCAATGTCATTTTTTTTTTGGTCCCTTTTAAAATCCACACTAGCTGCAGGAATTCAGCCTTTGTGGCCAGAAAACGAGGGAGCAGAAAGTATGGGCTAGTTACCTCCATCCCACCCCTATGAAATGTGCCAGGCCACGTGACACGTAGAAGGAAAAAAAAATAAATAAATAAAAAAACTGATCATTATCTTAAAACGGGGTCTGGTATGAATTTTAAGAAGAACCCCATGCAAAGAAAAAAAAATAGCACAGGGCCAAACCCAAAATCTTTTCCAATCATGCAATCAATCAAGTTCAGTCATGTAGATCCAATGACAATCATAATGATCAATGCCCCAACAACATACCAGCGAAGTGCCCCACAGCCCGACTATCCCCTCCTTCTGCAATCCCATCATTAAATGACAACTGTCCAAGTAACTAACTAGTGGTATTTGGATATTTAGTCAATGACACCACTTATGATGTCCACTGGCTTGTTTATGATTTAAAAAAAAACAGGCAGACAGGTGTCTAGCACAACTCGTAGAAGCTTATAGGTTCTGGCCTGAGTGGATGATGTTGCCAAAATTTGGGCCAAAAACTGTGAACAGCTCAAGTTTGATGGCTGAACTAAACCTGAAGCCTAATTCTTATATACAGTGGGGTCTATAAGGAAATCCATCATTGGTCGTGCTGTGCCATTAACAAAAAACAGCCCGGTGATGATGTTTGTTGCGCTTTGTGAATTGCACAGCAGAGTGAGAAGGGCAAAGCCATAACACCGGAACTTGTCAATCAGTAAGATGTGTTCCTTGTGCTGATGCCTCTTCTGTTAGGTACTGAAGGTGGTTGGCTCAATCCCACCTCTTAATAGTCCCTGACTAAAGTCAAGTCTAATCGGTTCTGTGCCTCCGGGAGGAAACCTCTGCCTCTGAAATAAATCAACTAGTCAAAGTCTCATACAAAGGCTTACTCGCCAGTTTATTACGTTTCAAAACTATATATACATGCATCATCAAAAGGGATTGGCCTAGGGTACATTCCTTATAAGGGGGTATAAACTGATCAATTTCAAGCTATAGGGAGTGCTCCATTTACGGAGATTAACTTATTCAGTGGACTCTATTGGTTGAACAAGAAAGCTTAGACATTAATTATCTAAAACTATAGAAAGAGGAACTAGATGGCTACACAATCTACAGGAAACAGATAGTATAATTAGAACATGCTATAATGTGTCAATTGCGCAGGATACGTGCAGAAATCTTTGTCTTAAATGGAGTTTGAACACAGCAAAATATAGATATTACAAAATGGATACAAAATGTATATTAAAGATGGAGGACTAGCACATTATGAAATACTTACCTTAGAACGAAGCCCCCACACAGTCGCTGAGGGAGCTGACGTGTTCCCTCGGCGTCTCTTCCAGGTTCTGCGGCTTCGGCGCTGTGACGTCAAGCGGGAAGATCACTTTCCGGAAAGGAGCTCTGAAGGTCCAGCAAGATACTCCGGACCTTCAGAGCGCATGAGCCACTGGTATCAGTGGCTGCATGTAGGGTGAATATCTCCTAAACCGTGCAGGTTTAGAAGATAATAATTGTACCTACAGGTAAGCCTTATTATAGGCTTACCTGTAGGTAAAAAATAAAAAGCGGAGTATACTATCGCTTTAACACTGAAAGTTAGCCCTATAAGCCTGTGTTGTGCTGAACAGATGTTTTACCTGCTGTGTATGGGAACTGTTGTTGAAGACAAGCCTGTCATTTTTCTGTTGCATGCTGAATAAAGCGGATTTTAGGTTGATTGGACTGTCTCCCAGCCGCCTGTTTACCCCTCTGATCTCGAGACAGATTAATCGGTTTTCAGTGCTTTGATATTTTGACTGACAATTACTGCAACACTGTACCCAAATAAATTTAATTTTTTTTTTGAAAAATAGAGCCTTTTTTATGGTCATTTTTTAAGTTTTTATTGGTAAATTTGGGATTGCTTACATTTACTTTTTTTTTTCCATTTTAAAAATTGGTCCCACAAGTTTTAATGGTCAGTGGCACTTTAAGACCCCCCACCTTCACCTTCAATTTGCCACAATCTTCCTTCCTGCTTGTGTTTACAAACATTCAGTACTCCTCTTCGTTCCTTGTGAATGGGCTTCATTGTAAACACTATTAATGTTTACACTTGTAATGGCTTTGATTTATTCACAGCAATCACAAATACATACAGAGCTACTCCGAGTCCCGGTTCACACTGATGCGATGCAAGGAAACCTTGTGATTCAGTGCCTGTTCCTGCATTGCACCTGAATCGCACACTGGTTCACACTGAGATCTGAAAACTGCTGGGGGGTGTCAATGTTAAGATAATGACATCCTCCGATCAGTTCACAGCATTTTTTTTACCTGGGAACTTTGCAGGTCAGAACTGCAGCATAGCAGGCAACTACACAGTGTGCAGAAAGAGGCTGTCTCTAGAGAATCGATGTGAGCTGTGTGCCATGTGAGAGGAGTGAGGGACAGCAGACAGCCCAGAGCCGACATCAATTAAACAGAGGAGAAGAAAAAGACCCAACAAGACTGTCAGCATAAGAATCCAGAGAAGTCGGTAGCCCAAAAAGTAGTATTTCCAAAAGGATTCCTTGTGACTCCAAGTGCCTACTTGTGTCCCTGGCTTGGTGATCAGATTCCTAGTGATCCCTGGTGCTTTCTTATGTCCTTGACATATGTAAAAGGTTCCTTACACCTGTTGTGTCCTGTGAGGATTCCAGAGTTTGCCTCTGTTTCCTTTGTGTGCCGCTGCCAGCTTTCAGCCTTCTTACTAGGAATGAGCTTCGAGTTAGAGTCGAACATCAACTGAACACACGGACAAATGGGGCGCTCAGCGGGAAGTTCGCCCGCTGATGAGCACCCCATAATGCACTACTCTGGTGCAATGAATAAATTACTAATGATCTGATGATTGGCCAAAGCATGCACATGACCTGTATGCTTTGGCCAATCACAGCACAGTGTCCAGTCAGAGGCATGATTGGCCAAAGGCAGGCTGCCTTTAGCCAATCATGCTCAGGAGCTAAGTCCACACCCCACACTATATAAGGCTGCTAGACACTGTGTTGCTCCAGGACAAAAAGCCTCCGTTCAAAGTTCAGCCTCAGAGAGGAAATTCAGGTGCATGACCTGGTTGCAACAGAAGCATATGGAAGAAATGCTAAAAAAATGTATATATTGCAGCTTTACTATAAATAGTAAAGCTGCAACCTTAGAAAAAATTGGAGTACTAAAAAAAATATATATATCAGGTGCGCTAAGCTATTCTTAAGTGACAAATAAACCATATATACAAAAATATATATAATGTGAATCTATCACTAATAGGTGCTGATAAATGAATCCTGGATGGTTGGAAGGCAATGACCTACCAACCAATTGGTGAACCAGTGATACCACAGCAAAATGGTGATATTGCAAATAAAATTCCAATAGTTGAAGGACAAATGAGTCCAAAAAAATATCTCAAATAAATGTCCAAAAGGTGAGTCCACAAATAAGATGTGAAAGTCCAAAATCATGAAACATCCAACATGCATATAAGGTGACTTCAAGGTGCAAAATCCCTAGCAACTGACGTGTGTAGCGAAACCACCACCGTGAATGGATTAGCCCCTTACCATATAGGATAATACAAGGGCATGTGTATCATCAGATCCAGTAAGTGAGTAAATACACTACACCTTTGGTATGGCAGGTGATAAAGTCCTTTATCGGGTATTCCACACCTGTCACTGTGGACTTGAAGGATTTGGTTTTTAGAGTTTTGGCATTCCGACATAAATTACATTTCCCCTATGGAAAGTAACCTTTCAGGTTGGGGAATATGGCTGGGGTGAGCGGTCTCTCTACAGGAGTGCGGGCTATAATCTCTTTAAGATTTTTTGCTTTTCTATAAATCATTTGAGGCTCTCTAGGGAGAGATGGTCCCAGCACTTTGTCCTGTAGTAATATTCTCCAATGCTTACGAAACATGTAATTCATCCATCTATAGTCCACAGTGACAGGTGTGGAATACCCGATAAAGGACTTTATCACCTGCCATACCACCTGCCATACCAAAGGTGTAGTGTATTTACTCACCAGTCCAATCTCCGGTACCTTTATAGCCCCTTCTGCCGTATACCAAGCTATTATTCTGTAAGTGCATTATATTCTTTCTATTAAACACTGTTGGAAGATAATACACTATCAGCGTTTTTTTTACATGGTACACCGGGGGGGGGGACCCATTCCATCTACCAGAGTGAATTGATCTAGGTTACACCAGGGAGTTAAGAAGATACTTACCACAGACGGAATCTACACATTGGCTCATACTTAGATACATCTGGTAAGAGGCTGATCTGCTCTCTCCAACCACGGAGGGAAGTATTTGGGGTATCTCACCTTTCCTAGGCACATTATAGTGGTACTGGATCTGATGATACACACACCCTTGTATTATCCTATATGGTAAGGGGCTAATCCATTCACGGTGGTGGTTTCGCTACACACGTCAGTTGCTGTGGATTTTGCACCTTGAAGTCAACTTATATGCATGTGGGATGTTTCATGATTTTGGACTTTCACATCTTATTTGTTCACTCACCTTTTGGACATTTATTTGAGATATTTTTTTGGACTCATTTGTCCTTCACCTATTGGAATTTTATTTGAAATATCACCATTTTGCTGTGGTATCACTGGTTCACCAATTGGTTGGTAGGTCATTGCCTTCCAACCATCCAGGATTCATTTATCAGCACCTATTAGTGATAGATTCACATTATATATATTTTTGTATATATGGTTTATTTGTCACTTAAGAATAGCTTAGCGAACCTGATATATATATTTTTTTAGTACTCCAATTTTTTCTAAGGTTGCAGCTTTACTATTTATTTTCCAGCGCACTTTTTTTATATATCACATATGGAAGAAATGGACTGGATGGCAGCACTCCAAAAAATTCAGTCCTTTATTGAAGAAACAAAAATGCAGAAATACATGTAGGATGATCATACCACAGGGGAGATGATGACACTGGCAGCTAACGCGTTTTGCACCCAAGCTGGTGCTTATTTATAGCTTACACAGCAGCTGTGTATATTGTGTGATAATAGAGGTTAGGCAGGTAGTTAGCGGATAGTGAGTTGAATTAGTTTAGTGCAGTCAGTGTAGTGAACAGGCATACCCCACCTTTATAATGTATAGATATGTTGTAATCCTGTGTCCCCTCTCAGTGCTCCCCAAGTTTTGTGTCCCTGTCACTTATAGTTTGTGAGCAGTGCCATGTCAAGCTGACTGAGATTTCCCATAGACGCCAATATTAGACAGGGAACAATGCCATGTCAAGCTGGCCGAGATTTCCCATAGATGCCAATGTTAGACAGGGAGCAGGGCGATGTCAAGCTGACCGAGATTTCCCATAGACACCAATGAGCACTGAAAGCTGATAATTGGTCCAGGCAGGAAGGGGGTGAAAGTGCCCTATATTTAAGTGATTAAGGTGAACCCTATGACAGAATAAAAAAAAAAAAAAAAAACAGCGTGGGGTCCCCCCCCAAATCCATACCAGGCCCTTATCCGAGCAAGCAGCCTGGCTGGCCAGGATGGGGGGGACGAGCGAGTGCCACCCCTCCTGAACCATACCAGTCCACTTGCCCTCAACATGGGGTGCCCCCCAAAGCACCTTGTCCCCATGATGGGGACAAGTGCCTCTTCCCGACAACCCTGGGCTGTGGTTGTTGGGGTCTGCAGGTGGGAGGCTTATCGGAATCCGGAAGCCCCTTTTAACAAGTGTACAAAAAAATAAAGACAAAAGACAGTTTTCGACAAGTTCTTTATTAAAAAATAAAAATAAAAAAATAGCGCCCCCCGTGTAAATCCATCATCAATTACGTTGCCCGCCACACCCGAAAAATAGAAAAAAAAAAACACGCTCTAACTTCACACAACTCCTGCGTAATGAGCTGTTTGAGCTGTGACAGCTCTTTTATAGGAAAGGGGCGGGACACTCCGCCCCTTCTGACGTCACGAGCACCCCATAATGCACTGCGCTGGTGCAGTGAATAAATTACTGACGTCATGTCAGAAGGGGCGGTGCCACCGATTTGATGCAACCGGGTGTTCCTGCCCCTTTCCTGTAAAAGAGCTGTCACAGCTCAAACAGCTCATTACGCAGGAGATGTAGTGAAGAGGCGTAGGTGGAGTGGGAGCATTTTTTTTTTCTATTTTTCGGGTGTGGCAGGCAACGTGATTGACAATGAATTTACATCAGGGGACACTATTTTTTTATTTTTTAATAAAGGACTTAATAAAGGCGTTTGTCTTTATTTTCTTGCACACCTTTTTGGTGAATGGGTAGGGGTACAATGTACCTGATATCCATTCACATAGGTGGGGTGGGGTCTGGGGGCCCCCTTGTTAAAGGGAGCTTCCAGATTCTGATAAGTCCCCCACACGCAGACCCTAACAACCACAGCCCAGGGTTGTCCAGAAGAGGTTCTTGTCCCCATCAACATGGGGACAAGGTGCTTTAGGGGGCACCCGAAGCACCTTCCCCATGTTGAGGGCAAGCGTACTGGTATGGTTCAGGGGGGGGGGGGCGCTCGCTCGTCCTCCCCCCCCCCCATCCTGGTAAGCCAGGCTGCTTGCTTTGATAAGGGTCTGGTATTGATTTGGGGGGAGGGGGGCTTACGCTGTTTTTTTTTTTTTTTTTAATTTTGGGGTGGGGGACCCCCCAGCATTTTTTTACATGTATTTTCGGGAGCTGACAATACATTACAGTCACGAGCAAGTTTAAATTACATTTTTTCCTTTAGAAATGTCAGTATTGCTGCAGCAGGCTACATACATTGCACAAATGCGTCACTTTATAGGCACATTAAGGGGTCCCACCAGGCACTGTATTTAAAGGAATTTTTAAGTATTATTGTTTTAATTTAAGCATTATTAAAATCACTGCTCTTGTAAAAACTACAGTAAGGACTGTAACGCCTGTTGTGGCTGTTAATGGGTTGAACGTTGTTGTAGGTGGCACATTCCTGTGTAAAAAAAAAAAATAGTTAGGAGGCATTACACTGGAATTTCCGAATCACGTAAAGCACAGCACTGCTCTATGTGTGTGTGTAACAGGGTATTTTAACTGACCACTAATATAAGGCGCGATTTTAGCTGACCACTGATGTAAGGGGGAATTTTACACTGACCACAACTTAAAGGTTGGTTTTACACTAAACCCCAATGTAAGGGGGTTTTAACTGCCCACCAATGTAAGGGGAGGTTTTGTACTGTACTGACCGTCCATGAAATGGGCCATTTTACACCAGTCACCAATGTAATGGGAAAATATCGCCTCCCAGCTGCTTGTCAACTGCCCTTTGAAAAGCCATCCTCTGTGGATCACTTTTCAGAAGGTGGCAAGGACTGCTACATGTGTAAATGAGCCCTACCAGATTTGTTTACCAAAACCCCTACCCTGCTATTCTAATCTCCACATCATTTTACACCCCCTCTCAGCTCATCATTTGCATCTATGCCCACCTCTGCACCCCAAAGCCCCCCCCCCCCTCCCGCTTAAATTTACATGCCTGCCTCTACTCACCTTTGCACTCTCCTGCTTACCTGTGCACCCAGATAGTTAACACCCCCCCCCCCCACCTTCCTTCTGTTCACCTGCTCTACAGTACACTGCTGTACCTTGTAGCAATCTTGATGGTGGCAGAGGCAAGGAGGACTCCCAATCCTGCTGCTGATTGTGTACATCCACCTGGGCAATATTGAGGAGGTGATGGTGGGTGGGAACTGCAGGGGCGTTGGGATTGGCATATGAATGAGTGAGTAATTTATATATAAATGCTGCTATATTTAAATGTATCAGGATTTCCAGGCATTGGGCCTGATATGGGTCTGCCAGGGTTACCGTTAACACCAACAGCCCCTTTGAGTTGATTCCCCAAGTGTGAGATCTGAAGCAATGAACAGCCCGGCATCTATGGTTTGGTTTCTTTATTTTGTATATGGATGGGAGAACGGAATGAGTGGGATATTCCTCTGGCTCAACTAGGTACAACTTGGGACACTCTGTGAAAAATGCCTGCAAGCACTGCTTTGACGCTGGCAGAATGCCGGTCAATGAATGTTGGCACTTGGAAAACTGACTTGCTGCCTGTGAACTTGAATCCAACTTCTGATACTTCCTCTTAGCTCAGAAGTTCTTTAGAGTGCTCCCTGTAGTCTTCACTGACTGAGGTAGCCTTCTGTACTGTTACTGCTGCTGCAACGCTCAACTCTGTGTACCTTGCACTGCACACTCTGCACTGTACTCACTGTACTTTAGGGCCCAACCGCTGGCACCCCCTCTTATTCTTCAGGGTAAAACTCTGGATCCCTCTGACCTTCTCCAGAGTGGTCCCCTCTGCTAGGCAAAACCCCAGGGACAGTTCACAGTACTCACTACTCAGAATGCTTTCCTGTAACTCGACTCCCACAGCTCCCCCTGTCCTCAGCACACTGGATCCTTCCTGCCACTCAGCTCAGCACTGTATCCCCTCAGGCAAGCCACCTGGGATACCCGATTCTTCCTGACAGGAGGAGAGACAGCTGTCACCTCCCTACTGGGACTCTGCTCTCGCCAAAGACGCAGCGTCATGTGCTCCCCTAAGACTTATACCCTCTCCCAGGATGCTGTGTGGCAAAATCTGCCCTCCTGGGATAGATACAAGCCTGGGTGTGCCATTGGCTGGGTTTCCTCCACTGCCCGATGAGAGCCCTCATTGGGTTACAGTGGGGAGACTCCCCAGTCTCAACAGTCACACCTGGGAACCATGACAACCTCACTGAACAATCTAGCCCTGCTGTTATGCAGGCAAGGCCTCCCTTATAATTTACCTAGCACCTACCTTTAAGGGTGCTACATAAATATGAATCAATTTCATATGTACATATTACTGAATTCATATGTATTTACTCAATTCATTTATAACAGGCAAAGCTAAGCAGAGGTAGTGACAAACCCAGGCATCGTGCTATGATGCTGGAATCTCAGGACAAATCCCAGGAACCGGCCTGCAAGGGACAAGTGACTGAAAAGCAGGACTGTCCTGCCAAATCAGGGACTAGTGGCAAGTGGGAAGTAAGGGTCTGCCATTGCATTCCTCCTCCTGAAAATGACAGAGGCATGCATGCTGTAAAGTAGTGTCAGATGGATGTCAGAGCTACTTACCTCTCTACTTGTTACATGTCAGTGACTCAGAGAGCATAGAAGTCAAAGCATCGAAATGACAGCCAGGGAACTAGCATTCTAAAAGGAGGTTTCAGTAATGGCAGCCTTTTTTGATCTCGCAATACAGTGTCCCTTCTTATGCAGTACTTTTTATACTTAAAATTAAAATAATGTTAAATTCCTCAATGAGGTAGCAGCAGTAACAGGCAGTGCAGCTAAGTAGTATTGTAGTGGTTTAGGCTGGTGCCTTTTTAATAATACACAGATCAGTCACACTGTCTAAATGTTGTGATAGAGGTATTTATTTACTTGATATACTGAGGGCAAACCAAGGTGTCCTTTTTGTTTTTGCGAGATGGCGTTACTCACTTCAGATTTTGCGATGGCACAAGTTTGTCCATGTTTTTTTCTGTCCCGTTCTACAGCTTAAAATGCATTGTATTGCCTGGCAGTGAGATTAAAATCATCTTTTATTTTACAGTCTGAGATGGGAAACCTTAAGGCTTGTCATTAATCAGAGTCATCACTTCCCACATTTAAAAAAAGGAGCTTCCAGTGGAAAAAAATTCTAATGAAAAACATCTGTCATATCCTCCCTATTTAAACATATTCTGAGCAACTCATAAAGCCCCGCACAGTACAGTATATTAGACAGTGAAGAGATACTATATCATTTCCCATGAATGAAGTTGAAAATAAAATTTTCTGTCATTATCTTCATCAAGTCATAAGCCTGCTCATATCACCAAATGTCATTAGAATTTTAAGCACAATTGGAGAAATCTGGTTATTAAATAGCAATCTCATTGGCGTGTCAATAGCTGAGACATTTGCCAAGCTTTCTGTATCTGAGAATAATGAAAAGAATTAGGAGAATATTTATGACTTTTCATATCATCTGTCCTTTATACAGGCTCAAATGTTTAGTACTGCAGTATTTTGGATACCATTAACCAATTTTTATCTAGTGATGTTCGATTCCGTTTTTCCAAAGACATTTTTTTTTAATTTCAGTGATGCTTGCTTTTTGCTTTTTAAAAAAAAAGCCAATGCTGACAGAAAATTGGTTATAAGAGAAACATAGAGACTGCCATTACTTACCTCTTATGAAAATGCTGGCTGCCATAATTATACCTAGAAACTCTCTGATTATCAGCCAGACCCTCCAGTTAATCAACCAACCGCATATTGTTAACAGGGCTCAAAGTTTCAAGTCCTGAGCTTCTAGCCAGGCCTTAAAAATTACTCGCCACCAGTTGCCCAACCCCTACCCCGCCCCCAATGCCCCTAAACTCGCCCTCCTAAATTATCTCAAGAAATTACTATGTTTTATGCAGAATAAGGTTACAAACATCAATACTAACAACAACTTTAACAATATTAACCTAAAGCATATTTTATTGATCTGACTGTGATCAATAAAATGATAAAAAATGATTGGTTACTATAGGCACTGTTTGGCAGGTTTGGCTAGTATAGTAGCAGGTTTGGGTAGTATAGGGTGGCATAGTGCCAGGTTTGGGTAGTATAGGGTGGCAAAGTGGCAGGTTTGGGTAGTATAGGGCAGTATAGTGACAGGTTTGGCTAGTATAGGGTGGTATAGTTGTAGGTTTGGGTAGTATGGGGGGGTATAGTGAAGGTTTGGGTAGTATAGGGCTGTGTAATGGCAGGTATGAGTACGGTATAGGGCAGTATAGTGGCAGAATAAACAAGCAAAAATTGTTTTTTGGATAGTATAGGGTGAAATAATGGCAGGTTAGGGCTGTATGCCATGACAAAGTACTCGGTCATTTACAGCATTGCTGGATATGAACACTCCAGGCACTGCTGTGGTCTCTCCTCCTCAGCTTGAATGAACAAGTCTTTGGGAGCAGTGGAGAAGGTAGCCACACCCCTGGCTCCACCCACAAAGTCTGGCTGCCCTGAAAGATATTGAATATCCCAGAGGGACAGCCTGATTTAATTGGATGACAGGAGGACTGTTATAGGCAGCCTCCTCCACACCGCTGAGCCACCTGCTGACCCAATCAACTTGGCTAAGATGCAAAGGGACAGGGAAAGTGCGGGGGGCCCCCGTGCAGCTGGGGCCCCTGGCCAGTGCCCAGGCGTGTCCACTCATTAAGACAGCCCTGGGCGGCTCCCGCCCCCGTTCCGATGCAGCTCTACACTCACCCTCAGCCTTTTTCCACTCACCTTATGCGAGCAGGAGAGTAGAAATTTTGAGGCCTGTACTAAGATTGCCTGTTTGTTGCCTGTGTAGGCAAGATTTTCTGTTGTTGCCTATGTATTGTCATGATTGCCATTTGCTTCCCAATTGTAAAAATGGCCCATTTGTTGCCCACCTATTCTAACAATAGCTAATTTGTAGTAAATGTATTGTCAAGTCAGTGCTGTTTGTTTAAATGTCCATATTACTGTAATGGAATCCCCTGTTACTATCAAACCACATCACTGTTAGCTATATACAGTACTTGGCTCGATGCGCTGTGATAGAGCCAAACACAGGGGCTTTTGGAGGGGACTGCAGGGCAACCTCCTACCCACTGACAATGGCCCTGGCTTTTAAGGGAAAACTACTCTTTGGGAGGTGTATGCCTGGGGGACCCTTGGAGTGGTCTTATTTCTAAATCAAGTCCATGTCTCCCCAAAACACATAGACTCTGGGAGTCTAGGTCCAGGATCCATACTTAGGGCCTAGATGCCCCATTACCAGCGATTACTATTTTAGATTGTGATACTCAGAGCAGATGTTAATATTATCAGCTCAAAGCAACCTGATTCTTGAGGTCTCCTGCTATAATCTGTTTAAGGTGGTATGTGCCTTTGTCTCATTTCATCATTTCCCTTTGATATGCCTCTTCTGTATGCATTCCCATTGTTCTATTATTTCTGTCAGTCGGATTATCTCTTGTAGATGAGATTAAATTTGTGAACACTTTACTTGCTATGGAACTAATATAAGAGATTTTATGTGTTTATACTTCGGATAATGAGTAATGTACTTTGTGAGCTAGGTGTCGGGCAGTCTGACCTGGATTGCGATCTATGATTAATCACAACATTGTCTGAATGGGCACTGAGTCACCTATGTGGCTAGTTGTTTACTTAGCTTAATGTTTATAGTATATGTTGGCTATTGTTTAACTATGTTAATTATATTCCTGTTTACAGTTTTTATTGTTAGGGTAATATGATCAAGAGGGGAATGTCCTCCTGTGGAGTATGAAATGTGTGTCTGAGTTTCAATAAAGAGTCATTCCTTTGAATTTTACCTCAACATCTTGTCTGTGTATGATGCCTGGGAAGCTCTCAGTCTGCTCAGAATGGTTTGGAGGGCAGGAGACACTGTTTGGCAGAAGGAAGCATTTAATCGGGGCACCAAGTTGTTCCATTACACACTCCACTACTACAGTAGCCTCTCCCCTTGCCCCACTTCTCATCCAAACCCCAATCTCAGGCTTAACAACTTTAGTTGTTATGATGATCACTCCAATTGGGCAAGGTATGACCCAACACAAGTATGCTAGACTTCTAAATTTTCTCTGACTTTGACAATCTGCATATTTGTTCTGGCTGACTTGATGTTTCATTGGCTGACTGAATGTAGCCAAGGATGGCTGTATAAGCAATCATAGTGCAAAAAAAGAAATCCCAATCACCTCTCCAGAGTAACTCAGTGTCACTATGGTAACACTGCCCCGCTCTGGTAACAGTATGTAAAAAAGCAAAAATATATAGAAAAATTACCGCTGCACCAGTCAGTGTCCCTAATCGCTGCCACCCACTAACAGTATCCCTGAACACCAGTCACATTGTCCATTATTCCCTCCACATTAATTACAGTGTACTTGATCACTGCCACTCCAGTTGAAGTCTCCCTGATCACCCCCACACCAGTCATATTGTCCCTAATCACCGCCACACTAGATCCAGTGTCTGTGATCACTGCCACACCAGTTGCAGTGTTACCACTCCATTGCAAAACTGTCTGATTTTCCCGCTTGGATCCCTGGCGGCTTCTCTGGTTTCCTCTCTGCAATCTCAGTGGCTCCGGTCAGGCCTGGACTTTGTACTGACGGCTATAGACTGAGCTGGCACCTTCAGATATCAAACAACATCAATTCATGAACCTTCACACCTCAAATCATCCCCTATTCCGGAGTCTTCACACCTTATATCAGCCTTAAGTCCTGCATTATCACGCCTCAGATAACCCCAATTCCTCCACCTTCATGCCTCAGATCACCCCAATTTATGCACTTTCACACCTCAGATCAGCCCCCAGTCCTGTATCATCATGCTTTAGATCAACCCAATTCCTGCACCTTCATGTCTCAGATCAACACAATTCCTGTACCTTCACACCTCAGATCACCCCAATTCCTGCACCTTCACGACTCAGTCCCAATTTCTGCACTTTCAGATCTCAAAAAAGCCCCTATGCATATACACCTTCAAACCTCAGATCACCCAAGGTCAGACACAAGGAACAAACAGCAAAACACAAACAACAGGCGGTGGACAAGAAGGGGGAAGGGGGGGAGGGTCAAAGGAAGGGGAAAAAAAGGGGAGGGGAGGGGAAGGAAGGGGTGTGAAGAAGGGGAGGTGGAGAGAAAAGGGTAGAAAAGCAAAGATGTGAGAAAACATGAAAAAAGAGTGGAAAGACAAGCCACAACAGTGATAGGGATGAAAATATGCAGGGAAGGTACAGAATTTTCTTGCATGGCATTGTGTCACTTACAAGGTAACACCTGCATTTACCTTCCTTTTTAACTATTGCAGTAGCCCATTCAGAAGAAAACAATGGGATATTTCTAATCTTTAAAGGGATAGTTCACCTTTACTGCACGTTTTTATCCACGTTTAGCAGTGTTAGCGTTTAGCAGTCTTTCTCTGCCCTCTTCAATTTTCCAACCTCAAATCCAACTACTACAGCTTAAAAACGTCTGACATGGCCGAACGCTGTATGCGGCCTTTAGCAGCCTTTAGCAGCCTTTAGCTGCATCAGGCATTTACAGCTTAACGCTGCTGCTCCAGAATGCGCTGGAGAGCATCATGAAGAACAAGGAACACACCAGGCAGGTTCGAGATACTGTTGTGGAGAAGTTTAAAGCCGGATTTATGATACAAAAAGATTTCCCAAGCTTTAAACATCCCAAGGAGCACTGTGCAAGCGATAATATTGAAATGGAAGGAGTATAAGACCACTGCAAATCTATGAAGACCTGGCCGTCCCTCTAAACTTGCAGCTTATACAAGGAGAAGACTGATCAGAGATGCAGCCAAGAGGCCCATGATCACTCTGGATGAACTGCAGAGATCTACAGCTGAGGTGGGAGACTCTGTCCATAGGACAACAATCAGCCGTATACTGCACAAATCTGGCCTTTATGGAAGAGTGGCAAGAAGAAAGCCATTTCTTAAAGATATCCATAAAAAGTGTTGTTTAAAGTTTGCCACAAGCCATCTGGGAGACACACCAAACATGTGGAAGAAGGTGCTCTGGTCAGATGAAACCAAAATCAAACTTTTTGGCAACAATGCAAAACATTATGTTTGGCGTAAAAGCAACACAGCTCATCACCCTGAACACACCATCCCCACTGTCAAACATGGTGGTGGCAGCATCATGGTTTGGGCCTGCTTTTCTTCAGCAGGGACAGGGAAGATGGCTAAAATTGATAGAAAGATGGATGGAGCCAAATACAGGACCATTCTGGAAGAAAACCCGATGGAGGTTGCAAAAGACCTGAGACTGGGACGGAGATTTGTCTTCCAACAAGACTATGATCCAAAACATAAAGCAAAATCTACAATGGAATGTTTCACAAATAAACATATCCAGGTGTTAGAATGGCCAAGTCAAAGTCCAGACCTGAATCCAATCGAGAATCTGTGGAAAGAACTGAAAACTGCTGTTCACAAACGCTCTCCATCCACCCTCACTGAGCTCGAGCTGTTTTGCAAGGAGGAATGGGCAAAAATTTTGGTATCTCAATGTGCAAAACTGATAGAGACATTCCCCAAGCGACTTACAGCTGTAATCGCAGCAAAAGGTGTCGCTACAAAGTATTAACTTAAGGGGGCTGAATAATTTTGCACGCCCAATTTTTCAGTTTTTTATTTGTTAAAAAAGTTTGAAATATCCAATAAATTTTGTTCCACTTCACGATTGTGTCCCACTCGTTGTTGATTCTTCACAAAAAATTACAGTTTTATATCTTTATGTTTGAAGCCTGAAATGTGGCAAAAGGTTGAAAAGTTCAAGGGGGCCGAATACTTTTGCAAGGCACTGTATATATATATATATATTTATATATATATATATATATATATATCGGGGGCGTGGCCTGGCGCAGCATGTGAGAGGACGTGTGTGAGAGGAGCTCCGCCGGACCGATCTCCTTTACCGCTAATCCCGCAGCCCTCCGGGCACGATAATCCTCCCTTCACCTCCCGCACACCCGCGGCACTGACCTCCGCATGTCTCCGCCGAAGAAAGGCTCGGAAGCTGCGGCAAAACTGGCTGCATTCCGGAGGCTGGAGAAGGAGGCCCCGATCCAAGATGGCGCCGGCCCGTCGCTCGTGGTGGAGGAGCCGGAGAGCCCTGCTACATCCAAGGTATTGGAAGCGATTGCCACCTGCCAGACCATGCTGACGACTAAAATCGAGGAGGTGAAGGTAGATATATCACTGATGCGTCAGGATATGCAGAAGCTAAGGGACAGAGTTGGTGAGGCTGAACACAGAATCAGCGAGGTGGAGGACTCCCTCCCCCCATTGCAAAGCTCCTCAGACAGGCTGCAGCAACAAGTACACCTTATCCTTCAAAAACAAGATGACATGGAGAATAGGCTGCGCCGCTGTAACTTGCGGTTCATTGGCCTCCCGGAGGGCTCTGAAGGTGCAGACCCCTCATCTTATTTGGAACAATTGCTCACTCAAACATATGGCAGAGAATCCTTTTCACCCACTTTTGTTGTGGAGCGTGCACATCGCCTCTCAGGGCGTCCCCCCCCTCAGGGTGCACCCCCCCGCACTTTCATCGCTAAATTCCTGAACTATCGGGACAGAGATGCCATATTGCGCCTGGCCAGAGTTAAGGGGAACATTCCATTTGGAAATCACAAAATAGCGATTTTCCCCGACTTCTCTGCTGAGGTCCAGAGGCGCCGCAAGAGCTTTTTGGAGGTCAAACGCAGGCTGCGTATCAAGAATATCAAATACTCTATGTTGTACCCGGCCCGTCTTAGAGTGGAGGGTGAGGACCGAGCCCACTTCTTTGAGGATCCGGAAGCCGCCATCTCCTGGCTAGAAGGACTGGAAGCTAGAGCCTGACCACCTTGCCCTGGCGACTTCATGACACTTTCTCCCTGATTGCCTATGCCTTATGCTGCTGCTGAGGTGGGGGGGGGGGCTTTGTAGATCCTGCAGAACTCAAGACTTTGTACCCCCCTTTCCCCCCCCCCTCATTTCCCTGACCCACTGCTCCTGTGTTTGACCCTAGCTCCACAGATGGAACTGCTTTTTCTGTTCTCTTCCTATGGATTTCCACCTGCCCATAGGTTTTGCTACCCAGCGATACACCTGTTGGTTTTCGCCCTCTACACCCGCTCAGGCGTGTGTTTGTGCCCAACTCCCCTGTTGCCCCCTGCGACTTCTGCTGGACCTGGGCCCCCGGGCCCCCTTGCTTGTCCTAGTTGTATTTTGCTGTATTTTTGCTGACTATCCTGGGGGTCCCTGGCCTCCTGATCTTGTTTTTTACCAGTCGCATGTGGGCCTGTTCTGGTTGAGGCACTTGTTTGGGAACATGCCCGCACAAGTTGGGGTTGGTGCAGGGCAGGGAGGGGGGTTTGGGGTATTACCATTGTTTACAGTTTATAATTGGTACAATCTCTATACTGTTTCTGTTCTATGCACGTTGACCTCAAGTAATAACTGCCTGCTCTTTTACTGCCGTTTATTAATGTTAGTGTATGACCGTGGAATTGTTAGTTCTGTGGCCTTATTGCCTGAGATCCTGGGAGCCTCCGCTCCACGCTCCGTATTACCCCTGCCATGGCCGCATTGAAATTGTTGACGTGGAATGTCAGGGGTATGCGCGATAAGATTAAACGGACGGCTGTCTTTAATGTTCTACGCCGTGTCCGGGCTGACATTATAGTACTGGTGGAGACACATTTGGAGGGCCGCGTACAGCAGTCTCTCAAACGGCCTTGGGTTGGCTGGGTGCATCACTCTGCATATAGCTCGCACTCCAGGGGTGTGGCGCTTCTGGTGGCCAAATCGGTGCATTTCCAGCTCCTAGGATCTCAGGTTGACCCAATGGGTAGATATGTTTTCCTTAAAACGTCAGTCTATGGGGAATTGATGCTTCTGATGGCTTTCTATGTGCCCCCCCCTTACTCTGCTGTGGTTATAATGGAGGGATTGGCGTTCATGGCACAATGCCCGGGGGTCCCGGTGATCTGGCTGGGCGACTTTAACAATGTGCTGGACTCGGGTCTGGATAGATCCGGTGGCGCCTCCCAGGCGCCGCCGGGGTCGTCCCCGACCAGGTTCTCCCGATTGGTGGAGAGCTTTGGTTTGACCGACTCCTGGCGCAGCAAGTACCCCGCTCAGCGTGCGTACTCCTGTTTCTCGGCTGCACACCATTCTATGTCACGCATTGATCTGATATTGATGTCTCGAACCCTGCTCCCCAGGTTACTGGCGGCAGGCTTCGCCCCACGGACTCTGTCTGATCACTGCCCTTATTGGATACTGTTGTCCTTGCCCTGCAATAGACCTCCCCCGGCCTGGCGCCTGAATCCCGCCTGGCTCCCCTTGGTGTCTGATGGGAACGACATTGGGGGGACCTGGACACAATTCTTTTCTGATAATGAGGGCACTGCCTCCCCGGCTGCAGTGTGGGAGGCATTTAAACTGTTCGCCAGATCCACTATGATTTCCAAAATTAAAGCTGTTAGGGCGCGGGCTGCTGAGGAGATCTCCAGGGCAACGGCGAATCTGCTTGAAGCTGAACAGGCCTTTATGGCGGACCCGACTCCGACGCATGAATCCCAGTATAAATTGACCTCTAAAGTCCTTTCCCAACTTGAATATGAGAAGGCGAAATCTAAGATGTTTTTCCAGAAGCAGAATCTGTTTGCACATGGAGAGCGGGCGGGGAAACTCCTCGCATATTTAGTTCATTGTGAGGATAGGCCCCCGGTAGTTATAACTTTGAAGGATGACCTGGGTAATGAGATCACCGATCCTGCTGCGGTGACACAGTGTTTCCGATCATTTTTTAGTACACTTTACACCTCTAGGGCCCCCGCTGACTGCACTGACATGCATGACTTTCTGGACTCTATTGCCTTTCCCACATTGACAACCGACCAGTTGGCGACCCTCGAGGCACCCATTTCTGTGGAGGAGATTGCAGCAGCCGTGTCCGAGTTCCCTAGATCTAAGGCCCCCGGCCTGGACGGCCTCCCGATTGAATTCTTCTCCCAATATTCGGAACTCCTTTCTCCTAAATTATTGGCTTTGTTTCAATCTCTGTTCAAGGATGCAGCCCTGCCCCCTTCTATGCGGGAGGCGCTAATTGTGCTCATCCCCAAGCCGGGCAAAGACTTGCACGCCCCAGAGTCTTACCGCCCCATCTCTCTGCTCCCAGTAGACACTAAAATCCTTGCGAAAATTTTATCCCTCCGTCTCAACAAGGTGATCCTTTCACTCATACACTCGGACCAGGCCGGGTTCATGCCTGGGAGGAACACCTCATTTAACCTTCGCCAGTTATTCATGAATCTCCAGGCACAACACGACGGAATGGGCGGCAGGGTGGTGGTCTCCTTGGACACGGCTAAAGCATTCGACTCGGTAGAGTGGCCATTTCTTTGGACCTGCCTGGACCGATACGGCTTTGGCCCTAATTTTATTAAGTGGGTCAAACTTCTATATAGCGCCCCGGTAGCTAGGGTCCTGGCCAACTGCTGGCAGTCGACCGCCTTCCCTTTATCCCGTGGCACTCGACAGGGGTGCCCCCTCTCCCCCCTGCTGTATGCCCTGGCCGCGGAGCCCCTGGCGATGGCCATTAGAGCACATCCCGGGATTCGTGGCCTACGTAAGGGACCGCTGGAGGAGAGGATCAGCATGTATGCTGATGACACTTTGTTATATTTGGGAGACTCTCGAGAATCCCTGCTCACAGCCCTTTCTTTAATTGAACGGTACGGACGGTTCTCCGGTTTTCAGATAAACTGGGATAAGTCACAAATTCTCCCGCTTGACGAGAGCCCGCAGGTGATCGCCCCCGCAAACCCGGCCCTGCAGTGTGTATCCCGCATTAAGTACTTAGGGATTCAGGTGACAGCTAGCTCAGCTGATTATGTCCCAGATAACGTTCAACCCTTGTTCCCTCTGCTTAAGGCCAAAATTCAAGTATGGTCCAAATTACCTCTGGGAGTGATGGGTAGGGTCAATTTAATTAAAATGATTCTTCTCCCCAAAATTCTCTATGTTGTATGGCATTCTCCTATATATCTGCCACTCAGGCTGTTTAAGCAGATGGAATCACTCCTCAAGACCTTTGTTTGGGGTGCTAACCGGCACAAGATCTCCTGGCGCAAACTCAAAAATCCTACAAATCTAGGGGGGTTGGCCCTGCCGGATTTTAATCTGTACTATCTGGCAGCTCAGTTGTCCCAGTTCTTTCACATTGATAAAACGGATAGAGAACGCTTCTTGACCCTGCTCTGCCCTGGGTGGGCTCATCCCCTCGGGGACCCCCTCCTAGTTATCCTTAGGGGCGTCAGGGGCTCGCCGGAGCCCCTGTGCCCCAGATCTCTCCTATATCACTATTGTCGGATCTGGGAGGTGGTAGCGTCCAGGCTTCGGTGCCCTCCGTTCCACACACTCACCCCTCTGTGGCATAATAGTACATTGCGTGAGTTCCTCTCCATCCCTGACCTGTCGATATGGAGCGGGAGGGGTATTCTCCTCCTTAGCCATATCTCCACGACCACTGGTCTGCGGTCTTACGAGACCCTGCAGGACCAGTTTGCGCTCCAGGGCCCCATGCACTACAGATACTTACAGCTCTCCCATGCTTATAGATCTCAATTCCCTGACGGTCCTCCTGAGATAGAATCGGTCACCACCCTTGAGATTGTTAAAAGTACAGAACCCAGTCACCTCATTTCCATGTTCTACTCTGAGCTCCACACACCTTCCTCGACCACTTTAGCTTATGCACTTAAGACCCGCTGGGAGCGCAATGTGGGGGCCATGGAGGATGAGGAATGGGAGGATGCCCTGGAGACGTGCCGTAGAGTGTCGCCAAAACTGTCGGATCGCCTTACCCAGACCTTTATAATACACCAGGCTTATCTCACCCCGCTCAGACTGTCCAAATATCACCCTGACTTGGTCCCCTCTTGTCCTATGTGCGCAGACCCTGATGCTTCCTTCTTTCACCTATTGTGGAGCTGTCCCCAACTACAGATTCTATGGCAACAGGTAGTCACATTTCTGCACGACAAAATGGGGTCTCCTCTACAGCTCTCCCCTAAGGAGTGTCTCCTGGGGGTCTATCCGGATGGAGAGATGCCCAAATGCACTGTCATATTTCTTCAGGAAACTTTGTTTATAGCGCGTAAATTGATAGCCAGGCGGTGGATGAGACCTACTCCTCCTACTCTAGGATTGTGGATTAAGGAAATTAATAGTGTCATCCCATTTCATAAACTTTTATATAAACATAGGGGGTGCCCCCAGAAGTTCAACAAGATTTGGGACAAGTGGGTGCAGTGCCCTGATACAGCTCAGTAGTGCAGTGGGTAACTATTTTATGCTGACCGCCCCAATTGACCTAATATTGTCTGCTCGAGTGTTGGGCCGAAAGAAAGTGACTGATTACTGCCTTATTTTTACTATGTCTGTTCTGTTTCTAAGTGTTAATCACTGTGTATATTTGTATATTTTTTTGTACTTCTGTGTGTTATGAATCTGATCGAAGTTTCAATGCACGGTCTATTTTTGTATTGTACCAAAAGTTTCAATAAACCTCACTGTTTTAAAAAAAAAAATATATATATATATATAAAAAGTACAGTAAAACTGCAGGAAAGGACACTGGGGGGCAAACTAATGTCAATTTCTTTTATTTTGTAATGTAATCCGATAGGATTACAATATATCAGTGTGTTTGTGTGTTTTACATTTCAAATTTTCCGCCGGTTCTACCCCCCTGCGAGCTTTACGTCGCAGGAGACGGAAGCCGGGGCTCACAGCATCGGGCGGAAGATCCTGCCGCCGTATGCTGCAGTGACACATCGTGGGATCCCGAGGACAAGGTAAGTACCCTATACCAGGATCCAGCGATGCTCCCTGGCGGTACCCCGAATGTGGCATCGGGGTTACCGCTAATGGCACTGGAATTCCACCCCGAACCACACTCGGGAATACCGCCAGGGAGGTTAAGCATGTAGAAGCTTTTAGGAGCATTTAGGAGCCTTGGCATTTTATTAGCATTTTTGCAGTACATGAAAAAAAAATGCTGTTAGGAGCATTTTAGTAGCATTTAGATGCAGTAAGGAGCATTCACTCTACAAAAATATATATTTTTTCTGCTCCAAGACGCTGAAGCGCAAAAATGCTAATAGCCTAACGTGGTGTGCATGAACTCATAGGATAACACTATTTAGCTTCTAGGAGCAGAAAAAAAATGCTAAAAACGTATAGGAGCTTAAAAAAACGCTAGTGTGCATGGAGTCTGAAACTGACACTTTTGGTGGTGTTGATCTCTGGATCTCCCCCTCTCTGTGCCTTATTGAGTAAGGAAGCACGAGTGCCCCCATAGCAAGCCGCCCGGCAGAAGGGAGGGGTCCAGAGCGCCAGTGGGGAACCCGGGAAGAGGAGGATTGGGGCTGCTCTGTGCAAAACCATTGCACAGAGCAGGTAACTATGACATTTTTAATTTTTTTTTTTAAAAATGCCTTTGCAAACACTTTAACAGGGCAGTGTCTAGTTGACTATGTACACTTATCTTTTGCAAGGAATTTTTTTTTTTATTGAATTAAAAATCATGACAGGGTCACTTTAACTACAAACATATGACTCAGATTTAAAAACATTAGGAGACTGGATTAATAAGGAAATAATGATAGGCTTTTAAGAACCGCTGTCTTTTTTTTATTATTATTATGATTATCTGTATTTTCCTGTCCTTTTAATCACTGAGCATTTAACTTTGCCTTTGTGAGAAAATTGTTTAAATGCAGAGGTGTTTCAATTGTGTTTGTTCCCTGTTATTGTTTAAATGGCTTTGTGATTATTGTGTCTGGATCACCGTTGACTATTACAGTTGCTTTCTTTTAGTGGGAGTTTAAAAGGGTGAAACCAATAATAGGTAAGAAGCGTAGGGTGGCAATTAATGAACATTTTCGTGTTGAAGCAATGGTGGCATTTAGAGCTTAGTATTGGCGGTAAACCACTACACAAAATTAGAATTAAAAAAAATGTATAGAAAGAAATAAATATCTGCAGGAGATCAGTGTATGTTCTATAGACAGAAAGGTCTTTTTTTTTTTCATTCTATTCCTGATTTAGAGTGCCAGCATGCACACGAATACCCACACACAAACCTAGCTAATGAATTTCAACACGTATTATGGCGGTAGAAAATCTGAATAATTCTTAACTATTTAAAGGTAAGAGATTTTGTGGCCAGAAAGGTAAATTGAAATTGCAGGCATGTGAATGGACAAGAAATTAATTCTTGTATATCTCGCACATACTTGTCAGCTTGCTGAAATTTGGATGTATTAAAGGTAATTTTCAGAGACAATATTCATGGAAGCTGGCAGAACAGCCGCTCATCAAGACACAAAGTGCAATAAGGATTATATCCGTTACCAACACTGTCATGTACATTTTGCTTTATTTGTGCTGTGCTAGAATGTAAAGATGAGAGAGCAGCATGAATCAGGTCAATAGAGCAATTTCATATGTAAATGTGTGCTCCGTGAGATGTCAAATGATCATCTTAATTGGACCACCATCACAGGTCTGGTCTGTTCGGACCATGATAAAAAGCACTTAGTGTTTCTGTATTTGTTTTCACCACACATATTCTGTGGTTTTGCATAAAGCAGCCCAGATCCTATTCTTCTGGGGTCCCAAGCCTTGTTCTAAAAAAACATCCACCGTTCAGTTGGAACGCAGACGGGGACGCCGCAAGGGCGGTCAGGTCCCACATTCCTTCAGAGCAAGCACGCCAGCTGAAGGGGCTGACATCCACCTAGGATCCCTTGATCCACCATGCCGTGATGTACCTGCATATACTTACCTCAATGTGAGTTACTACTTTTTTTATCTGCTATTACATGTTTTATCTGCACTCAGAGGCGCCTCTCTTTTGTCTTCTATGTAGCCTTGGACACTTGGTTTCAGCTCCCGTTGGTGGCAGCCCTGAGCAGATGAACTTAGAGTACTTCTGTAAAGTGCATGGACTTTCTACATTTCCCTGTCAATTCCCCCCTCCATTTTTATCATATTCCATGCTCCTAGTCCATCAAGATCTGCAGCTTTAGTGCCTTTTCTTTTTGTTCTATCTATTCTGGGGCCCCCCCACCTGAGATCTTGGCTCCTCCTCCCCACTGATTGCTCCCATAGCAAGTTGCTTGCTATGGGGGCACTTGTGTGCGCTCAATCCCAAGCCCTGCTCTGTGTATCCAAAAGATAGCTGCTCCCTCCTCACTGGCTGTGTCTGAGCCAATGAGGACGGGGAGAACCAAGAGAGCCACTGCTCTTGTGCACATCACTGGACTGAGATCAGGCTCAGGTAAGTAGAAGTGGAGGTTGAGGAGGAGAGATGGATACTGAAGATTGTTTTTACTTTAATGCAGAGAATGCATTAAAAGAGAAGTATTTTTTATTTTTTTTCAGAATCATACTTACCTAGGTAGGTGGATGCAGCATTGACCCACTCTAAGACTGAGCGATCAAACACCGCTGATCACTCGGTTCTAAGTGCTCCCTGTGCACAAAGCTGATGACTCCCAGTCATCAGCTCTCTGCTCTGCCCTCCCTCACTCACTGGAGTGCTGGGTGGTGGAGGGGGCAGGAGTGGCCACCTCAGGCTCTTAGCGGCTTGCTGAAAAGCTGAAACAGGTGTCGGTCCAGACATTTTGGTGGGTCCCAACTTCATTGTCGCAACCTTGACCGCTTCTGTGACATCAGCTTACAGCGGGCTTCAGCCGCTGTCTGCTGAAAACAGATCACACAGAGAACTGCACTTCTGTGATCCACAGGAGAAGTACAGCTAAACCAGCTTTGGTTGTACTTCTCCTTTAAGGTAAAAAAAAAAAAAACCTTCAGGCTTTAGAACCATTTTAAGCCCTAAAGCAAACAGTTATTATATTGCAGTTTACCAATTCTTGTGTGATGGCTGCATTTGTTTTCTTTTTAGCCTTTCTTTCTTCTATATTTATCTGGTGATCTTGTCAGAAAGAATGTTGTTTTTTTATTAACAGAACAAGCTGTCCTGTAGATGTAGTATTTAGAAGGATACGACATACCTTTTACAACTTACAAGGGTGCTGACAATGATCAGCTTTTATTTATATAAAACCTGTAACCCAAAATGAAAAAAAAAACAAAATGTTTGCTGTAACAGCTTATTAAGTCTAGCTCGAAATCTGCTAGTACATCTAATACTCCCTCCCCTCAGACTGACAATGCTGCTGTCCAAAGGTGCCCCCTTTACATCCAGAGTGGGGGCACTCTAATACAGGAAGTGTGTTACTGTCCAGGTGCAAACAGAGGGGGAAAAAAGACCAAAAAACAAAACTAATGCAGCCACCACTTCTAATGATTTGTTAGCTGCAATATATAACATTTTCAATTTGGGGTTTATTACAGCTTAAATGTTCTATTCTAGTATTTTGTGTGTTTAGTATCTATAGACAGTATATTGGAGGCATGCTTGGTGTATAAAAACTGTATTTTGTACATTCTAGTAATATATATATATATATCCGTACATAATAAGGCTTTAATTGGTGCAGTGAGCGAGAACCAAATGAGCTTTCCTAAACTGGGGCTATGACATGCCTCCTAATCCTGCTCTTTATTTGTTGCTACTTGTGCCATTCCTGTTACTGCACCTCTTGGCTTTTTTCACTGATACACATAAAATTCAGTAGCTTCACTTGCCCTTTATTGCCATTTCATCATACAGTGATTGCAGTTGAATGTAAATGTCAGTATTATTACTAATTGACTTACTGTTTGAGGCACCTAAAATATTTAGAAATGACAGCTGAATCTGCAGGAATAGGAATAGAGTCTGTGACTGATCATCATTAGGGTTGAGCGGACACCTAGATGTCCGTGTTCGACGGGTTCGGCCGAACTTTAAAAAAAAGTCCGGGTCCGTGTCCCGGACTTTTACCGAACTTTTCCCGGACACCGAACCCCATTGAAGTCAATGGGGATCCGAACTTTAAGGCACTAAAATGGCTCTAAAACACCAATGGAAAGGGCTAGAGTGCTGCAAATGGCAGCAAAACGTAGTTAAGAGCATGGCAAGTGCTCTGCAAACAAATGTGGATAGGGAAATAACTTAAAACAACAAAAAAAAAAACAGAAAAATAAAACAATGTTCTTCATCTCTGAAGGACGAGGCCCATATGGAGTAGGAGGGAGGTTGAGGTGGTGGTGGATGTGGCGGTGTCATAGGCGTGCGCACAGGGTGTGCCTGGTGTACCTGGGCACACCCTAATCACCTAGGGCACATAGCATTATCGCTCTGTTTGCCAGTGAGGAGATGGGAAAGATCTCCCTCGCACCTGCTCTGCTCTATTTCTCTTTGCCAGCAGGGAGAGTAATGTATCGGGGCCATGTACATGTAGGCAAACACATGCATGTGTATTTCAACTTTGGGGTGCACACCCTAATGCAATAGGCTGCGCACACCTATGGGCGGTGTAGGTGGAAGCGGCGGTGGAGGAGGACCAGGGCCGGATTAAGAGCATCATGGTCTTGGTGCTGAGGATTTTGAAGGGCCTTAAGGGCCGTGCCTTGGCATGCACCCAGAGGAGGAAGGGTGCAGCCATGCATGCCTAATTCAACATGGGATGCTGTCTCTGAAGCCCATAAACACATCCATGCATCGGCAACTGTCCCTCCTTGTCCGGCCTTCGCGCTGTGTGGGGAGGTTCTGAGGGTGCTGCCTGGGGAAGCGAGCATAGAAGCCAGACTTCTGTGTTTACAAGTGACAGAAGAGCGGTCACAGTGAATATGGCCAACCCGGGGCCTATATAAAAGGTAGGGGCCTGCATGGAGCTGCAGCTCCAATAGCCCCTACGTTAATCTGGCCCTGAGGAGGAGGACGAGGTAGCCAACACTGCTTCTTTTCACAAATTTTAAATGAGGGTACACCGCAAAAGAGTGAGAAAGAGCAAAAATGGAACAATGGCTGGGTAAGGTCGGTATCCATTGCTATTCTGCACAAGGTACGGAAAAGTCCCGTGGGATCCATGCCTGGTTCATTTTAATGAACGTGAGCTTGTCCACATTGTCTCTGGACAGGCGGCTGCGCTTGTCTGTTATAACACCCCCAGCCGTGCTAAATACCCGTTCAGATAATACACTGGCTGCAGGGCACGCCAGCACCTCCAAGGCGTAAAGGGCAAGCTCAGGCCATGTGCCCAATTTGGAGACCCAGAAGTTGAAGGGGGCAGACCCCTCATTCACTACATGTAGGCGTGTGCACACATACTGCTCCACCATGTTGGTAAAATGCTGCCTCCTGCTAAGACGTTCCATCTGAGCTGCTGGTGCTGCTGTTTGTTGTGGCGTGCTGACAAAGCTTTTCCACATTTCGGCCATGCTAACCCTGCCTTCTGAGGTGCTGGCGGTGCCCTGGTTGAGTTGGCGACCTCCTCCTCCTCCTCTGCCTTGTGCTTCCACTGTGGCCCCGCTGTCAGATGGGAATGCCAGCAGCATCGCGTCTACCAGCGTGCGCTTGTACTCGCGCATCTTGCGATCGCGCTCCAGTGAGTGAATTAAGGACGGTACGTTGTCCTTGTAACGGGGATCCAGCAGCGTGGCCACCCAGTAATCAGCACAAGTTAGAATGTGGGCAACTCGGCGGTCGTTGTGGAGACACTGCAGCATGTAATCGCTCATGTGTGCCAGGCTGCCCAGAGGCGACGAAAGGCTGTCCTCTGTGGGAGGTGTATCGTCCGTGTCCTCTGTATCCCCCCAGCCACGCACCAGTGATGGCCATGAGCTGGCCTGGGTGCCACCCTGCTGTGAACATGGTTCCATCTCCTCCTCCAGCTCCTCCTCCTCCTCATCCTCCTCATCCTCCAGAACTGTGCCCCTGCTGGACAATTGTGTCCCTGGCGTTTGTGTGTGCAGGAACCCACCCTCGGAGCCCCTTGCGAATGACTGCCCTGAAAGCCTTGGAAATGTTACCTCTTCATCCTCCTCCTCCTCCTCATCCTGTGCCACATCCTCTTCCATCATCGCCCGAATTGTCTTTTCAAGGAGGCATAGAAGTGGGATAGTTAAGCTGAGAACGGCGTCATTGCCACTGGCCATGTTGGTGGAGTACTCAAAACAGCGCAACAAGGCACACAGGTCTCGCATGGAGGCCCAGTAATTGGTGGTGAAGTGGTGCTGTTCTGCAGAGCGACTCACGCGTGCGTGCTGCAGCTGAAACTCCACTATGGCCTGCTGCTGCTCGCACAGTCTTTGCAGCATGTGCAAGGTGGAGTTCCACCTTGTGGGCACGTCACATATGAGGCGGTGAGCGGGAAGGCCGAAGTTACGCTGCAGCGCTGCCAGGCGAGCAGCAGCAGGGTGAGAACGCCGAAAGTGCGCACAAACGGCCCGCACTTTCTGCAGCAGCTCTGACATATCGGGGTAGTTTTTAAGGAACCTCTGCACCACCAAATTCAGCACATGCGCCAGGCAAGGGATGTGCGTCAAACCGGCTAGGCCCAGAGCTGCTATGAGATTTCTCCCGTTATCGCACACCACCAGGCCAGGCTTGAGGCTCGCTGGCAGCAACCACTCATTTGTCTGCTGTTCCATGCTCCTCCACAACTCCTGCGCGGTGTGTGGTTTGTCCCCCAAACAGGCAAGTTGTAAAACTGCCTGCTGTCGTTTACCCCTGGCCGTGCTGAAGTTGGTGGTGAAGGTGTTACGCTGTCCGGATGAGGAGGCGGTAGAGGATGAGGAAGCGGAGTAGGAGGAGTTAGGAACAGGAGGCAAACTGAAGCGCCCTGCAATCCTCGGTGGTGGAAGGACATGCGCCAAATTGCTATCCACCTCAGGCCCATCCGCCACTGCATTTACCCAGTGTGCCGTTAGGGAGATAATGCCCCTGACCGTGCTTACTGGTCCACGTATCGGTAGTTAGGTGGACCTTGGCACAGATGGCGTTGCGCAGTGCACACCTGATTTTTTCCCCCACTTGGTTGTGCAGGGAAGGGATGGCTTGCCTGGAAAAGTAGTGGCGGCTGGGCACGACGTACTGTGGGACAGCCACCGACATAAGGTAATATGAACAGTTTTATAAAACTGTGCGTCTCCACCAGACGGAATGACAGCATTTCAAAGGCCAATAATTTTGAAATGCTGGCATTCAGGGCCAGGGATCGCGGGTGGGTAGGGGGGTACTTCCTTTTCCTCTCAAGTGTTTGGGAGATGGAAAGCTGAACGCTTCCACGGGACATTGTGGAGATGGTTGTTGGTGACCCAGGTGGTGGTGTTGCTGACAGATCGTCTGTTTGCGGGGTGGCAGGTGCCGGTATCACTACAGATGTGGCTGGAGCGGCCGAGACTGCAGCAGAAGAGGAAGCAGGATGAGCCAGAGACGTTTCTTGGTTTTGAAGGTGTGTACTCCACTGCAGCTCGTGCTTTGCACTTAGATGCCTGATCATGCAGGTTGTGCTCAGGTTGAGAAGGTTTATGCCTCGCTTCAAGCTCTGATTGCACAGGGTGCAAACCACTCGTGTCCTGTCATCAGCACATTTTCTAAAGAACTTCCACGCTAGAGAACTCCTTTGAGCTGACTTTGGTGCGCTCGTTCCCTTGCTGCGTTGGGCAGTAGCGGGCGTAGTGTCTAGGGCACGGCCGCTCCACTTCTGCACCCTGCTCCCTCTTCTGCTGTGCTGGTGGCTCTGTGCGACCACCGCCTCTTCCTCCAAACTACTCAGGTCACCTGCATGACGTTCATTCCATGTGGGGTCGAGGACCTCATCGTCCTCCACATCATCTTCCACCCAGTCTTCACCCCTGCCCTCCTTGTCGGTCTCCACAATGCTGAACGCCACAGCAGTTGGCACCTGCGTTTCGTCATTATCGGAGACGTGCTGCGATGATCCTTGCATGTACTCATCTTGAGAAATAAGTGGTTGGGCATCGCTGCACTCAATCTCTTCCACTTCTGGGGCAGGGCTAGGTGGATGGCCCTGGGAAACCCTGCTGACAGAGTCATCAAAAAGAAGAAGAGACTGCTGTATGGCTTGGGGCTCAGACTGCTTGCCTGATTTGCAAGGGGGTGAGGTGAAAGACGGTTGGACATCGGCTGCAGGTGCCAACTGTGACCTTTCTGCAGTAGACTGGGTGGGAGACAATGTGAAGGAACTGGAGGCACTGTCAGCAGCAAACCAATCTACTATCGCCTCCACTTGTTCTGGCCTCATCACTTCTAGGGGCGTATGATGTCCTACCAAATACTGATGCAGGTTCTGTCGCCTACTCACACTTGAGGAAGGTGTTTCACTTGTGCGCGTAGCTGGCACAGATCGACCACGTCCTCTCCTTGCAACAGGAGCTCTAGCAGCAGCACCACCACGACCCAGGCCATGGCCCCTATTTGACGCTCTCCTCATATTTCTGAAATTTAAGATCTTGCCCTAGAAAGGTCTTTATTGAATAGCGGAACAAAAGAACAACAGTATCGCACGGGTGTATCTCACAGTCAAATATGCAAACTATGCCGCAATTTAATGTTTTTTACACCAAAAGGGTGTGTATTGAATAGCGGAATAGGATAAAAAACTGTGTATCTCACACGTACAAACACAGACTAGGCCCGATTAAATTTTTTCCTACCCTAAAGGGAGGATGAGAAAGAGGAGTATGGAACAGGCAGCACCCTCAAATCTTCAGAAGTATGAGATGAACCCCAAAAACTTGGAAAGGTGGATCTCACACGTACCGACACAGACTATTCCGCAATTTAATTGAGCCCCAAAGGTTTTTATTGAATAGCGGAATAGGAAATATGATCAAAAAAAAGTGTATGTTTTTCACACGTACAGAAGCACACTAGGCCCCAATTACTATTGTTGGTACACCTAAAAGGATGGATGAGGAGGAGGAGGAGGAGGAGTATAGAACAGGCAGCACCCTCAAAGCTTCAGAAGTATGAGATGAACCCCAAAAACTTGGAAAGGTGGATCTCACACGTACCGACACAGACTATTCCGCAATTTAATTGAGCCCCAAAGGTTTTTAATGAATAGCGGAATAGGAAATATGATAAAAAAAAAGTGTATGTTTTTCACACGTACAGAAGCACACTAGGCCCCAATTACTATTGTTGGTACACCTAAAAGGATGGATGAGGAGGAGGAGGAGGAGGAGTATAGAACAGGCAGCACCCTCAAAGCTTCAGAAGTATGAGATGAACCCCAAAAACTTGGAAAGGTGGATCTCACACGTACAGACACAGACTATTCCGCAATTTAATTGAGCCCCGAAGGTTTTTATTGAATAGCGGAATAGGAAATATGATAAAAAAAAAGTGTATGTTTTTCACACGTACAGAAGCACACTAGGCCCCAATTACTATTGTTTGTACACCTAAAAGGATGGATGAGGAGGAGGAGGAGGAGGAGTATAGAACAGGCAGCACCCTCAAAGCTTCAGAAGTATGAGATGAACCCCAAAAACTTGGAAAGGTGGATCTCACACGTACCGACACAGACTATTCCGCAATTTAATTGAGCCCCAAAGGTTTTTATTGAATAACGGAATAGGAAATATGATCAAAAAAAGTGTATGTTTTTCACACGTACAGAAGCACACTAGGCCCCAATTACTATTGTTTGTACACCTAAAAGGATGGATGAGGAGGAGGAGTATAGAACAGGCAGCACCCTCAAAGCTTCAGAAGTATGAGATTGTGTTCACTGTACCCCACAAAGATTGTGTTCACTGTACCCCACAAAGATTGTGTTCACTGTACCCCACAAAGGTTTTGTTCACTGCACCCCACAAAGATTGTGTTCACTGTACCCCACAAAGGTTTTGTTCACTGCACCCCACAAAGATTGTGTTCACTGTACCCCACAAAGATTGTGTTCACTGCACCCCAAAAGGATTGTCTTCTCTGCACCCCACAAAGATTGTGTTCACTGTACCCCACAAAGGTTTTGTTCACTGTACCCCACAAAGATTGTGTTCACTGCACTCCAAAAGGATTGTCTTCACTGCACCCCACAAAGATTGTGTTCACTGTACCCCACAAAGGTTTTGTTCACTGCACCCCACAAAGATTGTGTTCACTGTACCCCACAAAGGTTTTGTTCACTGCACCCCACAAAGATTGTGTTCACTGTACCCCCCCAAAGATTTTGTTCACTGCACCCCACAAGGATTGTCTTCACTGCACCCCACAAGGATTGTCTTCACTGCACCCCACAAAGATTGTGTTCACTGTACCCCACAAAGATTGTGTTCACTGCACTCCAAAAGGATTGTCTTCACTGCACCCCACAAAGATTGTGTTCACTGCACCCCACAAAGATTGTGTTCACTGCACCCCACAAAGATTGTGTTCACTGTACCCCCCAAAGATTTTGTTCACTGCACCCCACAAGGATTGTCTTCACTGCACCCCACAAGGATTGTCTTCACTGCACCCCACAAAGATTGTGTTCACTGTACCCCACAAAGATTTTGTTCACTGCACCCCACAAAGATTGTGTTCACTGTACCCCACAAAGATTTTGTTCACTGCACTCCAAAAGGATTGTCTTCACTGCACCCCACAAAGATTGTGTTCACTGTACCCCACAAAGGTTTTGTTCACTGCACCCCACAAAGATTGTGTTCACTGTACCCCACAAAGGTTTTGTTCACTGCACCCCACAAAGATTGTGTTCACTGTACCCCACAAAGATTGTGTTCACTGTACCCCACAAAGGTTTTGTTCACTGCACCCCACAAAGATTGTGTTCACTGTACCCCACAAAGGTTGTGTTCACTGCACCCCACAAAGGTTTTGTTCACTGCACCCCACAAAGATTGTGTTCACTGCACCCCACAAAGATTGTGTTCACTGTACCCCACAAAGGTTTTGTTCACTGCACCCCACAAAGATTGTGTTCACTGTACCCCACAAAGATTGTGTTCACTGCACTCCAAAAGGATTGTCTTCACTGCACCCCACAAAGATTGTGTTCACTGTACCCCACAAAGGTTTTGTTCACTGCACCCCACAAAGATTGTGTTCACTGTACCCCACAAAGGTTTTGTTCACTGCACCCCACAAAGATTGTGTTCACTGTACCCCCCAAAGATTTTGTTCACTGCACCCCACAAGGATTGTCTTCACTGCACCCCACAAGGATTGTCTTCACTGCACCCCACAAAGATTGTGTTCACTGTACCCCACAAAGATTTTGTTCACTGCACCCCACAAAGATTGTGTTCACTGTACCCCACAAAGGTTTTGTTCACTGCACCCCACAAAGATTGTGTTCACTGTACCCCACAAAGGTTGTGTTCACTGCACCCCACAAAGGTTTTGTTTACTGCACCCCACAAAGATTGTGTTCACTGCACCCCACAAAGATTGTGTTCACTGTACCCCACAAAGGTTTTGTTCACTGCACCCCACAAAGATTGTGTTCACTGTACCCCACAAAGATTGTGTTCACTGCACTCCAAAAGGATTGTCTTCACTGCGCCCCACAAAGATTGTGTTCACTGTACCCCACAAAGGTTTTGTTCACTGCACCCCACAAAGATTGTGTTCACTGTACCCCACAAAGGTTTTGTTCACTGCACCCCACAAAGATTGTGTTCACTGTACCCCCCAAAGATTTTGTTCACTGCACCCCACAAGGATTGTCTTCACTGCACCCCACAAGGATTGTCTTCACTGCACCCCACAAAGATTGTGTTCACTGCACCCCACAAAGGTTTTGTTCACTGCACCCCACAAAGATTGTGTTCACTGTACCCCCCCAAAGATTTTGTTCACTGCACCCCACAAGGATTGTCTTCTCTGCACCCCACAAAGATTGTGTTCACTGTACCCCCCAAAGATTTTATTCACTGCACCCCACAAGGATTGTCTTCACTTCACCCCACAAGGATTGTCTTCACTGCACCCCACAAAGATTGTGTTCACTGTACCCCCACAAAGGTTTTGTTCACTGCACCCCACAAAGATTTTGTTCACTGCACTCCAAAAGGATTGTGTTCACTGCACCCCAAAAAGATTGTGTTCACTGCAGCCCACACACAGAAAAATGGATGTGGATCACTGACACCTGCCTATCTCCTATCCCACACCACACAGCAATATCGATTGTAGTTTGTAGAACACACTTTCCCTAAAATTCAGCAGACTCTGTCCCTAACAGGATTGAGAAGAGATCGTAGATCAGGAGAACTAAGTGCAGACCCCACCCCACACAGCAATATCGATTTTAGTTTGTAGAACACACTGACCCTATAATTCAGCAGACTCTATCCCTAAAATGCCTACAACTCGCCCTGCCTAAACACTCCGACCTGTCCCTCAATTCTATCCGGACACAAATGTTTTTTTCCTGCCTATCTTTCCCTAATCAGCAGCCAGCACGTTGATGTGTGCTCTGTCCCTGATCTAAGCAGCATAATGACGCCGCTGCGGCTGCCTCGAACTTATAAAGACTTGGTCACATGCTTCAGACGGCCAATCACAGCTACTGAGACATTTGCAGGCATGGCTGGGATGGCTTAAGGCACACCAGTTAAACGATTGTTGATTGGCTGTTGAAAGCCCACCATGAAAAGTGCGCCAAAGCATGCAAAACCCGGAAATAAAACGACCGAACACGGATTTTTACCCGAATATACAGTAAAGTGTCCGTGTTCGTGTTCGGGTAACAAAAATCCAATTATTCGGTACGAACACGAATAATACAGTCCGTGTTCGCTCAACACTAATCATCATGAATCCCAAATTGCCTTAACAGCCATACTACCATGTGAGGGGACTTGGGGGTAGATTTACTAAAATTGGAGCACCCAGAATCTGGTGCAGTTGTGCATGGTAGCCAATCAGTTTCTAAATTGAGCTTGTTCAATTAAGCTTTTACAATAAAACCTGAAAGCTGATTGGTTTCTATGCAGAGCTGCACCAGATTTTGCTTTCTCCAATAATAATAAATAACCACTATAGTGTCTCTTGTTACTAGAGAAGGTATCTCTATTTCCTGGTGCTTGTGTAAAAATAAACCACAAAGTGTTTTAAAGCCAACTCCAATGTAAAGTTTTTATTTGCTTTGGACAGAGTGGAGTATTGGTCATCTTTTTATTGCCATGCCATCCCTTTAATCCAGGACATATATTAATTACACAGGTTCTAAGGCTAATATAATGCACTTAAGACACTGGTGGTCCTAGCAACTAATGACTGCAAAGAAGAGCATTTAGGCAGATGTAGGGCGGCAGACGTCCCTTGGGGAGAAGGCAGAGCGACAGAGAACAGTACAGGAAGCCGCAGCCGACAGGAATTGTCACTGAATTCGAGGTTACCCCTCACTGAGTACCCGCACTGGCTCCATCTCCAGGACAGATACCTGATGATTGGGACTGGAGGTATTTTGTGTCTGGGACTCAGGTTGACAGAAACCCAACCACAAATGTCAAAACCCAGACTGTCTGGGTCAATTCCGTACAGGTGGCAACCCTAATTTACACTTACCCGGGCCTGGCATGAGGTCATTCATTAGACACAGGGCACTTTGGACATTGAGAGGACTTGCTTGCTAGAGAGATGTCATGCAATGGCTTTCAAACATGGTACTGTGTCAGCATAGGTGTGCGCAGGCTATTGCATTAGGGTGTGCATATATCTAGGGAAAAATATCATGTTGGATACGAATGAGTTACAACTCGAACATTGGCTGTTTGCTCGTTCATCGAATGATGAACAAATGTGCTTCTTTGCGGGAAATTTGAGTGCCCGCATCCATAATGCACTGCTCGCACGCGCCTGCAGTGCAATCATGCACCCTGACCTCCATGCTTTGACCAAACAAATCATCTCTGCCATGATTGGATAAAGACAGGCTGCCTTCAGCCAATCATGGCTCAGGGGCTAAGTACAGTCCCCACACTATATAAAGGCTTCTCACACAGCAGCCACGTGTAGTGTGACTGTGTGGGTGAGATAGGAAGTGGTTGAGGCAGGGAGAGGAAAGTGATTTGCAGTTTATCAGACAGTGCAGCGTAGTCTAATTAAGAAGACATTGTTAGTAGCAGTCAGTTAGGCAGGGAGAGAGATTTGTGCTTTTTACAATTTAAGAGAAGAGATAGTGAAGTACTGTATATTCAGCAGTGCAGTATATATCATAATCCATATACCATAGTATAAACCATACATTGATATCTATATATAGATGTAGGGCAATTGAGTATATATTAGGCCATTCAGCATCTATCAGTCAGTTCTTGAGGATAGACCACTGGCCAGAACTTGCTCAATATGCAATGGAGCTACTGGCCTGTCTTGCTTCCAGCGTGCTTTCCAAATGGACGTTCAGTGCTGCTGAATGTTTTGTGATGGACAAAAGAGTGCGTCTGTCCACAGACTCTGTTGACCAGCTGACTTTTATCAAAATGAATCATTCCTGGATCAACAGCAGCAATCAAGCCCCTGATGCTGATGTAACATTGAATTTGCTAGGGGTCCCCCATCTCTTGAAGACTGCATATGCTGCCTATCCTATTCCTCAACCTTGATTCTGCTAGCTTCCAACAATGTTTTTGGTTTAGGTCACCACCAACACCCAAGGCCTAATTTTTCTACACTTGTATGACAGGTGCATACAATTAAAATTTTGTATGTAATTTTTAACAGCAGGCCCTGTCCCTGTGCCCAGCAGGAGTAACTGTGAGGGGTTACAGTGTTCAGGCACAACCAACACCAAAGGCCCAATTCTGTACATCTGTATGACAAGTACATGCAATTTCAAACCAGCAAGTCCCGTTCCTGTGCTCAGCAAGAGTAACTGTGATGGGTTACGGTGTTCAGACACCACCAACACCAAATACCCAATTCCCTGCCAATACTAATCTTCCAGGTCCCCATCACTCCTGCAGGTTTGCATAGCCGACACCCAACCTTGGCCTGGTCAGATGACAGCACACCCTTCCACTAGATCACTGATAAGAACACATACAACACTTGATCTATGCCAATTTCAAATTAGTATGGAATTTTTACCAGCAGGGCCCATTCCTGCGCCCAGCAAGAGTAACTGCGAGGGGTGGGGTTGCGGTGTTCAGGCACCACGACACCCAAGGCCTAATTTTTCTGCACCTCTATGAAAACTGACAAGTACATGTGATTTCAAAGTTGTATGGAATTCTTACCAGCAGGTCCTGTTCCTGTGCCCAGCAGGAGTAACTGTGATTGGTTACAGTATTCAGGCACCACCAACAACCAAGGCCCAATTTTTATGCACCTGTATGACAAGTACATGCGATTTCACATTTGTATGAAATTTTTACCAGCAGGGCCCATTCCTGCACCCAGCAAGAGTAACTGTGAGGGGTTGCGGTGTTCAGGCACCACCAACAACCAAGGCCCAATTTTTATGCACCTGTATGACAAGTGCATGCGATTTCAAATTTGTATGGAATTTTTATCAGTAGTGCCCGTTCCTGCGTCCATCAAGAGTAACTGTGAGGGGTTACGGTGTTCAGGCACCACCAACAACCAAGGTCCAATTTTTCTGCACCTGTTTGACAAGTACATGTGATTTGAAATTTGTATGTATATTTGTATATGACATTTTTTTTCCTTTAGAAATGTCAGTATAGCTGCAGCAGGCTACATACATCGTACATATACGCTACTTTACAGGCACATTAAGCTTCATTAAATCAGAAAATCACTGCTCTTTTAAAAACGATCATTTTTTAAAAAACATTTTTGCTACATGTTCCCCAGGTCAGTACCCGGACCCCCATACACTTTTTTTTTGGGCAATAACTTGCATTTAAGCCTTCAAAATGAGGACTTTTGATTTTTGATGTTTGAGTCCCATAGACTTCAATGGAGTTTGTTTGTTTGATCGAACAAACTTTTGCCCTGTTTCCCGGTGTTCTGCTGCGAACCGACCCGGGGAGGGGGGGGGGGTGGATGTTCGGCTCATCACATATCCTGGAAATCTATACTGATTAGACTGGGTAATGTGTTTAGAAAGAAAGGATGCCACAACGTTTAATGGAAATGAAAATTATCAATCTAGAGAGGACTGAATTCAAAGATACCTAGAAAATCAAAGTGAAACTTCATTGCAGCAACTCCAAATGGTACTCAGTGGTGTGTATGGCCCTCACGTGTTTGTAAGCATGCCTGACAACATCAGGCATGCTCCTTTTGAGACGGATGGTGTCCTGGGGTATTTTCTCCCAGATCTGGACTAGGGCATCACTGAGCTCCTGAACAGACTGAGGTGCAACCTGGTGGTTTCAGATGAATGAAACCATAATGTCCCAGAGATGTTCTATTGGATTTCGGTCTGGTGAGCGTGGGGGCCATTCAATGATATCAATTCCTTCATCCTCCAGGAACTGGCTGCATACTTTCGCCACATGGGGCCGGGCATTGTCATGCACCAGGAGAAACCCAGAACCCACTGCACCAGCATAGGGTCTGACGATGGGTCCAAGGATTTCATCCCAATATTTAATGGCATTCAGGGTGCCATTGTCTAGTCTGTAGAGGTCTGTGCGTCCCTCCGTGCATATGCTTCCCCAGACCGTCACTGACCCACCACCAAACTGGTCATTCTGAACAATGTTACAGGCAGCATAACATTCTCTATGGCTTCTCCAGACTCTTTAACGTCTGTCACATGCTCAGAGTGAATCTGCTCTCATCTGTGAAAAGCAGGAGGCGCCAGTGGTGGACCTGACAATTCTGGTGTTCAATGGCAAATGCCAATTGAGCTTCACGGTGTCGGGCAGTGAGCACTGGGCCCACTAGAGGATGTTAGACCCTCAGGCCACCATCAAGAAGTCTGATTCTGATTGTTTGGTCAGATAGATTCACACCAGTGGCCTGGTGGAGGTCATTTTGTAGCACTCTGATAGTGCTCATTCTGATCCTTCTTGCACAAAGAAGCAGATAACTGTCCTGCTGATGGGTTAAGGACCTTCTATGGCTCTGTCCAGAACTCTAAATAAAAAGTGTTCCTTTATTTTTTTGAGCAGTGTGTAATATATAAATATAAGTATATACTGTATATATATATTTATATACACACATATACACACACACACATGCTTCCACACTTCTCTTATAAGCAGAGCCATCAGTTGGAAATATTTTTTATCTCCCAGCTTACACACAGAGCCAGGGTGGTCTTAAAAGCATCATGGACCCCTGGGCAAAGTGATGCACCGAGGCCCCTACCAGGGAGATGGCAACACAAAGTGTATGTGGCAGGGTGATTGTGTTAAATTTTACTGTAATGACCACAAATGCAGAAGGGGAGATAATGGGTTATAATTTCACTACCATGACCACTAATGCAGTGGCAGAGAAAGTTAACCCTCATCCCCCAGTCCTGCATTAGTGGTAATGGCAGTGAAAGCTAATCCCCACCCCCCACTCCTGCATCCCTTGTAATGATAATGAATGTGCCCCTCTTTCCTGGCTAGGACTTTGCTTGTACTGGGGCAAAGATAAGTCTGCACACAAGGGCTTTTTTTCCCTAGAGAATATGTGTAGGAACTCAACAATCCCCCCACCAAACCATACACCATCAACACTACGTCCCCACAGGAAGACAACATGTCACATCAAATGGTAGGTGTTGCCAAACTGCACTAATTGTGGGGAGGGTCTTAATGGGGCATTGTTAAATACCATGCATTATGCACAGGGTTAAGGAGTTCACCACATATAGAGTGCAGGGTTCAGCAGTGCAATATGCAAAGTCCAGTGTTCAGGGGTGCGCTATATGTAGAGTGCAGAGTTGAAGTATGTGCTACACACGGATTGCAGAGTTCAGGAGTGCACTACATACAGAGTGCAGGGTTGAGGAGTGCACTATGTGCAGAGGACAAGGTTGAGGAGTGTGCTATGTGCAGAGTGCAGGGTTGAGGAGTGCTCTATGTGCAGAGTGCAGGGTTGAGGAGTGCTCTATGTGCAGAGTGCAGGGTTGAGGAGTGCGCTAAGTGCAGAGTGCAGGGTGGAGGTGTGTACTATGTGCAGAGTGCAGGGTGGAGGAGTGCGCTGAGTGCAGGGTTGAGGAGTGCGCTATGTGCAGTGTGCAGGGGGAGGAGTGTGCTATGTGCAGCGTGCAGGGATCAGGAGTGCACTATGTGCAGAGTGCAGGGCTCAGAAGCATGCTACTTATAGAGTGCATTGTTCAGGAGTGCACCAGCACAGGGTGCAGACTTCAGGCATGCACTATATACAGAGTGCATGGTCCAGAAGCATGCTACATACAGACTGTACTGTTCAGGAGCACACCAACACAGATTGAAGACTTTAGGTGTGCGCTACGCACAGGGTACAGCATTCAAAAGTGTGCTATGTAGATGCATGTATTTCATGCATTTGCTATGTACAGAGTTCCAGCGTTCAGAAGTGTGCTATGTAGAGTGCAGAGTTCAGGAGTGCACTACACACAAGGTGCAGAGTTCAGGTGTTCGCTACACACAGGGCGCAGAGTTCAGGAGTGAGCTAGGTACAGGTTGTAGATTATGCGTGTGCTATGCACAGAGTTCATACATGAGCTACACGCAGGAAGCAGGTGTTCAGAAGTGCGCTATATAGAGTACAGAGTTCAGGGGTGTGCTAAGCACAGGGTGCAGAGTTACAGAATTCACAGACCCAACCAGTACAGATCTATCCCCAACAATTTTATCCCAAGAGAAAATCTCCTTTCCTTGCAGTACAGATGGAGTTCCAGCTCTTCAGCCTTCCCTGTCCATACCCATAGCAGCTCTCCTCTCCCTCACAGAACAGAATCTTAAACTTACTGTGGCTGGTCAGGCTGCTGCTGGGGCTTCTCTTGATGCTAAAAAATAAACTTTTTTTTTTCTCAAAATTTTGGTCTTTTTTCATTTGTTTAGCAAAAAATAAGAAAAGAAAACTCAGTGGTGATCAAATACCACCAAAAGAAAGCTCTACCTGTTTTTAAAAAATGATTACATTTTTATTAGGGTACACCATTGCATGTCTGCACAATTGTCATTCAAAATGCGCCAGTGCCGAAAGCAAAACATTTTCCTGGGCAGGAAAGGGATAAAAGTGCCGGGTATTGAAGCAGTTATCAAGAGGGACACACTGAGCTTACATCCGCATCCACCTGTCCAGCATTTGCCGCTACCTCTCCTAATAGTATAGTGGGCCCTAGCGTGGGCTCCATACTTGCACTTAACTTAACTCTTGATCTTCCATACCCAGGGCTTTTTTTCAGCGGGAACGCGGGGGAACGCAGTTCCGGCACCTTCTGCACTGACTGTATGTAATGGCAAGGGGTTCAAGGTCTATTAATGCTAGCTGCTGGGGGGATCTATAGTTGCTAGAGGAGATCAACTTTTGCAGGGTGGGGAGGGGCGTCTACTATTGCTCAGGAGGTCTATTGTTGTTGGTGGGGGGGGGGTCTACTGTTGCTGGGGGTCAGTTTTTGCTGATAGGGATCTAGTGATGCTGGCTGCAGGGAAATCTGTTGTTGCTGCTGGGGGTCTATTGTTGCTAGGGGAGGGGGTATTTTGTTGTGAGTGATACATTGTTGCTGGTGGAGGGTCTATTGTTGCTGGCTGCTGAGGAGTCTATTGGTGCTGGCTGCAGGGAGAGCTATTATTGCTGCTAGAGATCTTTTGTTGCTGGGGGAGGGGGTATTTCCTTTCCGGGTGGTTCATTGTTGCTGAGGGGATCTATTGTTGCTGGCGCATGTGATCTAGTTGTGATCTAGTTTACTGTTTTTCTTGTTATTATTAACAAATTCCATACAAATTACTTAGTACCACAATTGTTACATGGTTCTGTATTCTCTAAAAGGAGCAGTACTTAAGAGGTGGTTAGGAGGCGGAACCAAGGAATTGTGCAGGAGGTGGGTGGGGGGGGGGCGGAGACTAGGGGTGACTCGGAAAGGGTAGTTCCTGCACCTTGTATAGGATAGGAACCCCGGTGGTGCCAATCTGCTCCTGTTGCTATGTAAGACAGACCGCTGCAAAAGGAGTACCAACAACATCTCCCTTTTTGCAAGAGGCTGGTCCACACTACCAACAGGCTGCTTTAACTGACCGTAAAGTTCTGCTGCCCATGGCAAGCATATATAGCACTGCAATAGGATGCCTCTTTAGGTTCGGTCTTCATACCCCAATGTGCCTAGTGACCAAAAGTTAAAGTCTATTTGTGCTGGTTACTTGTATTACATACCTTTAATAACTTCAGACCAGAAGACAAAGTTTCAAAGCTTTACTTAGAAAAAGGTGCAAACATGAAACAGTCACATGCACCAGAAACAGTTATTTTCCCCACATCCCTAACTCAGGCTGCGTGCTGCCTCGGCATGCCTGCAAAGGAAGAGTCCATGCTGGTGTCTTCAGGACTGCAAGTCCCAGCAATCTTCCTACATGTGAAAGACTCCAGGACACAGGTGCCTGACAGAAGCAGGGACTCCCAGAGAGGCAGAGAGCCCTGGCAAATGCAGCAGTTGGAGGTCACATCTTGCTGGCTGTGTCTTTAGGGAGGGCTGCAGGTTCAAGCAATACCCACTTCTCTTTTCTTCTGTAAGCAGCTGGAAATGCTGTGGCCTTTCTGTAATTTGTTTCTCATGCAGACTGACCAAGGACAGAGCCCTCCCCCCTTTTTATTTACAGCATAGGGAGAGAGAGGCAGAGCTCTGGTAAAGTGCGATAACTGGGTTAAAGTGATTGCAATCGATTCACCTAGCAAAACAACCAAAGTTTAAAAAAGAAATAAAAAGCAAAACATTTTTCTATAGATATAAAAAAGCATTATAAATACATTTTTTCCCCTTTTTTTATAAGTGAGTACCTTCCCTCTGTTCTCAGCTGCATAAGAGCTGGTGGAAGGAGAAGCAGCAGCACACTGATCTTTCCTGTGAATGTATGAACAGGGGGGCGTGTCAGGAAAAGTCTGATCTTTGGAGGAGTTCCCAGCAAAGCTAGAGAACTGACCAAGGAGTTCTCTCCTGCTTAGTGTGGTCAGTTTTTAATAGGAAAGCAGAGGGACTGGCAGGAACATCAGGGATTTCACACAAAGGAACAGAACAGGATACTTTCTCATACAAGTACATGGTACAGCAGGCACATATCAGGAATATGAAATATTTGGGTAAATCGTTCCCTCCCTGCTGGGCAGCAACTAACTAGCAATTTCCAACGTGCTTATGAACTACTGGAGGACATTTAACAGCAGCAGGCAGAAATAATCAATGCCCTGGAGGAGAAGCCTAGTGAATACAGATAACTAAAACAAAGCCTTGGCTGTGGCTATAGCTTAGCTGCAAACGCTAAATTTAGATAGGGACACTTCTGTTTAGGGCAGAGTTTTTACACTGTATATGTGTGTGTCAATCTACCATTCAAAAATAACACAGCAACATGCACAATATCTGTCAACAAGTGTTGCAGTAAAGCATAGTCAAACATAAATTATACTGTGCATGACTACAGCACACAAGTGTAAATTCAGTGTGTTTAGAAGCCACACATATATGACCCCTTTTATTGCTCACATTCTCTATAGCAATTGGCCATCCACAGGACTGTACCACCAACAACACAAAATGTGTGGGTTTACCTAATTGTTGATGTCTAGATAACTTTATACACAACATAAATATTAGCAGTCAAAAATGATATAGCACTACCCCTGCAGGAGCCACTTGAATTTTTGTGTCTGGGTCTCCCACTGATTAATCCACAGCCAGTTACAGAGTATTTTCATACACTCTTCTGCTCGTTATATCCATATCTCCAATAACCAGTCTAGGGAATGTGTCTTTTTTTTTTTTTTTGTATTTTATTTGGAGTACTTGGATAGGAGAAGGAAATTAGTACGATACTCCAAATTAACTATTCACAAGCAAGGATGACTTCTTCATTAGACTGTGTAGCAGACTTTCAGTAGCACATTGCAGCAGGCTGTACAGAACAAAGCAAGTCCCTTTGTAGTAGAAGTAATTTAGTGGACCTTGCTTCTTCAAGACACTAGCCACTGTCCCCTTTAGCTTACACCCAGTATGCTGACTTCTAGCACCAAGAGGGGGGATTTTAGCAAAAACAGTCTCTAGGATCCCTTTAGGGGGTCTGTACTCACAAGGTCCTGGCCACAGGTCACCTTCCTCTGTGATACCAGACAGGATCCGTGGACACACTACCTCAATAAGCTTGCAAGAGAACCAAGGGTTTCAGCTTCAGTGGTTCAAGCCCTAAGGTCACCCACCTGAGGCCGCATGGCAGCCTGTGCTGGGGAAAGGCAGCAGCCCCCTCCCTAGACTGGCCCAGTGCCCATGTGCTCTTCAGATATAAGTATAGTCACACAGCATGCCTTGGGGCACATCCCATTCTAATTGGCCAGGGCTATATAAACACCCCATGCTCTCATCTGCCAGGTTTCTACCCGCTATCCAGTATTCTCCATTGCTACTGGATCCGTGTGAAACATCAAAACAGCATGAGCAGCACCAGAGCACATTGAACAGCTTCTGCTAAACAATCACAGCTCTTTGTTAAGCAGATAGCATATAAATTTGCCTGGCTGTCTCCCAGGTACAGTATTGTATACAGTTCAAAAGATTCTTCCTCACAAAAGAAAAACCAAAACCACAGAAGGAAGAGTCAAAAAGAGTAATTTTTCCATAATGAAATGACAAGCAGTGAGTTCTGGAAACCAAGGTTAATCTGAAATAACAAATACGTCTTCCAAACATGCATTCAATTTGAATGTTGTCCAGTTGCACAAAAACAAACTCAAAAATAATTTGGTACAATGGGAAAAAAAGATAATAGATTATTTATTTATGGGATTTGTTGTTTAGTGGTTAAAATCATTTGACCATAGTGACCCCTTTACAACAATGAGAATAAATGCACAACCTCTCGTGCCCTCTGTCTGGCGAAGCGCAATGTTACCATTGAGCTGTGACTCTGAACTAATCCCTGGGGTGGCAGGCTCGCTCTAATGATTTGTCTGAGGGCAGGATTAGTACCGTCACTTGAATGTGCTTGTCTGACCCTGTGCTGAAGACTTTGTAAACTTGGACACTGATCAGCTAGTGAATTTTAGTTTAACTTTTTGTATAGCCCATAGGTCATAATTATGTGAAAACGTAATTGATTTTCTTAGGGGAAGTAAAAGTGTAAACATTTAAATCCAAAGAAGTCATTATTTTTCTTAAATTTTGTAATTCTTCCTAAATTAGAAGCAAGAACTACACCAAGAAATCTAGAAGAAAATTTAGAAAAGTAGATATATTACAAAGTTTCTGTTTGTTAATAGTAGTAGTTTTAAAGTGATTCTAAATCCTAAACATTTTTTACCTTACTGCATGCCCTGCATTAAGGTAAAAAATGTTTAGGTAGAATTTCTGTCTCCTCATCCCCTTTTACTTACCTGAGTCCTCACTGTCTCCAGGGCTGTGCCTGTCTGTAGCAGCTCTGACTTCTCTTCCTCCTCTCACAGGCTTTGCTGAGGGAGTGGGAGTTATTGGCTCCCACTGCTGTCAGTCAAGTCCTGTGATAAGGGAGTGAGGGGGTGTGGCCAAGCCACGCTGTCTTTGTCTATGGACACAAGCAGTGCAGCTTGAGATTGGGACCACACGGGTGCCTCCATAGCAAGCAGCTTGTAATGGGGGCACTCCGAAGGGAGGAGGGGTCAGGAGGGCCAGCTGGGGACCTGAGAAGAGGAGGTTCAGGTCCGATCTGTGCAATGTCATTTATTTTTCACAGATGATCTGCTGAACTACATCATGGAGCAGTGTAATCTGTACGCCATCCAACATATTGCCAGCAATCCTGATTCTTCCTATGCCCGCCCTTTTGTTTGGAAACCCCTCAGATGTAAGTATGCCTATACAGTGTGTGATAAATATGACAATTTTGTGAAAAAAAGATAAATAAAACAAATTCTTCATTTTCAAAGAATTGTGGGAAAAAAATTACAACTTCAAAAAACTCACAATGCCTCTTACTAAATGCCTTGAAATGTCTACTTTTCAAAAAGGGGTAATTTGGGGGGTATTTTTTACTTTCCTGAGTTGTTAGTGCAAGAAATAAGATAGGCCATCAGTACATCAGGTGTGATCAATTTTCTTTTCAATAAGTTTTTATTAAAGATTTTCAACATACAATAACATATTTCGTTAGCATTGCATAGAACAGGATAATACAACATGAGAAAATATAGCTCATATCACAACTTGTACATACATTACACAGAGCCCCTCAGAGTTCTAGCCAATTCCCTAGGGAACCTCAAGCCCGTGCCAGGCGACATAGCCGGGTTGCCCCAAAGGGCCCAGGTGGGAAACCCAAGGAGCTCGGCACCCCTTCGGGAGCATACTGTGCCCATGCCCCCCGGGCTCCCACCCCCCCCAGCCAAATCTCCAGCAAGCGTCCATGGGTCCCCAGTACACTAGTCCTATATCCCATATCTCTTCCTCCCGGCCAACCGGGAGCATGGGATAGAACCGGTCTCCGAAGACTCTGCTGTGATAGGATACATAACAAGAATGGAGTAGATAACACTCAAATGTTGAAAACCAGTAGACTATCAACTGGACAGTCCAAACAAACAAAACCTCCTGTATTCAATAAACAATCAGCAATACCAATTCACAAGCAAGTGAATAGCAAACGTGCTCAATTAGGGTATTTATCTAGCCACCCCCTCCATTGCTGCTGGAATGTCTGGAAATTATTTCCCGAGCTAAAAAAAAAATTTTCATATGAGTGAATTATTTTCACTCGGTTGATGACTTCATAGACCGTAGGGATTTTGGTAGACTTCCATGCCGCCGCTACATTAGTTCTAGCCGCCGTTAAAATATGTGAGATAATACATCTATGTTCATTCGGGACGGACTGAATGCCTAAATTCAGCAGGGCCAATGACGGCGTCATAGGTATTTTTAGTCCTGTTACCGTGGCCACCAAAGCGTAGATGGCCACCCAGTAGCTCCGTAGTTTCCTACATTCCCAAAAAGTATGGAGTACAGTGCCCCTCGCTCCACATTCTCTCCAGCAAGCATATGAAGAGTCCTCGTACATATGGACCAGTCTGGATGGAGTAAGGTAGCTCCTATGCAATATTTTAAGAGCCCCTTCCCAGTGGTTAGTGCAGTGCGTATATTTAAAAGAGGATTGTACAGCTGCTTTCCAATCCCCAATGGAATATTCTGCATCAAGGTCCCTTTCCCATGATAACATACACTTCAGTTTGGACTGGGCCTTAGGTTGCCTCAATACTTTATAAAACCAAGACAACCCGCCAGCTCTCGGTTTCCCCGAGGTGAGGTACTCCCACACCTCCTGAGGCACCCGAACTTGCAGTTCCGGGAACCTCAGGTGGTAATGTCGCAGTTGTGCCAGAAAAAAAAAATCATAGGGGGTGGAGGAGGACAGGACCTGGGAATAGGTAAGGGAGCGCTGGGCACCAGGGCTGGGACACCTCAGCGAGGGAATGAGAAACTCGTAAGAAGCCAGTGTGAGGTCTTTAGGCAAGGTAGGAATTCCAGACACCTGTCGCAGAGCCCCCCATCCATGAACTGTAGCCTGAATGGCCGGAACTCCAGGAAGTTGGAGACTCCGCCCAGTTTGAGCCGCTATTAGTAGGGAGGGAAGGTCTCTATTAGCTACCAGGGCCCTCTCAATGATAACCCACAACTTATCGGAGTGGGGAGTACACCATTCCTTAGCCTGATCCAGGAGGGCTGCTGCCTGATAACTTCTAAGATCCGGCATTCCCACTCCCCCCCAGCTCCTAGGCCTGCGCAGGGTAGAATAGGAAAGCTTGGGTACTTTCCCGTTCCACAAAAACTTCCTAAGCTGCTTGTCCATGTCATTAAAGAAATGTTGCGGAACGATTATAGGTATCGTTCTAAAGTAGTACAATACTTTGGGTAGTACCAGCATTTTGAACGCCGCCACCTTGCCCACCCACGACAGTTCGTGTTGGGCAATGTGAGACAGATCCCTATGCACTATCTTAGTTAATTCAGAGTAATTAATCAAGTATGTAGAGGCTGTTGGAAATGATAACTGTATACCCAGATATAACAAGGACTTGGAAGCCCATTGAAAGGGATGTTCTGTTCTCAACGCCTCTAGATCTCTAGAGGGGACATACATCGGGAGGCACTGGGACTTGGTAGTATTCAATTTATAATACGAGACCGCCCCGTACTCCTCCAGCACCCTAGCCAGGTTGCGCAAGGACGAGGGCGGGGAGGTCAGAGTGAGTATTACGTCATCTGCAAATAACCCTATTTTATGTTCCCTGTCTCCCACCCTAACACCCAATATGGATGGGTCACACCGAATGGCCTCCGCCAGTGGCTCCATAACTAGGGAGAAGATCAGGGGAGACAGAGGACACCCCTGGCGGGTGCCATTTGTGATCGTAAAGGTGTCCGACATAGCTGTGCTAGTAAAGACCCTAGCTGAGGGAGTAGTGTACAAGGCCGAAATGGCCGAGCAGACAGGACCCCGAAGCCCAAATTTCGTTAACGTCGCCTTTAGGTACCCCCAGTGAACCCTATCAAACGCTTTTTCCGCATCGAGCGTCAGGAACACCGAGGGCACCCTGCGACTTTCCACCACAGACAGAAGATCAAACATCCGTCTAGTTCCATCGGGGGCCTGCCTGCCCGTAACAAATCCAACCTGATCACTCCGCACTAGTAAGGGCGTGACCTTCGCTAGTCTTTGCGCCCATATCTTTGCATAAAGCTTCAGATCAGAATTCAGCAAGGATATGGGGCGGAAATTCTGCGGAGTATCAGGCGGCTTCCCCGGTTTCGGCAGCGCCACTATGACAGCCTGGAGCATCTCTGCAGGGAAAAACGATCTGGTCATAGCGGCATTAAACACCCGGCCTAAGTAAGGCGTTACGATAGAGCCGAAGGTCTTAAAATATTCAGCTGAAAAGCCATCCGCCCCCGGTGACTTACCAGGAGGCAGAGAGCCAATAGCCATCTCAATCTCCTGGTCCGTAATAGGGGCATTTAAGCTCGCCAACATCTCTTCCGAGACCGTGGGCAGGCTCAATCTTGCCAAGAACCTCTGTATGCCCTCCGCCGATGGTTGCGGCGAAGTCACATCGTCCTTTAGATTATAAAGATCAGTATAGTACTTGGCAAAGGCATTAGCTATCTCAGACGGGTGGTAGACAGTGCGAGAGGTGTGAGGATCCTTTAAAGAGGATAATTTAGCCTGTTGTTGCCTCTTCCGAAGATAGTTGGCCAACATCTTACCCGCGCGATTTCCAGAAGCATAAAACCGCGCTTTAGATCGAAACAGCAAAGATTGGTGTTCCTCCAGCAACTTAGTTCTCACCTGCGCTCTACAATAATTAAGTTCCAGCAGCAATGTAGGTGTAGGAGTGGCCTTATGTCTCGTCTCTAGGTCCTTAAGGTTAGACATGAGAGAGGACATAGCCTTTGCACGTTCCCTTTTAACTCTAGAGGCCAGCTGTAGGAGCAGGCCCCGAACATACGCTTTATGTGCACACCACAAGGTAAAAATGTCCGTGTCAGACCTATCATTATGTTGGAAAAAGTCCTCAATCTGACCCCGCAACCGCTCCCCGTGGCCGGGGTCCCGGAGAATAGAAACGTTGTTCCGCCACAAATGTACAGGCACGTCATTGTGCTTCTCTGCGACCACCACAGAGACCGGGGCGTGATCAGACCAGGAAATGGTATGAATAGTGGCGGACTCCACCAGATGCAGTACAGACAGGTCTGCCACAAAAAGATCCAGTCTGGAGTACGACTGATGGGGTGCCGAAAAATACGTGTAGTCCCTCTCAGTGGAGTTGACACATCGCCACAGGTCATAGAGATCAGAAGAGTGCAAGAACCTCTGTAGCGTGGTTCGTGCATGCCTCTGAGGGAGGGTACAGTCCAAGGAAGCGTCAGTTATACAATTGAAGTCCCCACAATATAGCAGGAGACCCTTCTTGACTCGATCCACTTTCTTAACCAGTGATCGTAGAAATTTGATTTGGCGTTGGTTAGGCGCATATACATTAACGATAGTATATGTGACATTGTTAATGTCACATATGAGTACTAAATAACGACCTGCGTCATCCACAATCGTGTCATGCAGCTGAAACGCCACAGATTGAGATACCGCTATTAGAACCCCTTTTCGCTTGGTCGCCCCAGAGGCTGTGAAAATGTGGGGGTATCGCTTATCTGAGCATTTAGGCTGTTTAGATTTCGCAAAATGGGTCTCCTGCACACACAGAACATCCCCCCTAAGACTGCGAGCCTCCCTCCAAAGAGACCGCCGCTTAAAGGGGCTGTTCAACCCATGGGCATTTAAAGTAACAAACTTTAGTGGCATGAGAATTTAAAATATAAACGAGTAAGGGTCATCCCAAGGATGAGGCCAACGTCATAAAAGAGAAAATGGTCATCAAAAAAAAGCAGGGAGTCACTGAGTATACTCTCACCATACCCAGCAAATCCGTCCACTGGAGCAGAGCCATGAAACCTCCCTACTGCGGGAGTGTACTGAGCACATGAGGAAAGTCCAAAGTCCACGTTCAAGTCGGTGCTTGTAAGGAGGCTGAAAAAACAAAGGAAAACAAAAACACAAGTCCAAAAAACATCACAAAACATAACACAGGTAGAGTATGGGGTAAACCCCATCATGCGAACTCAATCGCAAGTAGTGGGTAGGGGGGAAACAGCTCCCACCCTCCAGTTCCCTCCTGTACACCAGCCCACAGAAAAAACGAGGATTATCACCCCCTTCTATGCCACAGACCCCCTGTCGTAGGGGTTGTGCAGGATCACTTTACCAAGGACCATTCCGGATCCAAGTGTGAGGGAGAGTTGGACACTTGCAGAGAAGCCTCCGGATCAGGCAACAGGCCCCAAGTCTTAGCCAGGCGAAATCCCTCCTCCTCTGTACGGATAGCATAAGTGCGGCCTTCTCGTACGATAAGCAATTTCGTGGGGTACCCCCACGAGTAGACTACCTTGTTGTTCCTGAACAGCTTCGTCAATGAAATCAGTTTCTTGCGGGCAGCCATCGTGTACTGAGAGAGGTCCGCATACACAGTGATCCCTTGGTATGGGTCAGGGAGAGGGGATGTCTTCCTAGCCATTCTCATGAGGTCATCCTTCACATGAAAAAAATGGATCCTCGCTATGACATCCCTGGGCACTTTTTCAGGCAGATGCTGGGGCTTGGGCAGGCGATGAGCTCTATCCACAATAACCTCACCAGTTAAGGTGTCAGGCAGCAGGGCCATTATGAAAGCCTGTACATAGGAGCGCAGTTCAGTAGGAGGAACAGTTTCCGCCACTCCCCGCAGCTTAATGTTGTTGCGCCGATTTCTGTCCTCCAAGTCGGCCAATTTAGCTTTAAGTGTCTCCACCTCATCCGATGTGTCGTTGTGAGCGTCCACCAGCTCGTTATGAGCCACCGAGAAATCGGCCATCTTCACCTCCACATGATCTACTCGGTCTCCCAGGCCTGTCACATCGGTTCTGAGATGTGTAACACAGGACATAAGATCTCTGTATAGCGAGCCAGTGAATGTTAGGAGCATTTCCTTCATCCTGGTATCGTTGAGAGGCTGCCCCGTGGTAGGAAAGTCTCTGATATGCTCATAAAATTCCAGAGTGCTGTCCTGGGAAATGTCTCCCGCCCTGCTATCCCCCACATAATGATGTTCGGAAGAGCGCCGTGGAGCTGCCTTCTTCGGGCTGACAGATGGAGAGGGACCCGGGGGAGACCTATGTCCCGAGCCCGGGGATTGAGGAGCCCGGGAAGGAGAGCCCGCCAAGCCACCTCCCCGGGGCTTGGTAGCCCCGCTGCGCTGTGAGCAGGCCGCGGCGCCATTTTGAGAGCGCGGCGTGCTGGTGGAGGCAAAAAAGTCTGTAAGTTTGCGGGGCTTCCCGTGGTTTTTTCGCTTCCCCATGGCCAGCGGGTGTGGAGAGAGGGTTCAGGTGGGTAACCAGGCTGGTGTCGCTTACCCTCGTCGCTTATGCACGCTGGAGAAGAACCGAAGGATACGGAGCTCTACTCTCACGCGGCCATCGTCCTCGGCTGCCGGCCACGCCCCCTAGGTGTGATCAATTTTCAATGACTGGCACCATAGCTTGTAGACTCTATAACCTTCACAAAGACCAAATATTAAATACTTATTCGGGTTATTTTTACCAAAGATATGTAGCAGTAAAACTTTTGGCCAAAATTTATGAACAAAAATTACTTAATTTGCAAATTCTTAAAACTCGAAACGAAGAAAAATGCATTTTTTTCTTCAAAATGTACGGTCTTTTTTTATTTACATCGCAAAAAATAAAAAACCCAATGATGATTAAATACCACCAAAATAAAGCTCTATTTATGTGAAAAAAAAGGACAAAACTTTCATATGGGTACAATGTTGTATGAGTAATTGTTATTCAGAATGTGAGAGCACTGAAAGCTGAAGATTAGGAAGGGGGTTTAAGTGCCCAGTGGGTAAGTGGTTAATGACCAGGCCATTTTTTGCAATATAACACTGTGTTATTTTAACTGAGAATTGCGCGGTCATATGACAAAAAAAATGTAGGTCCTTTTTTTTACCCACAAATAGAGCTTTCTTTTGGTGGTATTTAATCGCCTTAGCATTTTTTTCTTGTTTGCGCTACAAACAAAAAAAGACCAACAATTTTGGGAAAAAAAAACACTATTTTTTACTTACTCTGCTATAAAACCTATCCAATAAAAATAAATAAATAAATAAATAAATAAATCAGGTTTCTTCAAAAATGTAGGCCAATATGTATTCTGCTACATATTTTTGGTAATAAAAATTCCGATAAGCGTATATTGATTGCTTTGCACAAAAGTCATAGCCTCTACAATCTTTGGGATATTTTTATTTATTTTTTACTAGTAATGGCGGCGATCATTACTAGCTGACACTAACTGAAACTCTTGACACTTTTTGGGGACCAGTGACACTAACACAGTGATCAGTGCTAAAAAAAGGAACTGTCACTGTACTAATGACACTCGCTGGGAAGGGATTAACATCAGGGGCGATCAAAGGGTTAACTGTGTGCCTAGTGTGTTTGTGTACTGTGGGAGGTGCTTTTACTAAGGGAAGGCACTGATCTATGTCCCTGCTTTGCAGGAACGCAGGACCGATGCCTTCCCTATTAACAGAACGGCAATCTATCTTGTTTACATAGGCAGACCACCATTCTGCCTCTCTGCAGGAGGATTAGCAGATGCCGGTGGACATTGAGTCTGCGGTACCCACTGTTGGGCTCCCACTGTGTGTGAACACAGCAGCAGTGAACCGGCGGTGCCTGTGCGCCCCCTACCCAGGAAAAGCACAGATATACGTGATCTGGTAAAAAGGTGCCACCCTGTAGCAGTAAAACTGCTATAGGACGGCCCTTAAGTGGTTAAAGAGGAACTACACTGCATCTGGGCACCACAAACCAAAATTGCTATTTAATTCATTTTAAGATTCAAAGGAAACTCACCCATCCATCCATATTTCCATGCTTTATTTTGCTAAACAACCACTTTGAAAACCACCCCCAAGCATTTCTGGCCATCTTGAGTAAGGACAGATGATTCATGTACCATATACCTCCTGGAATCCATCTACCTTTGGCTCAGACATGTAGGCAGGCGGGTGTGCTTAGCTGAGAAAGAGCTCTTCCTCTTCTGAAGAGTCCTGGGATGTATGACATAATTTGCCAAGGCATGGAAACCAGGAAGTAACTGAAGAAATGTAAAACAATGTTCAAAACAAGTAAGTATGATATACTTAAATTTATTGAAAATGTATTGAAAATGTTGAATGAGTGAAGTTCTGTTTTAAGCTTAGTTTGTCAAGATATATTACAAGCAAAGTTTGATTTTAGTTTTAGTTTGGCATAGACAATGGCAGAGCATTTTCATTGCTGCCTGTGTGTCAGCTGGGGAGATTTGCTCTCTGTTTGGCTTGGTGACCAGGAGAAAAAGTGATGGGCAGTGCTGTACCTAGTGTGATGCAATAGAGGCACTAAACCCTGGGTACTGTCACTGACGGGGATGCTGCTGAGCTAATGCACTGTCAAACAAACTGATATTATGCCCAGTGGTCTGCATAGTCAGCTATAAAACTATGCAGACACCAGCGAGAAGAATACCAGTTGGCTTGCTGATGCAGGAGCTTAGATACAGTCAAGCTACAGAGAGGAAGACTGTTGACGTTATCCACCAAATTCAGAATTCTTCCTGCTGACCATCAATGTAAAAGGCACCTTTTCCTACTGATTACCAATCTAAGGAAGAGTGCACTAATTGGCCACCAAAAATGAAAGGAACATTATTTTTAACGATCTCCAATATTGGAAACATTGTTTCCATTGACCACTTATTATTTTCCATGCATTTTCACAGTTACCCATTTTATTTCCACCACATGTTGCCACTATTGCCTACTTCTTGCCTCCGTATTGTCCTCCTTGCCTGCTTGTTGCCCACACATTGTCATATTTGCTGTTTTGTTTCTAGTATGCTGTGACGGTGCTCACCATCACTGGGAGTGAAAGACAATGGACACTGAGAATATGATAATGTGTATTGTATTTCAGGAGCTTGAGGATGGCCGTTTGCTAGTTAATTGGCTCAGGTTGATTGAATCATTGTCATCTGTTAATTGCTGAGTGGAAATAGCATACTGTTTGTGTTGGTTGTTCTTTAGATATGTTAATTATATTTCTGTATACAATTTCATCTGCATATGATAATGTAATCAGGCAACCCCTGACCTGATGGGATCATTTAATCAGGAGGGGGATGTGCTCATGTGTGTTTAAATTGAGTGTGAAACTGTTCAATAAAGGAGAGGATTCCAGAACAAGCTAAGTTGTCGGCTAGCTTTGTATGGGGGTGGCTGGGAAAATCTGATATCTATGTTCACGACTGGGAGGAGGCCGTATACTGACGGAAGTTAACAAGTACAGTGTGGGTTGCGGTTCCATTGCAAATGGCTTGTGCAGAAATTCATTATCAAAGTTCATAAAAAAGGCACAAAAATCCTCTGAGAGTAGATCTTGGCAGACTGCCAGCTTTCCAGTGTAAACAAATAGCAGACATTATTAAGTCATTAGAAACCTACTAAGCCCCCATTCACAGCTGCGCAATTTGACAGGTCAAATCGCATGTCAAATCGCAGCCTTTTTCTGGCAATGGGAGTGTCTCAATCAGTGCAACGTTGACTTTAAAAGTAGTTCCTGCACAACTTTTGGCGACTTCAGGGGGGATTTTAATAGACATCTGTGCATGAACTCACACAGATGTCTTTCAATTCGCCCCCAAATTCGGACTGCAATGCAGCTTTGAAATTGTGCAAGTTGAGATGACTTCACACGATTTCAAAGTCACATTGATGTGAACGAGGGCTGAAAGTTTTTGTTATGACTGAGAATTAGTTACTTCGCTGTATAAGCAGCTAGAAAGGTTAGTGTTGGCTTGTTTTAAAGCTTTTTTACTGCTTGTTATGAATATATAAAAAGTTTAATGTCCCTAGTCTTGTCACAGGTGCACTCTAAAGTGATGCATGGTTTCAATTACAACAAATGCAGAAAGCATTATCCATTGCTTTTTACATATATGTGGATCTAAATTTGGCTGGTTCAGCAGGGACCAGCTTGTCTGGTTTTTCCCGAACAGCTATAGCCAGGAACACTGATCATTGTATTCTCACAGCAGGAAAATCTCCCCTCTGCCAGAATACAATACCACAGTGGGAGGGTAACCTTTATCCACATCGAATGGGTGGATGGGGGAATTGAGGCATTTTCTTTTGTTCAACTAAAACGGTTAAAAAAAAAAAAATGTGAGGGCTGCATTAAAATCAAAATTTACTACAATGTTTATTTCTGCATCAGTGACTGTAATAATGGCCACTGACTTTAAATGTACTTATTTTTTGTGAAAGAGAATAAATCTGCTGGTTGGAAGTTGGCAGTGATAATCACTTTACTTTGTCTTAAGAAAGAGGATTCTATTGCTAATCAAGCAATACAATTTTGATTAAAATAATGATGAATGGTGTGAAATTGTTGGTGCAGAAACTGGTATTTTGTTTGTAATAAGATGACACGTTCATATGATGTATTGCAGTTCAGATGAATATAAAACTTAAGTTCCAAAAAGAGAGCCTAATCATTTTGAAAACACTTACTTTTAATGAATTTTGTTATTGTGCCATTATGCCAGTACACTAGTCAATATGCATTAGGGTTGATTTACTAAAGGCAAATCTACTGTCCACTACAAGAGCACTGCAAATGCACTTGGAAATGCAGTCGCCGTAGATATGAGGGGATGATCTGAAATGAGGGGAAACTCTGCTGATTTCTATCATCCAATCATGTGCAAGCAAAAATGCTTTTTTACTTTCCTTGCATGTCCCCCCAGATCTTCAGTAACTGCACTTCCAAGTGCAGTAGACTTCAAAGTGCACTTGTAGTGCACAGTGACTTTGCTTTAAGTAAATCAACCCCAATGTCTTTACTAGGATCAAACATATTGGCGTCACAGTTGAACTACTCTCATCCACTATTACTCGATTGCCGTGGACTGATCACAGTGCAGTAATCATATCCCTAGATTCACTATTTCCTAAAGCCTAGGACCTGACTTGGAGTATTATTAATGCCCTGCTAGCACATCCTGCCCACTGTGCAGATATACAAATAGCTATCAAAAATCATCTCACCATTAATGTAATTTCCCATTCACTCTTTAGGAGGCACACACATCAGTGGCTCCAGCAATAAGATGGCCTCCCAGCATAAGAAGGAAAAACATCTACTAGAAAATTTGATATTGATTTTCATACTCACTATGCTGCGTTTCATGAAACCCCTTAACCAGCTCATAAGCTTCTCCTAGAGAAGGCCTGCAATGAATTTCATCTTTTCCTGACAGGGCCAGCCAAAAAACTGCTCCTAGGATTAAAACAGAAATATTTCAATAAGGCCAATAAACCAGACATCTTTTTTGCTCTCACCCCTGGTAAACTTGATCATACTGTTAAACCCATTTTGCTTACGCTCTTTAGAAACGTATACAAGAAACCCCATAAATATACTCCAAGAGTTCCATAAACACCTCTAGTGAATGTATGCCGCAGAAGGGAACTTTGACCTAAACTAGGCTGACTCACTTCAAACACAAACCACCCTCCTGATACTCTCAGTAGAACAATGGGATCTCCTCAAATACCCAATCTCTTCAGAAGAGGTATTTCATGCTGTCAAATCTCTTAAGCTAAATAAGTGCCCTGTCCCAAATGTTGTGTTTTTTTTCAGCATCTTTATATTAAAAAAATGTGCCAACCTCCTAGTTCTCCTCTTAATGAACATGTTTATACCCTTACTCAACCAACACCCCTTCCAACCAGAAACTTTAACTACAAATATTTCCATGATCCCTAAATTGCCATCATTCTTAATCCCCTAATCGGATCATTGGTTAAAAAAGATAAAGTTGGGTTTATACTCCTCTGCCAAGCTGGTAACAATATCTGTAAGGCAATTCTACAGATCAAGGTCGGCCCATGCCCAGTATATTCCTGCTTGCCATCTCTTCTTGGATATTACAAAGGCATTTGATACTGTTTCATGGCTTTATCTTCATTGCACTTCCTACAATGGATTTCTTCCCTGTATAATACCCCCCAGGCATGCCTGAAATATGCTGGTTTTCGATCTTATCCATTTTCGATGAGTAGAAGCACTAGATAGTGATGCCCACTTTCCCCTCTCTTGTTTGCACTTATTATAGGACCTCTCGCCAAATTTATCCAACTTGATCCCAATATTAGAGGACTAGAAATTGGCAGTTATCATCACAAACTCTGCCTCTTTACGGATGATCTTCTTTTTTGTCCTCCCATTTTAATTCTGCCCCTAATCTCTTACAGACCTTCAAATGCTTTGTGAACATATGGGGCTTTACAGTTTAAGAAGTTGTAAAGTCAGAAGGTTTTTTTATCTTAATGTATTCTTTGCATTAAGTAAAAAACCTTCTGGGTGTAGCAACCTCTCCAGCACCCCTAATACTTACCTGAGCCTCATCTCTGTCCAGCGATGTCCATGAGTCTCTCAGCCATTTGGGACTCCCCCTCCTGATTGGCTAAGACACAGCAGCAGCACCATTGGCTCCTGCGACTGTCAATCCAAGTCAGTAAGCCAATCAGGAGTAGAGATGAGCGTTGAGTTTGAGTCGAACGTAAGTTTGACTTGAACATCAGGCGTTCGTGTGTTTGCTGAACACACAAACAAATGGGGCATTCGGCGTGAAGTTCGCCTGCCGATGAGCACCCAATAACTGCGCTGGTGAAGTGAATAAATTACTGATTGTCTGATGATTGGCCAAAGCATGCACATGACCTGTATGCTTTGGCCAATCACAGCATAGTGTCCGTAGGCAGAAGGATGCCTTTAGCCAGCCATGGTTCAGGGGCTAAGTCCACGCCCCACACTATATAAAACTGCTGCTTATACGGCAGCCGTGTATAGTGTGTTAGGCAAAATAGCAGTGAGATTAAGCAGGTAGTTAGTGGATTGTCCATTGTATCTAGTACTAGATCAGGCAGTGTAGTATGTATATATATATATATATATATATATATATATATATATATATATATATATATATATATTTATCAGTTATTGCAGGATATATATTAAGCAGTTTAGTGTAGGGCTGATTCTTATGACATTAAACTTGCTCGCAGCTGTAATGTATTGTTGGCTCCCGGCAATACAGATAAAAAACATGACAAAAACAGTGTGGAGTCCCCCCCAGTCCACACTAGGCCCTTCAGGTCTGGTACAAATTTTAAGGGGAACTCCACGCCAAAATTCATACCAGACACTTATCAGAGTAAGCAGCCTGGCTGGACAGGATAGGGGGGGGGACAAGCGAGCGCCCCCCCCCCCCATGAACCATACCAGGCCACTTGCCTTCAACATTGGGAGGGTTTTTTGGGGTGCCCCCAAAGCACCTTGTCCCCATGTTGATGGGGACAAGGGCCTCTTCCTGGACAACCCTGGGCTGTGGTTGTTGGGGTCTTTGGGCAGGGGGCTTATCAAAATCTGGAAGCCCCCTTTAACAAGGGGGCCCCAGATCCTGCCCCCCCCCCATGTGAATGTATATCAGATACATCATGCACCTACCCATTGACCAAAAAAGTGTACAAAAAAAAACAAGACAAAAGTCAGTTTCTGACAAGTCCTTTATTAAAAAAAAAAATAAAAATGTAAATCCATCGTCAATCATGTCGCCCGCTGCCGCACCAGAAAAATAGAAGAAAAAATGTGCCTTTTTTTTTATTTTGAATTGTATCAGTGTGTTTGGTGTATTTTTACATTTGAATTTGCTGCCGGTTCCACCCACCTGCGAACGTCATGTCGCAGGAGACGGAAGCTGGGGACGATCGGGAGGAAACTCCGCCACGAAACACCGCCGGGACACATCGCTGGATCCCAGTGACAAGGTAAGTAACCTCTTTTACAGGATCCAGCGATTCTTCTGGCGGTACCCCGAGTGTGGCTCGGGGTTACCGCTTTTGGCTCTGAAATTTAACCCCGTGCCCCGCTCGGGAATACCGCTAAGAAGGTTAATGCAGGCCAGGGTGAGGTCCGAGGACCTTACCTCACCCTGGCCCACTGTAAGGGGGATGATCTATATGGGGGTCCTCACCTCACTCGGCCTACTGTAAGGGGGGAGATCTATATGGGAGAGGGGACCTCATCTCACCCTGGCCTGCTGTAAGGGGGGATCTATATGGGGGACCTCACCTCACCTTGGCCTACTGTAAGGGGGGAGATCTATATGGGGGACGGGACCTCACCTCACCATGGCCTGCTGTAAGGGGGGGATCTATATGGGGGACCTCACCTCACCCTGGCCTGCTGTAAGGGGGGATCTATATGGGGGACTTCACCTCACCCTGGCCTTACAGCAGGCCAGGGTGAGGTGAGGTCCAGTCCCTCCCAGCGGCCAGGGGCAGAGAGCAGACTCAGCAGCGGCGGCTGCGGTGTCACTCTCCTCCTGGTGGACACCCTGGTGCGGTCTGTCACCCCCCCCTGCACCCCCCTTGTGACGCCCCTGCTCAGATCCACAGGGGATCAGAATGCATATGTAATGTTTCCTACAGGAATGGATGCCGCTCCTTATAGACGTTTCACCGGGATATTAAAGTAAAACAGGCTCTCAGCTCATGGATGTTTAGGAGTTGAATTGAAGAAAAGAGCTCATAGTGCGTTATCTATCTTTATTCCACTTTTTACCTTGGAAAATGTTATTTGAGCAGTGAGATGGTAAGAAAGTGAAGGTTGCCTTCCTTTCCTGGCAGGAGTTCTCCTCCACTGCCACTTCCAGTAATGTCTCCTCTCCCCTTCCTGTTCCAAAATGACTGCGCACCAGTGCACAAACACGGCGACTCAATATTGAACCCTACGGACCAAAACTGGGATGCCATTAAAGTTGATGTACGTGTAAAGGCAGGCATCCCAATACTTTTGGCAATATATGGACCAGTACAACTATGTATAATATGCCGATGCCTGGAATTATCCTTTTAATTGGTGAAAAGAACAAAACTCAAGTGCATGGAACTCCTACTATTTGCAACCAATCTGATTTGAGCTCACTAAGATCAAATCACTGAAATATGATGATGATAATTGTTTTTTTTTTTTTTTTTTTTTCAATACATTAAAGCAAGTTGTCTTACTGCACTACATCTTTAAGTTTACTATTTGGTATAGTGTTTTCATATATGTTTGTCTGGCTATATACCAGTGCTTAATCTTATTCCCAGTCCAGCAGTAGCAATTTTTCACTTGAAACAAGGTTTACAAAGAAACCTCTTCCTAGCTCCATGCTGTAAGCAAAAACTAAAATAGTCTGTCTGCCATCTTCTGTATCATTCTTCCATGCTTATCCAGATCATGAATTCTAAAGCACACACTGTCAGCGATATGCAAGATAAAATTATAATATTTACCACAATGGTTGTACCAGGCACTGACAGGGCGCTGCTGTGGGTCCTCTTCCCTGCTGGAGGCCATAGATGAGGGAGTTGAAATAATGAGGAATAAATGACCCCAAAAGCAATCCTGCAAAAGCGAGCTGATTGAGAATTTCTCTGTGGGAGGGAGCTGGGGAACAAAATCTCCCTTTATTTTATCTCTCTAATCGAATAGAGAGGTGAAAAATGAAGGCAGCTCGAGCCATGGAGAAGAACTGAGTAGCAAATTGCATTTCAGAAGAAAATCAAGTTACGGGAGAACAAACTTTTTTCTTCTCTTTTCTAAGGAAAGCAGGAAAAAAGCCTGAAATCAACCAGTATTTTATAGCTGGTGGTTTTAATGGTTTTAAGTTATCAATTTTCTCTGTTTGTTTTCATTTTTAATTGTCTATTGTCTGTTATGTTTAATGTATTATTGGCTATTCTACTTAGGATGACCTTTTTATATCTAATGTCTAGGTTTCTGCATTATACAGTGTCAGCTTTGCTGAGATTGAAACACTTCACATTTAGTCCCTCATGTTTAAAGATCACCTACAATCAAATACCGGACTTAAAGCAAAAGTATACGTATACAGTTATATACAAAGCTGAAGAACACAGTGGCATAGTGTGGGTTGTCAGTGCCCGGAGCAAGGCAAGTAATTTGCACCCCCTAACCCATCGACTTTTAGCACTCCCTGAGTCCCTTCTACTAATACAGTATTAAACCCCTTATGCTACATTTTAGAAATATATGTGTATGCCCTTTGTAGTTTATTTAATAATATATATTATATATTTATTTTTATTTAATATATACTAAGGGAAGAATATCATTTTTACTGCTGGTACTTGCCTAAGAATGGGGGTTCAGGGACTGTTATGCCTGCTCTTTTGCGGCGTACTTGCTATGGCCTTGAAAGCGCAAAGAGTTCCTCCATTCACAGCCTGAGCCTCTGATTGCCTGCCTGCAGCCTTTTATTATTGGTTGAATCTGAGATATATCTTTGACCACAGCAGTCAAAGAGATATCTTCTCAAAATCAACCAATAATAATCAGGCAATCAGAGGCTCAGGCTGTGAGTGGAGGAACCCTTTGCGCTTCCACGGCCATAGCAAGTACACAGAAACAGAGCAGGCAAAACAGTCCCTGATATTCTTCCCTTAGTACAGTATATTTACTAATGAGGATCTCTTATACACAGCAGAGCAGGCAGCCAATAAACCCCCAATGTAAGGTAGAGGGAATTAAATAAGAGACACCAAGGGTGGGAGGAGGGGAGGGGTGTCCCTTCTTTTTTCATATTTTTTTACCAGCTCACCTGGAGCCATAGGGGATATTGGGACTCAGACTGTGAATGGCGAGGACTGGGGCCCTAATAGACTATCACAGCAGAGCAGCCAGCCATTATCTCATATGTAATTTAATTGGCTGGCTGCTCTGCTGTAATGGATTATTAAGGGCTCCTCGTTTATCACAGCTTAAGCATCTAATTGGCTGCCCACAGCCCCGCAACCTTTTACTATTGGTTGGGTACAGTAGTCAAAGAGCTATCTTAGATTCAACCAATAATAAAAGGCTCCAAGCTGCAGTCAGCCAATCAGAGATTCCGGCTGTGAATAATGAGGAACCCTCATCAATCAGTACTAACAGCATTACGCCAGGTTATTGGCTGGTCACTCTGCTGTAAGTGAGGAGACCCCACCACCACAACCAGGGGGGTGAGGGGTCAAAGATGGGGACAATAAAGATCATCACCTCACCCCCCAACACAAGGTCCCCCTAGCCCACCTCCTGTGTCCCCCTCCCCTCCGGTGGCCAGAGAGAGAAGACAAAATGGGGAGAGTGGGGAACACCAGGGGGGAGGGGGGACTTTGCAGCCATTGTTCAGCACTTTCCCCACTGTGGGGCTCTGGGGCCACTCTCACCTGTTAACCGGCGGTATAAGGGGCATTCTGGTGCTGGTGAGGAGGACACACAGAGCAGGGCTCGGGAGCAAGCATGCACAAGTGCCCCTATAGCAAGCGGCTTGCTATGGAGACACTCAGCAATGGGTAGGAGCCAGAAGCACCAGCGGAGGACCCGAGAAGAGGAAGATCAGGGCTGCTCTGTGCACAGAGCAGGTATGTATAACATATTTGTTATTTTAAAACAAAAGAAAATGAACCTTTAATACCCATTTAAGGTATCTGCTATGAGTTGCTATGTCTACTCGCAGGTGGGCAAACTAAACGTACAGATTAGAGTGAAACAAGGTAATAATATTAGCAAAGGTAATAGCATCAGGTTGCCAAACTGACTCACAAGGATTACTCTCTGAAAGAGTATGCCTATATTTTGATAAATAGAGGAGAAAAGTCTGAAAGCTGATACTGCACAATTAGGATTATTTTCATAAGCATTAAAACAGAGTTCCACCCAAAAGTGGATGCTCTACTTATCTGCTCCCCCTCCCCCCCTCTGGTGTCACATTTGGCACCAGAGGGGGGGGGGATGGGTACCTGTTTTGACAGGTACTTGTCCCCAATTCTGCGAGACTCCACCGCGTCGAGGTCCCTCTGAAGTTTGGCCCCCTACTCCTCTCTCCGCCCTGGGCCAGTTAGAAAGCACAGCGCACTTCGCGCATGTGCAGTAGGGAGCCAGCTGTGAAGCCAAAAGGCTTCATTGCCTGTTTCCCTTACCACAAATGGCACGAATTCCCCCATTTGTGGTAACGTACGTTTCACCATGCTTGGCATCTTCAGGAAGACCCCCTAAAGATGCCAAGTACAGTGAAACGTAAGTCGGAGCAGGAGACTCGTCACTACTGGGTCCCCTGTGACTACCCACCAGGCCCAGTATCAAGAGTGAGGCGAGAATGGCACGCCAGAGCCAGAATGACAGGCCCATCTGCACATGCTGTATACATCAAGTGCCGAAAAACAGGCACTGATACATGTGAGTGCACATTTTTATATGTAGTTTTTAATTAATTAAAAAACATACTACACCAAGAAGAACTATTTTATGTCTCCTGTGGAGCATCCCTACATTCTAGCCTTGTCCTGAGGGATCTTTTGAAGTGGAGTGGTGTTATCTGTGGAACAATCTGGTTTTCCAATAACGCTTTTTCTGACCTTCTGTAAAAAAGGGGTCAAACACTTCTGGTGAGTTGCCAACCATCTTCTGAGCACTTGTGATAGAATCAGCAGACAATATTATTTTGAAGCACTTTACCTTTAGTGTTGGGAATTGTCACATTGGACTTTATTGGTTAATTATGTGATGTTTGCATTTCAGCACCTTTGACCACACTACAGGTGGTCTTCATTCATCTTATTGTTAGCACGGTATAACAAATTATTTTTACATTGTGAGCACCGTTTTCCTTTACACTTGGTTCATTTTTCACTAGATGAGTTTCACTAATTTAAAGAGGCAGCTACACATGCAACATTATTTTTTTTTTTTTCAGGGACGCCATCATTTGCACATATATTACATGGAAGCAGCTTTACTACTGATGATTGAGTAAAGAATATTTAGATAGAATACATACTTTAATATAATATATTTCTTTCTAAACCAAAGTTTAGTGTCACTTGAAAGCATTGAATCAGTACTAATAAAAAGCAAAACCACCAATAAAAATCAGATCACCAACATAACACTTCTGTCTTTGGGGCAATCATCCAGCCCCCTGGTAAGCCAACCTCACCATGCTTTTAGGGACTGTAGTAGAGAGATATCCCAGCAGTGCTTCAAAGACTTCTATTCTGAATCCACAAAAGGGAGTCTCACTTCTTCTATCTGCAATGTACAATAATTAGTGAAAATGTCACATGAGTGAGACCTTCTTGCAATGGGCATAGCAATTAAACACTGGAAACCAGAAAATAATATATATTTTGTCATCTTTCACTGGACAACCTGATCTATTCTTACACAAACATGCCTATGACATGTAGTGATGTCAGCCCACTCAATTGATTGTAGTAACTATAACTAACGCATACCGTAAAAAGAACCTCCAATCATCTTATGTATGGATAGTGTTGCAGGAGGTCATACAGAACCTCGGGAGCAGAGCATAGTAGCAAAAGTAAAAACTGTGACCTCTGTTCCTTTAAATCTCCCCCACAGCAGACTGTAATTATTTTACATTTTCATTCCTTCCATTTTTTTTTTATCTCTCTTTGCATATTTCTTGTCAGTCTAACAGCTCCGTGTCTGCTCAGGAAGAGGCATTAATTAGCAAAACAAATACAGCTCGCTGCTCTGGATAAATTACATTTTTCTATCTGATAACGTGACTGAGAGCGTGCTTAGTACTGAAAATCTAGATTTTTTTTATGTACTAGGACGAGAATCATGTTTCCTGTTCCTCTCTGTGATTTTTTCATTAGGATTATCATTTGATGGATCAAGTTATTCAAATCTGTTTGAAGCCAAACGTGTGTATTATTTTGCTATATGAGTAAATCATTGGTCTACGTTTCTTAACAGGATATGGACAAGGTAAAATATAGATTGATAGAAAGATAGATTGATGGATAGACTGATTTTTAGGTAAAAATATCTGAACCATTTACTATAGTATTACTTGGAAAAAGCTGTGTCCACATTGGTAAACCGCTCTCTTAGTATAGGGGAGCGAAAAATCTTTTCTTTACCTGAACTTGCACCCAGTGCGGCACTGTGGTGCTGAGTGCATTTAACCACTTGCCGACTGCCGCAACACTATTTACTGCGGCAGTCAGCCCCCTACAGGCAAACCGACGTAGGGCTACTACGCTCAATCCCACCGCTCTGGGGCGCGCTCCCGCCAATGCTGATGGCTTATTTGGGTTCAGAACCGATCAGTCATCAGGTCCAGGCCAATGATTTTTGGTCTGGACCTGTTGATCGGTCCTGCCCAATCAAATACTGATCTGTGCCTGTGTAATGTAAACACAGGCACAGAAAAGACCTGCTCTCCCCTCCCATGATCCTTTTTGGATTCATCGAGAGGAGAGAGCACATCTAAACTGTGAGTACCGCACCAGCAAACCCACACACACTTAGATAGCCACACTTAACCCCCGATCCCCCCCCCCCCAGTTAATCCCTATACCCCCTGTCACAACACACACTGTATACTGTATATAGCATTTTCCTATATACCCGTATAAGTGTGACTTGTGACCAGGTTTAGCGCTTGCAGCCCTTACTTTTACACTTAGGACACTCGCCAACCCCCCCAATAAATATTTAACCCCCTGATCCCCCCCCTGGTCACCCCCAGTTAACTCTTTCCCCCCTGTCACATTGCACATTAATAAACAGGTAATATAGTGTTTTACTGTATTTTTTATTAGTGTGATTGTGACTTGAGTTAGCGCTAGCAAATTAGTTTCTGTCCCAAGGAGGTTTAGGGTCCCCGCAACCCCCCCCCCAATCCAGCAATTCCAGATGCTCTTCAAAATTAAGGTCCCCCAATCCCCTAATTAGTTTAGTTGCCCTTCTCTGGACTCTCTCCAGCTCCAACACATCCCTCCTGAGGCAGTACTTCCTGCAGCATGTGCTGTGTAATTTCCTCTTTCTAATGTTTTTTTTTTTTTTCATTACACATATATGCAAACATCCAGGGGAGCTCGTAATATGATTTCTTAGTACTGATGTTTCTCTGAGTGGCAAAAATTTCTGTTTGTGAGAAGCAACAAGGAGCATGAAGTGGGGGTGTTTGGAATAGCTCTCCTACTGGACAAACTGGGGTTCTCAATTAACCATATTCCCAATAAAAATGAGTGGTGCAGATTATTGCAATAGATCAATGTCTAAATATAAGATTTTAAGCACAGTTAGACTGTACTCCTAGGGCTCCATTGGCTCTATTTTGAAAGTGATTTCAGAAATATAAAACATGAGAGTAAATTAACAACGGAATGGTAACTTCTGGCATGTCCAGGCAAGAGTTTAGTCCTTAGCTCAACTGATATGCTGGAGCATGACCTGGAGAGAGCTGTCTGTAGAAGGAATTACAGAACTATCAATGAACAGAACCAGTTGTCTTCAGGAAGAACAATCAATTCATTCAAACTATAATGCCAGATCAGCAGCTAGGTGGTAAAGTGGTTGTTAAGCCATTATGCTATCTTTACACCATCCCCTCTGTTAGATTACAACCTATATCCTAGTTCCTGTCCTTTATTTAAAAAAAAAAAGCCAATTTCTACCTGTGTTCACCGCCCCTGTTGGCACTCACATGATTCCCAGCTCTCTTCCCCCCTGTATGACATCTCCAGTGGGCGGGGCCAAGAACTTTCTCTGACATCCGCTGGGGAGGCGGGGAGAAAAGGAGAGAGCTGGGAGTGACATGAGCGCAGATAGGAGTGGTGAAGACAGGTAGAAATCAGATTTTTTTTAATAAAGCACAGGAACTATTATACAGGTTGTAATCTAACAGAGGGGATGGTGTAAAGATAACATAGTTTTGTAGCAGCGGGGACGGGAGCAGAACGGAGGTAGTGAGAGCTGACAAGCGGGTAGGAGGACAGAGGGGCACAGAGGAGAGATGCAGATAGCTGCGGATGACGGAGGCACACACTCTGACCATGGTGTCAGGGCTTTTCAGCCGTTAAACACCGTGGTCAGTGTGCAGAGGGGAGGGTAGAAACTGGCAGGATCAGCCAGGTTTTTTAGGTGATAGAGGGGGCCGAATTACACAGCATAAGCACTGTGCTGTATATCATACTTTAAGGGAACAGGATTTGTATACAGTATATATATATATATATTTTTTTTTTTAGGGTAACAAAAGCTTAAGTGCTGCTAGAAGAATGTTCTACCAGATGTGAAATACAAAGGTTAATATGATTTTTGGACTCTAAATATTTAAGCCAAAACTGTAAGACCAGGACAAGAAAATTAGGTGCACAGGTGTCATTGCAACAGGAAGACACAGGCAGCTGTTTCTGCCCCCTATTTCCTATTACTTCCCATTTTCTCAGACACACTGTCATTGGAACAGTGTGACAGAGGCACAGAGGGCACACAGACAGCAATAAAAATGAATAGACGTTTTAACCCATATCTACTCTGTCCCAATTGTTAACACTTTCCTGCCGAGTATATGCCTACAGTGGCCTCACAGAAGTGGGTCTTTATCTGTGGGGGCCGCATATATGCACTACTGTGTGCTAAGAGGGCTCTGCACAGTGCACCCACAGTACAGAGACTGAGCTGTGACCATAAGCTCCGGGTCTTGTAGTAACAATCAGGAACCAGGAGAACTGGCTCCCAATCACCTGATTACTATAATAGACTGTGATTGGCTATTACAGTGATCAGTCACTGTACAGCCTGCCCCTCTGTTTTTTTTTTTTTTTTTTTATCCTCTTGCATGGAGAAAAATATACATTGTATCTTTTTCTCCCTACTAGAGGAGAAAATTGCAAATAAAAATACGTGTGTAAAAAAACAAGTAATTAAAAACAATAAAATAGCTATATTAGGATTTGATCTAGGACAGTTTTAGGATTAGGGTTAACGTGTCACTAAACCCACATTATAAAAAAAACTATCAATAAATGATGTAATACATGCTGTTCATACTCAGTCATTATGGGATTTGTTTTCTGTATTCTGCAACAAACGTGGTTGATTCTGATAATCTCTATCTCCACCTTATGTTCAAGTCCCTAACTCAGCTAGGGATTTTGAAGCTGTGATGACAACTCTGCACATGCTCAGTTTTCATTTAGTTTTTATGCTGAGCATTTCCTCCCTATAGCATCTGAGCAGCCCATGTGGGTGTGTACACAGTGGTATATGACAGCCCACTTGGCCTCCATGCCCACTAACCAGCTAAACACAATGGAGGTGGGATAGTACATGCAGATTGGTGGAGGCTTCACCTTCCTCTTATTCTAAGACATAGGCTGGAGGGGCGTGACACAGCCTATAATTAGCAGAAATCTGCCCACACCATTTTATTGCCAAAAAAGATTTAATCTCAACTATACTGTATATTTGTATGCCAAACAGTTTTTTTTATATTATTTATTTATGTATGTTTAATCTGTATTCCAAAGGCTGTTTTTTTTATTTTGAACATGTGACCAGTGCATAGCACTAGAAGCTTCTCCTGCTTATGTTTCCCTGCAGGCAGGCTGGGAAAGAGCTGGGTCATGTGACAGCTGTATATCAATTAGGAAAAAGGTACTTAATTAAAAAAAAAAAACAGTGCCATCAACCACATACAGAAGGCACAATGTAATTAAAACAATGTGTGTTTAGTGTCACCTTAAGTTCACGGTTAGGGTCAAGGGTCATGTTCAGATTTAAAGTCAGCATTAGAGGTCAGGGTCAATGTATTTTAGGTAGGATTTTTGTAAAAAAAAAATTTTTAAGCATTTTTTAATTTATTATCAGTGTCAGTGTGTTTTAAGCAGAATAAAAAAGCAAAATGTGCACTACTGTTACTGGGCCAAAAACCAAATAGGTACAAACTTTGGGACTGATTGTCAGGAGCAGAAGAATTTTTTTTGGTGGTGGGTCATGGTAATTGCAAGAAATATACAGCTATATTTTAAAAATGCTTTATACTTTTTTGTGCCAATTTTTATTTCATAATAAAAAAAAAACAGGGGATATCCATTACCATTTACTACCAAATAAAACCCAAATTTATTCCAACAAAAACAAGATATAATCCACCTGGATACACTAAGCAGTTGCAATGATATGTACAGCTTCCTAGCACATGATAAAGTTGCAAAACTGTGTTCAGGTGTATGAAGGTAAAAATTCTTCTGTATTCATAATCCCCCCCAGCCCCCCCAAATACTTACCTGAGCCTAATCTCTATTTTTCATACAGTGTCTCTCTCCACTCTCTCTCTCCTTACTGGACATGGAAGCTGCAGCTGAAGCCATTGGCTCCTGCTGCTGTTAGTCTCAGCCTTTGAGGAGAGAATGGGGGCGGAAACGAGGCTGAGCCACTCTGTGTTTGTCAATTGACACACAGAGCAGGGCTAAGATGCGAGTCAGCACAAGCCCCATAGCAGTTGGCTTGCTACAGGGTCTCTGGGAAGGGGGGGAACCAGGAGTGCTGGTAGATATACTAAAAGAGGAGGATTGGGTCTGCTCTGTGCAGAACCATTGCTTCTTATTTAAAACAAAATACCTTTACAATCAGTTTAAACATTATTTTACCTCCATCATTAATGGGTTAAGCAATGTATTGAAAAAAGACATAAAAAGGATGTTTATGTGCATTCCTTGTACAGTAAGTAGACTACATTTTTTAATCTTAGTTGATGATCAGGCCAAATTTTAGCAGCTTTTCATGTTGAAATCCCAAAAGCTTTTGTATATGTGTTTGAAAAAACTACATTCCGTTTAGCATTACTGGTTACCATTCTTACAGGACATATTTATAGAAAACATGTACATACTGGAAAATTGACACTAATAGATAATTCCCATACACAGCAGTACAGAATACACCATGCTTCTAAACTTATCTGTGCAGAGACAATAGGAACAATACTTTAATTCAATCAATGACAATAAAATTACTATTTAAAATGCTAAGCAATATACATTATCAGTGTATAATAGCACTATGGCACATTGCATATTATAGCACAAGGTATTGTCAAAGTGACTCTATTGCTAAAGCAGAAAAAAAATTCCAACAGGCAGTCAAACATACAAGGAAAGGGGGAGAGATTGGCGCAATCGGAATGCCAGAGCTGCTGCAGTAGTCTAGATAGGGGCAAATGCAAATGTTAGATCCAAATGACAAAGTCCAGTGGAATTGCTAGATCTCTTTGATGGCTGCAGGCTTTAAAGCGTGAAGTAACCCTGTATGGATCCAAAAAAAGAGAAGACCAAGCGCCAATCTAAGTGTAGCAATGCAAGTATTTAATATCAATTAAAAGAGTGTTACCCACAAAAGTGCGTTAAAAGCAGGCATCCGATTTCTCCGCGGAGCTGGCGCTGTGGAGGATGAGCGGCGATCTCCTGTTGAGAGGCAGGGGATGTGCTGATCCTTGGCGATGGTAGAGCAGCGTGGGTCCGTAGGTCGGAGGGCTATGACATCACTTCCTGGAGACACAGTGTGGATTGAACAGCGATGCGTTGCAGACCCACGCTGCTCTACCATCGCTGAGGATCAGCACGTCCCCTTCCTCTCAACAGGAGATCGCCGCTCATCCTCCACAGCGCCAGCTCCGCAGGGAAATCGGAGGGACATTCTGGATGAACACTGCCCAGATCCTCTATTACTTTGAGATGCCTGCTTTTAACGCACTTTTGTGAGTAACACTCTTTTAATTCATATTAAATACTTGCATTGCTACACTTAGATTGGCGCTTGGTCTTCTCTTCTCTTTTTTTTAATCAAACATACCAATATTGTTTTCTGCTGTGCTTTTTATTTGCTATAACCACTTTAGCTCTGGAAGATTTTACCCTCTTCCTGACCAAGGCATTTTTTGCTATTTGGCACTTGTTAATTGTGCGGTCATGGAATGCTGTACCCAAACAAGATTTATATTCTTTTTTTTTTTTACACAAAAAGAGCTGTCTTAGGATGGTATTTGATCACCACTGGGTTTTTTTATCTTTTACAATTTAAATAAAAAAAGACCAAAAATTGTAAAAAAAAAAAAAAAAAAACAATATTTCCTACTTTCTGTTATAAAAGAAATATTCTATAAACTCAAATTTATTTAAAATTTAGGCCAAAATGTATTCTGCTACATGTCTTTGGTAAAAAAAAAATCTCAAAGGGTGTATATTAATTGATCTTTGTGAAAGTTCTACAAACGATGCATATATACAGTATTGGAATTTACCCAGCTTTTACAGCCTCAATTTCTTGGGGTGCTAAAATGGCAGGGCAGTACAAAAAAAAAAAAACAAATTACCCCTTTTTGGAAAGTAGACAGACACCCCAAGGAATTTTCTGAGTTCATGTTGAGTCCATGGAAGATTTTGTTTTTTTGCCACAAGTTTTTGGAAAATGACCAAAAAAAAATTATTATTTTTTTTTTTTTACATAAAAGTTGTCACCTTAATGATATATTGCTTACACATGCCATGGATATATGCGGAATAACACCTCAGACCACATTCTGCTACTTCTCCCGTATAAGGATACAAGATGTGAGAGACTTTTTGGCAGCCTAGCTACTTACAGGCCCTTAAAATCTAATGACCATCTCCTAGCTTTCAGCCCCGGTTCACACTTCTGCGAGTGCCGGTTCGCATGTAATATTGGAGGGCACTGCTCCGACATTACATGTGATCAGCTGTGCGGTGCGAGTTTAGCCATACAGTTTGTATGGCTAAATTCGCATCGCACCCGGAGCAAACACGCACAGGAGGCATTTTTGCAGCCGCATCAGGATCGGATCGCACAGCGGTTCACACTTGTGTTATCCGTTCCTGTGCGAACTGCACGATCGCACTGCGATATGCGATCAAACTGGGGGTGTCATTAAGATTACATTGACAACCCCAGCGTATCGCATATGGCAGTGTGAACTGCCGGGGGTGCGTGTGCGATGCAGGAACAGGCTGCGAATTCGCAGCCTTCCCGCATCGCATAAATGTGAACCGAGCCTCAAAGGGAATATTTCCTCGTGTCACTTCCTCACTACCTATCACAGTTTCAGAGGCCTTGAAATGCCAGGATAGTACAACCCCCCCCCCCCCATGACCCCTTTTTGGAAAGTAGACATCCCAAGGAATGTGACAAGAGGCATTGTGAGCATTTTGCAGATATCATTTTTTTGGCATAAGGTTTTGAAAAAAAAAAAAACTTGTGGCAAAAAAAAAAAATCTGCTTCTGAGCAAATACCTTGGGGTGTCTTCTTTCCAGAAAGGGGTAATTTGAGGGGAAGTTTGAACTGTCCTGGCATTGTATTGCCAACAGTAGAAGCTTCCGCCACACATCCACCCACTCTTCTAACCACTTGAAGACAAAGCCTTTTATGACACTTTTTGATAACATGAAAAAATCTGTATTTTTTGCTAGAAAATTACTTTGAACCCCCAAAAATTGTATATATATATTTTTTAAAGCAGAGGCCCTAGAGAATAAAATGGTGGGTGTTGCAATTTTTTATGCCACAGTATTTGCGCAGCAGTTTTTCAACACATTTAAAAAAAAATAAAAAATTTGAATGTGAATGCACCAGAACAAGAAATATTGCCCAATTGCTTGGTAAAATATAAAATATGATGTTATGCCAAGTAAATAGATACCAAACATGACATGCTTTAAAATTGCACATACTGTACCCATGCAATGGTGACAAACTACATACATTTTTAATATCCATAGGGGATGCTTTAAAAGCCTTTACAGGTCACCACTTTAAATTTCCACAGGGGGTCTAGTGCTAGAATTACTGCTCTTGATCGTGGTGATATCTCACATACATAGTGCAATCGCTGTATACATACTTTCACAAAACCAAAGCGCGCGGTCGCCCCCTCCCCAAGATCGGTGTGATCATATGTTTTCCCAATTTAAAAATAGCGCTATTTATACCTGCCAAAACTGAAGTGATGAAATGCTCGTAGCTTCTAGTTTCTTAGACCATAGAGACGATTATAGCTTATCTGGTCTCTGATCAGCTTTATGGTCAGCAGGCACAACCACCGGCTGTATTTTCGGGGTTCCCAGGTGGAATAGGAGAGCCCAAGGAAAGCCATGGAAAGGCGGCAGGATGTCCCTTTCCACTGCTTGTAAAAGAAATTCAGCAGCTAATTAGCTGCTAGGATTGCTTTTACATGAAAGCTGACCACTGGCTGAAAAAGTGATACCAGCTGCAGGCATCATCCCAGTATAACCACTTAAAGTCCAGTGACGTACCAATACATTACTGATCCTCGTTGGGCATGTATGTAATATTTTTTTTTTTTTTCAAGCAGTCTGTGGGCTGAAGGGAAAAAGAGAACCTAATCGATTCCTCTATTTACATTGATCGATGTGGATGAAGAAACCTCTGCCAGAAAAACTGTGGTATGCCCACCATTGGAATATACTGCCCTGCATCCACCCACTTCTAATATTGGGCATACTTGTAATGTTCTTTTTTTTCTTTCAGCCTGTGGGCTGAGCGAAAAAAAGAACCTAACAGATTCCTCCGTTCACATCAATCGATGTGGATGAAGAAATCGCTGCCACGAAAAAGTGAAAAAAAAAATGGCGAAGCATAGAGCGATCCACCCACTGAACCCACCAGGCCCCCATGCTTGGGAATATACTTTATTTTGCAGCACAGGTGACAGTGATCAGAAATTACACTGACACTGCACTTCTTATTTGGGAAAGGGGGGGGGGGGCGGTGGGGCTTAACCTAAATCCGAGTGCTGGCAGTGAACAGGGTTAATCCTACTAACACTGCCTTTTTGGCACTATACTAAGGGGGGAACTAGTATAGTTCTGTTAGTGATCAATATATTGATCCGTACAAACACTATATTAGTAATAGCAGTGATCAGCGACCTATAGCACGTGTGCGATAGTGTGTGGGCAGTCTAACGCTAGCTGACCCTGGTTGGGAGAGGCACTAACTGACCCTGACGCTATCTGATGTCGCTAGTGGCAGTAATACAGTGATCAGTAAAAAATTCTATATGCTGACAATTTACTAATGGCACTGGCTGGGTGACAGGGGTGATCAAAGGGTAATATGGGCAATCAATCAAAGGGTTAAATGTGCTAATCTAACACGTGTGTGTAAAATGTTCTGCTTTTACTAACAGTATGGTGCTCTCTCTTCTCTCCCTGGACCAGGAAGAGAAGAACCAGCTAGATCCTGTGCCTGTAGGTGTACATTCCGGGTAGGTGGTCAGCAAGCAGTAAAATACATTTTTGACTGGTGACAGCATGTTCAATTTTTTTTTTTTCCTACATTCTTTTTATTTATTTCTTTTACGTTTTTTTTTTTTTTTTAAATATGTTCATCAGAGTAGCTAATGGTACCTTAGTAGGATTGTTCTACTCTGGGGCGTTGATCAGGGATTTTTATTTTTTTTACACTTTGATTTCTGGTACATTGAAGATCATTGCACCAGCAATGCTTTGAACTGTCATGAATGAGTTAAAGCGGTGTTCCAGCCTCCCATCTCTCCCTCCAAAAATTAAAAGTCAGCAGCTACACATACTGTAGCTGCTGACTTTTAATATTAGAATACTTACCTGTCCTGGAGTCCATCGATGTCGGCACCGCAGCCGATGCTTCCATCGGCGGTTGGGTGCTGCCGCCGTCATTGCTGGTGAGGGAACCCGGCAGTGAAACCGCAGGGCTTCACGGGTGGGTCCCTAATGCGCATGCACAAAGCGTGCTGCGCATTCACATTGGCTCTGCACCAGGGGTAGGAGGAGGGGACCAAGCTTCCGATGGACAGCGCCGCAGCTCCGTTGTAACGTGAGAAAACCATACCTCATGAAAATTCCGTACCCACGTCACTTCCTGTCAGAAACAGCTGAGCAGCGTAGCAGTGCGCATGCTCACAGCTCCGGTTACATCATTGAACAGCTGATGAGCTTAGCATTGCGCATGCTCGGAGGGTATGGAATGTGCACGGTAGTGTGTTATAACGTTACACCGCCTCAGCTGTTGCGGCGATTACATTAATACAGCTTGGCTGCAACATGAGTCATCTCCGCTCCTACCACTGTCACTTCCCTGATCTCGGCTAGTAAATGTAAAAGCGGCTGCGGCGGGTGTATAAAATCTAAATCACGGCGATGTCGGCTCCGTGATCCGCTTTTACATTTAGTAGCCAAGATCAGGGAAGTGACAGGGGTAGGAGCGGAGATGACTCATGTTGCAGCGGAGATGTTTTAATGTGGTGATGCGGTGTAACGTTATAACACACTACCGTGAACATTCCATACTCTCCGAGCATGCGCACTAGTAAGCTCCTCAGCTGTTCACTGACGTAGGTGCTGACGTAGGTGCACCGGAAGTGACGAGGGTATGGAATTTTTATGGGTATGGTTTTTTCACGGAACACCGTATCCCGGAAGTGGGGAAGGGTTCCTGTCAAAAACAGGTACCCGTTCCCCCCTCCCCCTGAAAGGTGCCAAAAGTGGCACCGGAGGGGGGGGGGGGGAACAAATGAGCGGAAGTTCCACTTTTGGGTGGAACTCCGCTTTAAGTTCATTACGGTTAAGAATACTAGTGATCTGTGACTGGCTACAGCTAATCACATGGTACAGAGTGCTGTGATTGGCCAATGTACCGAGTGATAGCTGTGGGCCAACAACTCACTAGTAATGGAAGCAAAGCTGTTATGAATCACATTGAATAATAGCAGCTTTGTATGTAGACATTGTGATCACATGATCTCTGACCCCGAGTACCAGGATCTGCATTCTAGGCACAGCGGTCGCAGGGAGGGGGTAGGGGGGGTGGGGTTGGGGTAAGGGTCGCATTGCTTGTACATGCAGCCCACCTGCAGTAAATGTACTGGGCGGTCGGCAAGTGGATAAGCAAGGCATGACTCTGATGTCCTAGCTGCCAGTGTGCTTATGTCAACTCTCAAATTCTCACAGATTTTCACATTAATATGTGTTGAGAAATGACTATCAAATATGGAGACAATCCATAAATGAAAATGGGGGTTTAGTCCCACCATATGGCCATATCGTGCTCAAGCCCACCACTACGTCAAAGTACCCCATTATCAGTGAGTCCTACACTATCCATAAAAAAGGGGTGAATCCAGCCTCTCTAACCCTTGGAGACAACACTCCTTGCTGGGAAAGATGTACTAATGCACTAGATATAGATATACAGTGTATATGTGAATGCAGTGTCATTCAAATTTTTGAGATCACCAAAACATTGTGCTAATTGGTGCCCTCATCAACCCAACTAAAAATCATCTTAATATTATGCAGTCATTTATTTTTCTGCTGTGTTTTTTGGAATGTAGTGTTAAAAGGGGAATAAAATTCTCCTAAGGTTAAATGCATATGGGCTTTACCATTCCACTACATTATGTAAACGATGCATTTGATACCATTTTAATTAGCAAACTTTATTGATCATATTTTGTGGTTAATATCTGGGAGTGAGCAAATTACATATACTTTACATTGCTCACTATTTCTTAAACGTGGTGTCTGCATTAGTTTTCCTTTTTAGGTGTTCTTTCGTTTTCACCTGGTGATCCGACCAAGCTCTCCAGCAGAATGTATATTACAGAGATGGGACAACTAGTAGGGGTGCTTACAATGATCAGCTTTTGATTATTTTTATAAAACCTTTATCCCAAAGGAAAAAAGAAAACTGCTGTAACTTCTTATAAAGTATTAGCTGGAGTTTAGCTTCAGAGTGTTAGTGTACATAAATCTGCTAGTCCATCTAACACTCCCCCCCACCCCCAAACTGACAATGCTGCTGTCCAAAGGTGTCTCTGTGCTCCTCCCTCCAGATGTTGGGGGTATCTAATACAGGAGGTGTATTACTAGCCAGATCGCCAGGTGAAAACAAAGGGGAAAAAGTCTAAAAAAGTAAACTAATGCAGCCACCACATCTATGGAATGGGAAACTGCAATACATTACATTTTTCCTTTTGGGTCCAATACCACTTGAAATCCTTATCTGTCTTGAAAAATCAGTTTATAACATGTTAAGGTAGAATACAAACACTAAAAAGTATGATGTCCAGAACTGAAATTTAAAAAAAAAAAAATTAAGGCACTTAAGTAGTTAAAAAAAAATGCAACAATTTAGATCTATTTTGTACAAATCAGGGTTCAGTAAACATCACTACTAGGGTTAACCAGCTTTTCTGTTGAAATTGACACATGCATGGGATTGTATACCCCATTAACACCCATCATACCATAAGAACATACCTGAATAATAGAATTAACACACAACAAAGATCCTGGAAAAGTTTAGGCCGCGACCCCTTTATTGGGTTTGAAACAATTTTAACTATGAAATAAACTTTAACCTTTAATACCAAACAGAACCTCTGTTAACCATTAACAGGCCAACATGCTTAGTTACTAAGACTCAAGCAGCAATATCTTATACCAGGGGTGTCAAACTTAATTTCATTGCGGGCCGCATCAGCATTATGGTTGCCCTCAAAGGGCTGGTTGTATCTGTGAGCACCCCATACCCCATTACCTCAGATGTTAAGAGTCCCCCACTATCCCTTACCTCACAGTGCATCACCCTTACCTTGTGCTGCTGCTGGGAAGAAGTGAGGGGTAGAGCTGGGAAGCAGAAAGTGCAGGGTCTGGAGGAGGAGCAGAGGAGGGCTGGAGTCAGCTGCCAGAGTCTGCTGAATGGTGAGAACAGGGGAGAAGGAGACAAGGGGGGGGGGCTGTGGCTGCACAGAGAGAAAACAGGATCCGTAGGAAGAGTTCTGTCCTCCTCTCTGCTGCCGACTGCTGAGACAAGATGGGTGCAGAGACAAGGGGGGAACCCCAGCTGCAGGATAGGCGTGAGGGCCATATGAGTTGGCCTGGCAGACCGCATTCGGCCCGCGGGCCATGTGTTTGATACATGTGTCTTACACCAACCAAAATGTATTTTAAAAACAATGGGTGATATGGGTGACAATCCCATGGGGCCACTTTTTCTCTTTCATGGCCCTGACATTCTAATCACTTACTACTTCCTGGGTGTTAAATGGGAGGGTCTACATGTTGTAAACATAGGATCTGTCTCCATGCTATATGAAGAGAAAAAAACTGCTGGAAAAAGATGTGAGCATCCTTTGTGTAGAAAATCACATTATTGTTGATGTTCTGTACAGTGTACTTAATGCCCTACTGTTTCCACGGTAACAAGAAAGCAGCATTTGAATTGTTTAATTTAGGAAAATTAAATGGCTGGGGATTAAAAAAGGAAGGTAATTTTTGTTAACTGAAAATAACAAAATTACTTTTAAGTGCCAATTATATATATATATTAGATAACTATTAAAATTAATAAATAAAGGTAGACACAAATTACAAATTTAGGAAGAGTAGGGGCAAAAGGACATTTGCCCCTGGACCAGTACAGATGATATATGTTGGGTTGGTGGTCGTGAAGGGTAATATACACCTACTCAGACCTCAATCACAGAGAGACCTGAAGTCAGCAATCTGCTCTCTTTTCAGACCTGTGAATACATTTCAAGGTTGCTTCCAAACCAACTGCTGACAAGGCCTGTGCTTGTAACCACACTGCAATGAATAACATTAAAGTGGTTGTAAATGCTTACATACTGTATACCCAGTGAAGTGATTGGCCACAGGTGATACTGTTGTGGAAATGTTATTAGGATTAGTTTGGACATTTTCAGGATGTGTATAATTTAGCTTGTCATTATGGCTCATGTTTTTAGTTTCTTGCAATACGCTCATTAGAGCGTGTACGGGCGAACCGACATTTAGGTACGACTACTGGCAGTGAAAACCTTCCCTTAGATGTGTAGACGCGTTCGCTCTACATAAATATCGCCCCCGGCGAACACTCCATGCGCTATTCGCGGGTCTGTTTGCTGGTAGAGATCTATGTATTGTGGTGCGGAGTTCAAGGATCAAGCAGCAAGGATATGACCAGCAACAGGGCCCCTGTATAATGTGCAGATTTGTTCACTCAGCGGGGATATGTTTGCTCTGTGAAGTCAATATTGTTTTAATATCTATCTGCCATTATGAAGGGATATACGCTCATGTCCTTCTACTTTGCCTGATCACCATAGTGGAAACAGCATGGCTCTTTCCCTGCAGAAAGCCTCACATCTATGAGAACGGTAGCATAATGCTATTAGGAATTGTTCTCTGAGCCTTGCTGAGTTGGATTCACGCCAGTAGTAGTGGTGGGAGTGAATGCACAAGTTTGATAAGAGCAGCGTTCACGGTTGTATACGCTAGTTTCATTGTGTAGTGTTAGGCATGAATTCAGCTACACGTGAGTTTCATTGTTAACTATATTGTGCAGATTTCTACACACCAATGGCGGAAAGCCGTGCATGCTGTTCTGCCCATTCACGAAGGTGTACTCCCCCTCTCTATTTGAATGTATACAGGTGTATACAGGTGTGTCATTGACTGATTCTATGTGAGTAACTTGTGTCATGTGACTGTACATTTGGAACTGATTGGCTGGTGTTGTATAGCCATCACTTCCAGCTGTTATCCATGTGTTGTCCAATAAATAAACGGAGCTCAATGCTTTAGGCAAGACATTCTACTGAGCATCCAATGTGATAACAGCCTGTGTGTCTGTATTACTGTGTACTGCTGAGCGTGCTCCATTACCTTATACAAAAGAGCTGAGCACAACGGGATTAATTGTGCTTGGCGTATATTAATATCCAAAAGTGCACTTAGCACAACGGAGTTACTTGTGCAACGAGCGTACATTAAGATCCAATACAATACTTATAAGAAAAAACAAATCCTCCTACACAGGTTTTACCTGTTTATTAGCAGTCTTCTATCTCCACAACTGTTCAAAGTGCTAAATTTATAAAGCTCATCTGAGCTGTCAGAAAAAAGGGGGCAGAGACCTGAAGTTACACTCTGCAGAGCTCAGTGGAAAGAGCTGATTGGAAGTAGAGGGAAACAACTCCCTTACACAGGAACAGAGCTTAGGCTGTCAATCAGCTGGGGCTCCCGCTCAGAGGAGTACCTTGAAGCTTGTGGGTCCCAAAGCAAAAGTTGATCTGGGCAACCCCCCCCTCTACCACCCACCGCTTTCACCACGTGACTGTATACTCTAAGAGTCTAAAGAGTTATTTCAGTTCATTATTTGCATATTGAGAGGGTAATTCAAAAGATTTTGGAGAAACTGTCCCCATTTTCGACTTACCTTTTTTAATTCTTTTTAATACCATGGAGTAGAGGTAGGCAACCTTTGAGAGATGGAGATCTACATTAACAACATGAAAGTAATCAAAGTTCACTTGTGTGGGGCACCCTTTAAAAAAAAAAAAAAAATAGGACCTAACTAAATTGTAAGGTAAACTTAGAAAAATATAATAAAACAAATGTCATTGTAAAAATATAAACTTAGCCTACCTTAGTGCTGATTCACATTGGTGCGATGCGGGAACCCTGCCAATCCACTGTGGGTTCCTGCATCGCACCCGACTCGCAAGCAGTTCACACTGCCATATGTGAACTGCTAGGAGTGTCAATACAAAGTTAATGACACCCCCAGATTAGTTCACATATCACAGTGTAAACTGTCAATTTGGACAGGAATTAGATTGCATAGGTGTGAACACCCATGCGATCCGATTCTGGTGAGGACCAAAAAAAAGGGTCCTACACGACTTTGATCCAAATGTAATGCAAATATTTAGCCATACAATCTGTATGACTGAATGTGCATCGCACAGCCATCGCATGCGATTTGCGTAGCAGTGAGGTGCAAATTACATGCGATGTCTGACATCGCTATGGTGTAAACTGACACTTAATAGTGGACAGTGTAAGTCAGTAGAGCAGTGGAGAGTGTCAGTAGAGCAGTGGATGGTTCTAATAGGGCAGTGGAGGGTGTCAGTAGGACAGTAGACACTGTCAGTAAAAAAGTAGACGTGTCTGTAGAGCAGTGGATGGTGCCGGTACGTAAAGCAGTGGAGGGAGTCAGTAGGGCAGTGGGCAGTGTCAGTCAGTAGAGCATGGATTGTGACAGTAGGACAGTGAATGGTATCAGGCAGTAGAAGAGGACGATGTCAGTATGGAAGTGGACTTCATCAGTAGAACAGTAGACATGGTCAGTAAAGCAGTTAGCAGGCAGTGGACAGTGTCAGGGTTTTGTTGAAATATCAGGTGTCTAAAACTACCTCTGATGTATTTGTGACAGAGAAAAGAGATTGAGGACACAGTCCTTAATATCCCTCTCTGCAGCCTCAGCTCAATTTACAGGCCCCTTCCCCGCTCTCCATTCTGAAGCATTTCTCTGCAGCAACTATCGGGAGAGGGGATGGGGGAAGCCAGCAGCGCTGTGAGGGCAGGGGGACTGGACCAGAGGAGCACACAGGGGGGCCTGGGGGTAGCAGGAAACAAGTAACCTGGATAGGAGGGGCGGCAGGGATGACATATTAAAGAACTGATGGCCACCATTTTCCTCCTGCAGCCGCTGAATGGAAGCAGGAGGGAGAAGAGGAAAAGCTGGCTTTTAGGAGCTTCAGGAGGAAAATGGACTGCACACGTTCCTTTATATGTGCCCCCCCCCCCCCCGTGGCTTCTATCCAGGTGTAGAACCAAATTTGACAGGGGAGCTGCACAGGCCCCTTGAAGCATGGTCTAGGTCGCAATTTTGACTGTTGTGACCCATATAGCTATGCCAGTGCCACCCCTTTCACCTTTTTTTTCTCTTGTCAGGAAAACTTGTCAAAAGTGATTCACTCTGATAGCAAAGGAATGAAGCAACAGACAGAAATGACACCTTGTGCTCTGGATTGAGACAAGTACACACTATAGAGGGCTATGCTTTTGTTCAGATTTCATGTCTGCGGTTTACAACCACTTTAAAGGTACAATTCACTTCTAGTCTATTCACATTGTTTCCAACGAAGCCCTTATAAACGGGGTCATTTTTTAATTTCCAAAACATGTTGGATACTGTTTGTATTAGCCCACTGAATTTTATTGGAAAAAAGTTGAATATGGACCTCTTAGCACTAATATGGCACTTTAACTTCCATTTTTGTTACATTAAACTACAATCCAAGGATACTATGGAGATACCCTGGGGTTTAGAAACTAGGACCGCCCAGGACCCAGGTAATTTACATCAGCGTAATAGCAATAGGATAGCCTATCTATATTTGCCTCTTACATTCTTCATCCACTTACCCCCCCCCCCCCATTCCTTCCCCTTTTTTTTCTCTCCTTCCTGCTTGCTCCCACCCTTATATGGAACTGTTTTCCCTGTTTGCAACTGTTTCGGTAGAGACATTTGTGGCCTTTTGGTGATAATGATTTAGCAGCACCTGTTCCTCTTTGCCCTCACACATTGGAGACTTTAGAGATTCTGTATGTCCTGCCTATGGTAGAAGTCTTAGTGTGCAACAATAGCCCATCAATCTACTGTTAGGATCTTCACTCTTAATGCTGAATGTCTGAATGTCCTAGAAAAAATGTCTCCGTTCCTCCATAAGTTCCAAAAGCACAGGCTGCAGATTGTGTTTCTCCAGGAGACACATTTTAGATCTGACTGTTAGTTCCCAAGCTATTTATTTACTGATACTCTACAGCAGGGGTGGGGAACCTACGGCCCGTGGGCCGTATGCGGCCCTGGAAGCCATCTGATCCGGCCCTTCCATTGGGCTGGAGGAAGGGGAGGGGGAGAGCCTGCTGATTATACACAGAGCGGGTTCCTCTGCTTACCCGGCGCAACCGCTGTCATACAAAGTCACTCTCCCACCTATGATAGACAGCACAGTGGTGACGTCTATCATAGGAGTCGGTCCATGAGGTGTGACTTCGTATGAGAGCGCCCGTGCCGGGTAAGTAGAAGAACCCTGCTCTATGTGTAATCAGGAGGAGCTCTAATCCCCATGCGCTCTGCATTGATGGGGGGGCACTAATCACTCTGCATTGATTGGGGCACTAATCACTCTGAGTTGATGGGGGCACTAATCACTCTGCATTGATGGGGGCACTAATCACTCTACATTGATGGGGGGCACTAATCACTCTGCATTGATGGAGGTACTAATCATTCTGCATTAAGGGGGGCACTAATCACTCTGCATTGATTGGGGCACTAATCCTTCTGCATTGATTTGGGCACTAATCAATCTGCATTGATGGAGGCCACTAATCACTCTGCATTAAGGGGGGCACTAATCACTCTGCATTAAGGGGGCACTAATCAATCTGCATTGATGGGGGGCAATAATCACTCTGCATTGATGGGGGCACTAATCACTCTGCATTGATGGGGGGGCACTAATAACTCTGCATTAAGGAGGGCACTAATCACTCTGCATTGATTGGGGTACTAATCACTCTGCATTGATTGGGGCACTAATCACTCTGCATTGATAGGGGCACTCATCAGTCTGCATTGATGGGGGCACTAATCACTCTGCATTAAGGGGGGCAAACCTGGAAAACCAGTTGCCAGTAGCAACATCATCCATACCAGCTAACATCACACACCTCACCAACGAGAAGCAGTTCCAGCCAACACATTAAGGGTGAGTTAATTAAATGTTTTACCAAATATAACAGGCACATTTTTAAGTTGATAATTTTGTACGGCCCCCGAATGATTTTAAAAATACCCGAATGACCCTCGGCAGAAAAAAGGTTCCCCACCCCTGCTCTACAGCCTAACATGTCAACCTTTCCTCTAAATCCAAAGGGGTTTCAATTATGTTTTCTAGTCACTCTTGCTTTTGGCCTGGAAAGCTGACAGAAATGGCTGTTTTCTATTTTTGAAGGGCAGATTGGGCTCCATACTGGTGACCTTGGCCAATATCTACTGCCTGAATGAAGGACAGGTGGGCTTTTTCAGGGAAGTCTGTGAACAATTGGCAGAATTTAAGGCGGCCTTCTGGTTGTAGGCCGCAACTTTAATGTTCCTCTTAACCCTTTGCTAGATACCTCAACAAGGTTCTCAGCCTTGCATTACAGGGCCTTGCTTTGCATTAAACCTTATACTTCATGATTCTTGGCGTATACATCACTCTTCAGTTAGAGGCTTTACATTTGTCTCCCCGCCTCATCAAAAATAGTCTCACATTGATTGCTTGTTCCTCTCCCAGGCTGAACTGATATACTTATCTTCAGACATGTAAGCATCAATGCTGATTTTGGACAACCGCCCCATTACTATGACCCTTGCTTTTCCAGTGCGAGAAGTAAGAACAAAAATCTTGAAACTGAACCCCTTGTTACTTATTGATCCGATACACCTGATAAACTTTCAAACTAGTCTGCGGTCTTCTTTTGAAATTATTGATACCCTGGATACCCCCTACTCACATAGTGGGAGACTTACAATTGCGTGATGCAAGGCAAATTGATTGCCTTGCCAAAAAACCCCTAAAAAGGTACACCAGCAGAATATTCGGGATCTTTTTTACATCATTCTCCCACTAGAGAAGGCCAACAAGCATTGGTTAGCTAAAAAGGTCTTTTAAGAATAGGGCAATAAATGTGGGAAACCTTTAGCCAAATCCCTCCATATAAAACAATATACTATGCTGATACATACAATCTGAGACAAACACAGAATGATACAAAATGATGCAGTGGCAATTGCCATGCAATTTTAGAGATATTAAGAATACTTTTAGAACCAAAGCTTTGACCCCTTTGCCATAAAGAGGGAGAGGTTGAAAGTATTTTTTTTTTACCAAATTTAGCCCTCCTGAACTATTCCGGCTGGAAGGCCTGCCTTTGTATTTTCACATTGGCACTAATTCACTTCTCCACTTTCCCTTCCCCACCTTTTTGTTTGTCTGTATTTTTCTTTGTAGTGTGCCACTTCCACCTTTTCTTCCTGCACGACAAGTACGGTGTGGGTCTTCAGGCCTACCTTGAACGTCTTGGGAGGGGGTGGACATGGCCTTCTGGCTTAGTTCGCCCTCTCTCATGGGGTCTCCCTTTGGGGGAGCCCCACCCAGTACTTGGGGTGGGCTGTTTCGGCAGTCCCCCTGGAGAACGGGGTTAGCCAGGTTTCAGCCAGGCAAACCATAGGAAGTACCTCAGTCCCTGTCAGGAGTCTTGCGCCCCGGGGGATCAAGGTATAGGTCCAACCTCTTCGGAGGCCAGACCAATCGCACACCCTGTGCAGTTTTTGTGTTCTTCACGTTTGCGTGTGTGCACTTTTTATGCACCGGGTGTAAGTCTTTTGAGTGTGTTTCACACGCCACGGGCTGTGTCAAAAAAAGAAGTCTTCCAAGCAATATAGGTGAGTTGGAAGCTCTGGTGCATAAGGAGAACTATGATTTAATTGGTATGGCTGAATCTTAGCTTCATTCTTCACATGACTGGGCTATTAATATTCCTGGCTGTGCTCTCTTTCCGAAAGACAGGGCAAAATGGAGAGGTGGTGGCGTCTGTCTCTATGTGAGAAGTGATCTCAAAGTGAGTGGGGAAGAGGACCTAGTTGATGGAGAGTGTGATGAGTCTGAAGCAGTAGGGGGTGGAAATGTACATGAGAGTGCGTAATACAAAGATTATATTATGTTTGTTATAGACCTCCCAGTATTAATGAGGAGGTAGAGACTCAGCTCCTTGCATAGATAGAAAGGGCTGCAAGGGCTGGAATGGTGATAATAATGGGGGATTTTAACTACAATTTTATGGTACAGTTTATTGAGGCCCCGACTAGTAATCATGCTCTGTTAGACCTGGTAATCTCAAACCATGCAGAGCTTATTAATAATGTTCATATAAAAGAACATCTGGGTAGCAGTGACCATAATATGATTTCATTTAATGTTAGCTGAAAGCAAAAAAATGCATACAGGAAATATAAAAACATTTAACTTTAGGAGAGCAAATTTTCCAGGGCTGCTCTCCAGGATTTAGAGCAGGAGGAAATATTGGCATCGATGAACACAGAACAGAAATGGGAATTTTTCAAAAAGACTTTATGCAAACTCACTGCAAAGAATATTCTCATTGGCAATAAGTTTAAAAGACAAAAATAAAACCTTACAGCCAAAGTTAAAAAAGTTTTAAATAATAAGAGCTTTAAAAAAATTTAAAAATGAAGGAACTTTATCATGGTTTAATTGTTATAAAGAATATAATAGAATAAGTAAAAAGGTAATCAAGGACGCAAAAAATTCTAAATGAACGACAGATTGCAAAATATAGTAGGACAAACTACAAAAAATTCTTCAAATATATTAATAGTAAAAAGGTCAGGTCTGAGCATGTAGGCCCTTTACAAAATAATCTGGAGTGGGTGACTGGGAACAAAGAGAAGGCAAATTTATTAAATACTTTCTTCAGCTCAGCTTTCTTCACAATGGCTCAAAAATGATATGGTCCAGAAATATTTAGACTGAATAAAGGTGAATAAAGCACCTGGACCGGATGACATCCACCCATGCATCCTAAAAGAATTAAGCTCTGTAATTTTAAAGCCTTTGTTTTTAATTTTTAGGGACTCGTTAAGAACTGGAATAGTATTACTGGATTGGCGTAGGGCCAATGAGGTGCCTATATTTAAAAAGGGATCAAAGTGTTTGCCAAGTAACTTTACTTCTATAGTCTTCTAACTTTAACTTCTATAGTTGGGAAGATACTGGAGTGTTTAATAAAAGACCACATACATGAGTTCTTGTTGGAAAAAAATATTTTAAGCACCAGACAGCATGGATTCATGAAAGACAGAAGTTGTCAAACAAACCTGATTTCTTTTTATGAGGAGGTAAGTAAAACTTTGGATAGAGGGGTGGCTGTGGACGTAGTATACTTGGATTTTGCAAAACCGTTTGACACAGTTCCCCACATGGCTAATGTGTAAGGTAAAGTCTACTGGCTTGGAAAGATTGGTTTGTAAATGGATAGTAAATTGGCTAAAAGATAGAATTCAGAGAGAAGTGGTTAATGGTTCCTACTCTGAATGGTCTAAGGTTATCAGTGGTGTACCCCAAGGTTCAGTGTTGGGACCCTTACTTTTTTAAAACCTTTATAAATGATATAGGGTCTGGGATTAAAAGTATAATTTCAGTCTTTGCAGATGACACCAAGCTTTGCAGTGGAATAACTTCTTTAAAGGATGTCTCCAACTTACAAGCTGACCTCAATGCACTGTTTCATTGGTTAACTATGTGGCAAATGAGGTTTAATGTTGATAAATCTAAAGTTATGTACTTGGGGGCTAAGAATCTGCATGCATCAGACATACTAAGGGGAGTAGAACTGAGGGAATCCATAGCGGAGAAGGATCTGGGTGTTCTAGTAGATCCTAAGCTCAATAATAGCATGCAATGCCAAGCTGCTGTTTGCAAAGCAAGCAAAGTCCTTTCTTGTATTAACAGAGGCATGGACTCCAGATAAAGAGAGATATCATTTTGCTCCTGTACAAATCATTAGTAAGACCTCACCTGGAATATGCAGTTCAGTTTTGGTCACTAGTTCTCAAAAAGGATATCAGAGATCTGGAGAAAGTGCAGAGAGGGGAAACCAAACTGATAAGAGGCATGGAGGAGCTCAGCTATGAGGAAAGATTAGAGGAACTGAATTTATTCTCTCTTGAGAAGAGGAGATAAAGGGGGATATGATCAACATTTATACAGTTATTCACTTTATGGTCTACACAGAGGACAAGGCACTCTTCACATCTAGAGTAAAACAGATTTGGTCTCCAAATACCGAAAAGTTTCTTCACCGTAAGAGCTGTGAAAATGTGGAATAGATTCCCTCCAGAGGTGGTTCTGGCTAGCTCACTAGATTGCTTTAAAAAAGGACTGGATTCTTTCCTAGGTGTACATAATATAAATGGGTACTAAAATGTATAGGTAAAGTTGATCCAGGGAATATCCAATTGCCTCTCGGGGGATCAGGAAGGATTTTTTCCCCTGCTGTAGCAAATTGGATCATGCTTTGCTGGGGTTTTTTCACCTTCCTCTGGATCGACTGCGGGCATAGGATTGTGTATATGGGATTGTATGGTTGGGTTTTCTTCACTGTTTTTTGTTTTTTATTGGTTGAGCCAGATGGACTTGTGTCTCTTTTCAACCTGACTAACTATGTAACTATGTAACTTGTCCTGACATACCCAGCCATTCACTGGGAAGCTCAGTGTGCTGCTGCCTCTCCTCTCCCCAGCTCTTATGCAGCTGAGAACAGAGGAAATATGATCACTTATAAACCACTTGCTGACCAGCCCCCACAGATATATGGCGGCAGGTTCCCGCGAGACGCCATACCCGTACGTCTCTTCACGTAAGCAATCGTGGGGTGCGTGCACGCCCATTCTCCAGCGGGGAGGCTGATCTGTGGGGCCGGCAGCCACAATTGCCGCTGGGCACCTGCTCCCCGTAGACACAGAACAGCGGTCTGCTGTTGTAAACACAGCAGACCATTGTTCTGTCAGCAATCAACACAGGGCTCCTGTGTTCCTCCTATTTAGGAACACAGGTCCCTGTGTTGATTCCATAAGCCCATCCTCCCCCACAGTATATAATATCTATATAATAAATCTTTGCCCTAGTTTGTAGACACAATAACTTTTGCGCAAACCAAAATACACTTATTAAACAGGCAAAAAATTTGGGGGGAGCATACCCATGTATTTCTAAAGCTGCTGCAGCTATGAACCAAAAGACATGTATATTAAAAAGAATAGCGCGCAAATGCAAAAGAAATTACTACCAAATCTGAAGACAATCCATAAATAAAAATGGGGATTTGGTCCCACCATATGGCCATATCGTGCTCAAGCCCACTACTGCGTCAAAGTACCCCATTATCAGTGGGTCCTACACTATCCATGAAAAAGAGATGAATCCAGCCTTTCTAACCCTTGGAGATAATACTCCTTGCTGGGAAGGATGTGCAAATGCACTACAGGGGACTCCTCCTATATCCACTTGATGGTGGACACTGATTGAGTACAGGTGTGTGTGGGGGGTGGGGAGGGTTGCTCAACCTCGGTGGTCTGGTCAGACCGAATACATAATAAACAGGCAAAAAATTTGGGGGGAGCATACCCATGTTTTTTTAAAGCTGCTGCAGCTATGAACCAAAAGACATGTCTATTAAAAAAGAATAGCGCACACATGCAAAAGAAATTACTACCAAATCTGAAGACAATCCATAAATAAAAATGGGGATTTGGTCCCACCATATGGCCATATCGTGCTCAAGCCCACTACTGTGTCAAAGTACCCCATTATCAGTGGGTCCTACACTATCCATGAAGACACAGTTGTAAACACAGCAGACCATTGTTCTGTCAGCAATCAACACAGGGCTCCTGTGTTCCTACTATTTAGGAACACAGGTCCCTGTGTTGATTCCATAAGCCCATCCTCCCCCGCAGTTAGAAAACACCCCCTAGGCAAACATTTAACACTTTAATTGCCCCTGGTGTTAACCCCTTCCCTGCCAGTGTCATTAGTACAGTAACAGTGCATATTTTTAGCAATGATTACTGTAGTAATGTCACTGGATCCCCCAAAAGTGTTAAAAATGTCAGTTAGGTTTCCGATCTGTCCGCCACAATGTCGCAGTCCCGCTAAAAATCGCTGATCACTGCCATTACTAGTAAAAAAATAAAATAAAATAAAAATTATATAAATCTTTGCCCTAGTTTGTAGACACAATAACTTTTGTGCAAACCAAAATACACTTATTGGGATTTTTTTTTACCAAAAATATATAGCAGAATACAAATTGGCCTAAAATGATAAAAAAAAATAATTTTTAAATGTTATATAGCAGAAAGTAAAAACATATTGTTTTTTTTTTTTTTTAAGAATTGTTGCTCTTTTTTTGCTTATAGCGCAAAAAATAAAATTGCAGAGGTGATCAAATACCACCAAAAGAAAGCTCTATTTGTGGGAAAAAAAGGACATCGATTTTATTTGGGTACAGCATCGCAGGACTGCGCAATTGTCAGTTAAATTAACGCAGTGCCGAATCACAAAAAATGGCCTGGTCATTAAGAGGGGAAATCTTATGGTCCAGAAGTGGTAGAAAAAAAAAAGGGAAAAAAGGAATTTATAATGTATTTTTATATCTATCCAAAAATATTTTGCCTTTCATTTCTATTTTAAACTGAATGGGCTGTTTTATAAGGTGATAAGTGCTCCCTGCCCCCCCCCCCGTGCTCTCCACCCCCTGCGCCTTCTAACCCCCCTACAATGCTTTCCAAACCCCCCCTTAATTCTCTCCGTATCGTGTCTTCAGTCTCTGATCATCTCTCGTATCACGTCTGCAGTTTCTGACCATCTCCTCTATCATGTCTGCAGTCTCTGACCATCTACTGTATCATGTCTACAGTCTCTGACAATCTCTTGTATCATGTCCTCAGTCTCTGACCATCTCTTGTATCATGTCGTCAGTCTCTGACCATCTCTTGTATCATGTCGTCAGTCTCTGACCATCTCTTGTATCATGTCCGCAGTCTCTGACCATCTCTTGTATCATGTCCTCAGTCTCTCACCATCACTTGTTTTATATCCTCAGTCTCTGACCATCTCTTGTATCATTTCCTCAGTCTCTGACCATCTCTTGTTTCATGTCCTCAGTCTCTGATCATCTCTTGTATCATGTCCACAGTCTCGGACCATCTCTTGTATCACGTCTGCAGTGTCTGACCATCTACTGTATAATGTCTTCAGTCTCTGACCATCTCTTGTATCATGTCTGCAGTCTCTGACCATCTCTTGTATCATTTCCTCAGTCTCTGACCATCTCTTGTATCATGTCCTCAGTCTCTGACCATCTCATTTATCATGTCTGCAGTCTCTGACCATCTCTTGTATCATGTCCTCAGTCTCTGACCATCTCCTGTTTCATGTCCTCAGTCTTTGATCATCTCTTGAATCATGTCAGCAGTCTCTGACCATCTCTTGTATCGCGTCTGCAGTGTCTGACCATCTTCTGTATCACATCTGCAGTGTCTGACCATCTTCTGTATCATGTCTGCAGTCTCTGACCATCTCTTGTTTCATGTCCTCGGTCTCTGATCATCTCTTGTATCATGTCCGCAGTCTCTGACCATCTCTTGTATCACGTCTGCAGTGTCTGACCATCTACTGTATCATGTCTGCAGTCTCTGATCATCTCTGGTATAATGTTTGTAGTCTCTGACCATCTCTTGTATCATGTCTGTAGTCTCTGACCATCTACTGTATCATGTCTGTAGTCTCTGACCATCTACTGTATCATGTCTGCAGTCTCTGACCATCTCTTGTATCATGTCTGTAGTCTCTGACCATCTACTGTATCATGTCTGTAGTCTCTGACCATCTACTGTATCATGGCTGCAGTCTCTGACCCTCTCTTGTATCATGTCTGTAGTCTCTGACCATCTACTGTATCGTGGCTGTAGTCTCTGACCCTCTCTTGCATCATGTCTGCAGTCTCTGACCATCTCTTGTATCATGTCCTCAGTCTCTGATCATCTCTTGTATCATGTCCACAGTCTCGGACCATCTCTTGTATCACTTCTGCAGTGTCTGACCATCTACTGTATAATGTCTTCAGTCTCTGACCATCTCTTGTATCATGTCTGCAGTCTCTGACCATCTCTTGTATCATGTCCTCAGTCTCTGACCATCTCTTGTATCATGTCCTCAGTCTCTGACCATCTCATTTATCATGTCTGCAGTCTCTGACCATCTCTTGTATCATGTCCTCAGTCTCTGACCATCTCCTGTTTCATGTCCTCAGTCTTTGATCATCTCTTGAATCATGTCAGCAGTCTCTGACCATCTCTTGTATCGCGTCTGCAGTGTCTGACCATCTTCTGTATCACCTCTGCAGTGTCTGACCATCTTCTGTATCATGTCTGCAGTCTCTGACCATCTCTTGTTTCATGTCCTCGGTCTCTGATCATCTCTTGTATCATGTCCGCAGTCTCTGACCATCTCTTGTATCACGTCTGCAGTGTCTGACCATCTACTGTATCATGTCTGCAGTCTCTGATCATCTCTGGTATAATGTCTGTAGTCTCTGACCATCTCTTGTATCATGTCTGTAGTCTCTGACCATCTACTGTATCATGTATGTAGTCTCTGACCATCTACTGTATCATGGCTGCAGTCTCTGACCCTCTCTTGTATCATGTCTGTAGTCTCTGACCATCTACTGTATCGTGGCTGTAGTCTCTGACCCTCTCTTGTATCATGTCTGTAGTCTCTGACCATCTACTGTATCATGTCTGCAGTCTCTGACCATCTCTTGTATCATGTCTGTAGTCTCTGACCATCTACTGTATCATGTCTGTAGTCTCTGACCATCTACTGTATCATGGCTGCAGTCTCTGACCCTCTCTTGTATCATGTCTGTAGTCTCTGACCATCTACTGTATCGTGGCTGTAGTCTCTGACCCTCTCTTGCATCATGTCTGCAGTCTCTGACCATCTCTTGTATCATGTCTGCAGTCTCTGACCATCTCCTTTAGCAAGTCTCCAATCTCTGACCATCTCCTTTAGCAAGTCTCCAATCTCTTACTCGAGCTTAAACACATTGCTAATAATATTAGCTATCTGTTTATGCTGAAGGCAGGACTGTGCAGGGGAGGCAGAGAGTGCAAAAAGGGGGAACTGTGATTAGAGAGACGGGGGCAGGCTGCAAGGGGCACTGTAATGGGGGGCTGTGAAATGTGTGCAGTAAATATTCTTGAAAACATTACAAATTTTTGTGGGTGTTTTTACATTTTAAAGTTGGGGGGGGGGGTGGTGGTGCCAGATATAGGATCCGCCCTGGGTGCCAAATGCTCAATGATAAATATTCAGAGACATTATGCAGATTTTGCACCAGGGCCCTGTGACCTTTTCATATTGCTCTGGCTTCAGCCTACATGCATAGGACACAAAATATCCATGTTTCTAGTAGGACATGGGTAAAGATAGAGTAGCTCTAGCTGTAGTGTTTTCTGTACATAATCTGCAAATGGCTCAAGTGGTTTAAAAATGTCTTCTGAGAGATTGGAAAAGTGCTCTTTCTAGGAAAAGCTTTTATATCCATATTTAAAGGAGTAATAAAGAAAAAGGTGAAGTGATACAGAGTGAATTTATAATAGAGAAATAAATTGGTTTTGTGAGGAGCAAGAGGAAAGGAAATAAGATGCAGTCATATGACAGAAATTGCGGCATGGACAAAGGGCATTCTGGAATAAAAGCTAGAAGGAATTATTTTTAAACATACTCATATACAAAGCTGATATATTTCATTTTTCAGGGAATTTCAGACTTGAATAAAGCACCTGTTACCATGAATGTCCAATCAAAAATGAAATCGAATCTAAAGAGTTGTTCAAAAAAAAAAATGAGAAGTTTGATCAGCAGTTTTTGTAATCTTATATACTTCATCGCATGTATTCTATGCAGACATTCACCCACTCTCTTGGAGAACATAATATGGCCTAATGATGTCATTATCACAACACTTTGTCTTTGTAGATTATTGATATCTCCACAGATGTGTGTGGGAAGGCTTCCAATAATCTTCACCCACATCATGGGTTCTTAGAATCTGTTTTAAGGCGGGATTAAAGTATAACAAAAGGCAAAACTTTTTTAGTAAAAAAAATCGTGAAACAAGTGCTGTTCTTAATCACTTCCCACTAATGTACTGCAGGCAAGCGGCCGGTGTAGGCAAAGCGACGTACCCATACGTTGTTGCCTACTTCTAAGTTTAAGTTGCACGCATGATTGTACACAGCGGAAGCCTGTCAGCAAGTCCCGGCCAATGATTCATGGCTGGGATCTGCTGTGTGCAATCACAGCCTAGAGCTCTGTGTTGATAAACAGCATGGAGCTTTGTACAGAGGAATAAATCTCTCAGTTTCTCATACTTTCAAATCCCAGCAGGGATATGAAACTGAGAGATCTCTCAGGAATCACAATTTACATACATTATACATAGCTAGGCCCACATTTAACCCCTTGATCGCCCTAGATGTTAACCCATCCCAGCCAGTATCATTAGTACAGTGACAGTGTATAGTATCACTGATCACTGTATTAATGTCACTGGTGATGTTAGTGGCAGTATTGTCAGTTCTCCCCAGTGTCAGTATTAGATTGCCCGCCTCACTATCTGAGTACCATTATAAGTTGTTAATCATTCACCGCAATTAGTAGTATATAAAAAAAAAAGTGCCAGTATATATATATTTTTTATATATATATATATATATATATATATATATATATATATATATATATATATATATATATATATATAAAATATATATGTATATATATATATATATAGTTATAGCGCCTACAAACCATTTCACTTCGGAATGTGGACTTTTGCAATAACAAAATAGTTTTGGACTCTTTTTGGATTATTATTTCACTCGATGATTTATGTTTGATAGCTTGATTGTCTTCCAGGGTAGCTTGATTCCTACGCTTATAAAATTGGTGTCTTTTTTTCCCCCACAAATAGAGCTTTCATTTGGTGGTATTTGATCACCTCTGCAATTTATATTTTTTGCGCTGTAAACAAAAAAGAGCGACAATTCTGAAAAAAAAAAACAATATTTTTCCACTTTCTGCTATATAACATATATAAAAAAAAATAATAATAAATAAAAATCAATTTTTTTTTCAGTCTTTTAGGCCAATTTGTATTCTGCTACATATTTTGGTAAAAAAAAAAAATCCCAATAAGCGTATTCTGATTGGTTTGCGCAAAAGTTATCGCGTCTACAAACTAGGGGAAAGATTTATATATTTTTTATTTATTTATTTTTTTTACTTGTAATGGCAGCGATTAGTGATTTTTAGCGGGACTGCAACATTGCAGCGGACAGATCAGACCCCTAACTGACATTTTTTACACTTTTGGGGGGGACTAGTGACTTGGCAGGGAAAGGGTTAACCCAGGGGCGATCAAAGGTTTAGGTGTGAGCCCAGGGGGTGTTTTCTAACCGTATGAGGGAGGGACTTGTGGGATCAACACAGAGACCTGTGATCCTAAATAGGAGGATCACAGGCTCTCTGTGTTCATTCCAGAGAGAACAATGGTCTGCTGTGCTCCAAAGGGAGCAATCGCAGGTGACTAGCGGCAGTCACGGTCACCGGCTCCGTGGATCAGATTCCCCGCTTCCTAATGGGGGCGGGCGAACACCTCCAGCGGCACGCGTGCGCCCCTAGGAGCGCTTCTGTGAACCGCCATACAGGTAAGGCGGTTCGAGCAGCCAAGCCAGCCTGCCGCAGGCAAGTGGTTAAAGCGTTTGTTACCCCAAAAATATAATATTCCTGATATGTGGCTGCTGTACCATGTACTTTTATGAGAAAATCTCTTGTTCTCTTTGTATTGCTTTCTTTATGTGCCAGTCAGTCCCTCTGCTTTCCTAATAAAAACTGACCACACTAAGCAGGAGAACACAACGTGGTCAGTTCTCTAGCTATGCTGGGAACTCAGCATGCTCTCCTCCAATGATCAGACTTGTCCTGACATACCCCCGCTGCACAGCCTTTCACTGGGAAGCTCAGTGTGCTGCTACTTCTCCTCTCCCCAGCTTCTATGCAGCTGAGAACAGAGCAAATATGATCACTTATAAAAAAGGGAAAAAAGATATTTATAATGCATTTTTATATCTATACAAAAATATTTTGCTTTTTATTTCTATTTTAAACTGAATGGGTTATTTTACAAAGTGATCATTTACAATCACTTTAAGTTAGAGGATATGGACTTTATTGCAATTAAAGAAGTACATATTCCAAACTATTCATTTCACTTTAAAGTGGAGTTCTGGCCACAAAATCTACATAATCGATTTTGTGGCCATCCGCTTGCTTTTCTTTACCTGAAAAGGAAATGGATAGTTAGGATTTTTTTTTAACTTACCTTGTTATTGTAGAAATAAATACTCACCTTTCTTCCACTTCCTCCCTCGGCGGCCTCGGCCCGCGCCGTCACTTCCGGTTTTCAATGATTCCTGGGAGCTGAACGTCATCGCTCCCAGGAATCAATGCAATGGCACCGGCCCCGCTCATCACTTCCGGTGCAACGCCGCATTCCCTGCTAAACAGCTTCTGGGCATGCCGCACCGGAAGTGACGAGAAGGGCTGGTGCAGGCGCATTCTGGGAGAAGAAGACATGGAAGAGGACGCAGAAGAGGATCGCGCTGGCTTCAGCTGCCCACAACAGAGATGGCAATGCTGGAGAAGAAGTTTTAAAAGTGAGTATTTCTTCTTGCAGGTAAGTGCGAACCGGGACAGATCAGAGGCTAGCCATTGTGGAATGTACTAGCCCTGACTGTCCCGGGGGTATGTTCACTGAAATTTTTTTGTGGCCGGAACTCCGCTTTAAATGGTGGACTTTTGTAAAAAAAAAAAATTGTTTTGGACTTTCTTGGATTATTATTTCACCTAATGATTTATGTTTGATAGTTTGATTGTTCTTTAGGGGTAGCGCTTGTTTCACGATTGTATTTACCAATCTATACACAATATTACTAAACGTATTGGGATGCCTGCCTTTACACGCTCATGAACTTTAATGGCACTCCAGTCTTAGTCCATAGGGTTCAATTGAGCTGGCCCACCCTTTGCAGCTATAACAGCTTCAACTCTTCTTGGAAGGCTGTCCACAAGGTTTAGGAATGTGTCTATGGGAATATTTGACTTGTTCCAGAAGCACCTTTGTGAGGTTAGGCACTAACTTGCATGAGAAGGCCTGGCTCACAGTCTCTGCTCTAATTCATCCCAAATGTGTTCTGTCAGGTTGAGGTGCAGACCAGTCAAGTTCCTCCACCCCAAACTGCCAAAACTTTTTTTATAGCATTAAACAGAGTGGTAAGGGGTTAGAACCTCCATCGGGATTTTACTGTGGTTGTGTCCCAGTTAGAGAGATTATGGGCTTTTTTACTCGCTTTTTTCCTCACAAGCGCTGTCACAATAAAAAAAAAAAAAAGCAAGGTGGTGCGAGCTCCACCCGCATGGCCCTATCAGTTTCCTTTGAATAATTAAACTACAAGTGCTGTCAAGCCACCGCGGTGATTGGCTTTTAGTTGTAAATGAATTCCGAGGGTGCTGATGAGCTCTCAAATCGACAGCCCGTATGGGCTTGTCAGCAGAAGCTTCACATTGCGCCCCTAATCCACTGATGCATTCAAAACTTCTGCAGAAAAAAATATCAAATGCACATATTTTTCTGCAAAAATATGTACATTTATTTTATTTTTTCTAAAAAGGTGAACTTATCCTTTAAAAGCACAGGAAAGTATACTGTATATGTATGCCTACATATACAATATGCGTAACACCAAGCAATAAACGGCCTTGCTTGAGGTGGTTGATGACCTTAGGAATGATATTCTGCAAAGACTTACCAATATTGGATTGAATGGGTGTTTTCTATACATAATTGCAAATGTAAGCAGAGAACTTTGCTTTAATATATTATAAGAGACTTTTTCATAGCTAACATAGTTGAGGGAAGTTAGGAATTTTGTATATTGTTAATGACCCTTTAATCTATACATTTATAGTTTTTTGCAACACTCCATTTAATTTTTGGACATTAAAAAAATAAGTATGTCATTCTTGCAGAAGGCAGGTTGTCACACTATCAATTGCTCTAATTGAGCCTGCTTCTTGTTGCCTACATTTTCCATGAGCTCAGCTCATTGTAGATCATGGCTGTTCCGAAATGGTTAAACTTTATTCCTAAGAACTACTAACTAGCAAACTAGCTATAGCAAATACTTTTTTTTGTTTCTGCCAGCCACTAGTCTTTGAACTCTCATAGAGTAATAATTTATTAATGCAAGTGACTGTCAGAGCTTTGGAACATTTTACTTTCAGGAACAAAGGAGGTCACATGGTCCAGATGTGAACAGTAAAAGGGAGCCATAGTTTTAATGATACAGTAACAATACAGATGGTTTATTGCAATTTATCAAACATCTCCTTAGAGCATTTTTGAGTTTTCAATGTATATATAAAAAAATACAATAGTTCTGACAATTTTGTGGTGTTGGAATACAGCATAGAAGAAGGTAAATTTGACCACTGTAGTTTAATATTTTGCAGCAGTCTCTTATTATAGGAACGAAAAAAATCCTGTTTAAAGTTTTAAACATCCATATACAGTAAACCGGACCCAGCCGCGAAAAGTGAAAATCTGTGAAATAGAAAAACCCTATTAAAATGCATTGTAGGCATGTTTTTTTTTACTGTCACTGTACGTGTAAAAGCATTTTATGGTCTTTAAACACACTTTTAAAACAATAGAAACTCATTTAAACACATAAAAGATACTGAGAGACATAGCAAGAGCTATGGAAAACACAAAAATATTTAATTTTTAATGATTTATATAATAAAATAACATTACAAAAAAAACCGCAATATACCGGGATCGCAAAAACTGAACCGCGATGGAGCGGGGATTTACTGTAGAAGAATATTGATGGTTTTGAAATGAATCAACTCACTAGGAATTCAATAAGAAGCGCATTTAGATGAACATGTAATGACTAGAGTTGAGCGGACACCTGGATGTCCGTGTTCGACGTGTTCGGCCGAACTTTAAAAAAAAGTCCGGGTCCGTGTCCCGGACTTTTGCCGAACTTTTCCCGGACACCGAACCCCATTGAAGTCAATGGGGACCCGAACTTTCAGGCACTAAAATGGCTCTAAAACACCAATGGAAAGGGCTAGAGTGCTGCAAATGGCAGCAAAACCTAATTAAGAGCATGGCAAGTGCTCTGCAAACAAATGTGGATAGGGAAATAACTTAAAACAACAAAAAAAAAACAGAAAAATAAAACAATGTTCTTCATCTCTGAAGGACGAGGCCCATATGGAGTAGGAGGGAGGTTGAGGTAGTGGTGGATGTGGCGGTGTCATAGGCGTGCGCACAGGGTGTGCCGGGTGTGTCTGGGCACACCCTAATCACCTAGGGCACATAGCATTATCACTCTGTTTGCCAGTGAGGAGATGGGAAAGATCTCCCTCGGACCTGCTCTGCTCTATTTCTCTTTGCCAGCAGGGAGAGTAATGTATCGGGGCCATGTACATGTAGGCAAACACATGCATGTGTATTTAAACTTTGGGGTGCACACCCTAATGCAATAGGCTGCGCACACCTATGGGCGGTGTAGGTGGAAGCGGCGGTGGAGGAGGACCAGGGCCGGATTAAGAGCATCATGGGCTTGGTGCTGAGGATTTTGAAGGGCCTTAAGGGCCGTGCCTTGGCATGCACCCAGAGGAGGAAGGGTGCAGCCATGCATGCCTAATTCAACATGGGATGCTGTCTCTGAAGCCCATAAACACATCCATGCATCGGCAACTGTCCCTCCTTGTCCGGCCTTCGCGCTGTGTGGGGAGGTTCTGAGGGTGCTGCCTGGGGAAGCGAGCATAGAAGCCAGACTTCTGTGTTTACAAGTGACAGAAGAGCGGTAACAGTGAATATGGCCAACCCGGGGCCTATATAAAAGGATGGGGCCTGGAGCTGCAGCTCCAATAGCCCCTACGTTAATCTGGCCCTGAGGAGGACGAGGTAGCCAACACTGCTTCTTTTCACAAATTTTAAATGAGGGTACACCCCAAAAGAGTGAGAAAGAGCAAAAATGGAACAATGGGTGGGTAAGGTCGGTATCCATTGCTATTCTGCACAAGGTACGGAAAAGTCCAGTGGGATCCATGCCTGGTTCATTTTAATGAACATGAGCTTGTCCACATTATCTCTGGACAGGCGGCTGCGCTTGTCTGTTATAACGCCCCCAGCCGTGCTAAATACCCGTTCAGATAATACACTGGCTGCAGGGCACGCCAGCACCTCCAAGGCGTAAAGGGCAAGCTTAGGCCATGTGCCCAATTTGGAGACCCAGAAGTTGAAGGGGGCAAACCCGTCATTTACTACATGTAGGCGTATGCACACATACTGCTCCACCATGTTGGTAAAATGCTGCCTCCTGCTAAGACGTTCCATCTGAGCTGTTGGTGCTGCTGTTTGTTGTGGCGTGCTGACAAAGCTTTTCCACATTTCGGCCATGCTAACCCTGCCTTCTGAGGTGCTGGCGGTGCCCTGGTTGCGTTGGCGACCTCCTCCTCCTCTGCCTTGTGCTTCCACTGTGGCCCCGCTGTCAGATGGGAATGCCAGCAGCATCGCCTCTACCAGCGTGCGCTTGTACTCGCGCATCTTGCGATCGTGCTCCAGTGAGTGAATTAAGGACGGTACGTTGTCCTTGTAATGGGGATCCAGCAGCGTGGCCACCCAGTAATCAGCACAAGTTAGAATGTGGGCAACTCGGCGGTCGTTGTGGAGACACTGCAGCATGTAATCGCTCATGTGTGCCAGGCTGCCCAGAGGCAACGAAAGGCTGTCCTCTGTGGGAGGTGTATCGTCCGTGTCCTCTGTATCCCCCCAGCCACGCACCAGTGATGGCCATGAGCTGGCCTGGGTGCCACCCTGCTGTGAACATGGTTCCATCTCCTCCTCCAGCTCCTCCTCATCCTCCAGAACTGTGCCCCTGCTGGACAATTGCGTCCCTGGCGTTTGTGTGTGCAGGAACCCACCCTCGGAGCCCCTTGCGAATGACTGCCCTGAAAGCCTTGGAAATGTTACCTCTTCATCCTCCTCCTCCTCCTCCTCCTCCTCCTCCTCATCCTGTGCCACATCCTCTTCCATCATCGCCCGAATTGTTTTTTCAAGGAGGCATAGAAGTGGGATAGTTAAGCTGAGAACGGCGTCATCGCCACTGGCCATGTTGGTGGAGTACTCAAAACAGCGCAACAAGGCACACAGGTCTCGCATGGAGGCCCAGTTATTGGTGGTGAAGTGGTGCTGTTCCGCAGAGCGACTCACGCGTGCGTGCTGCAGCTGAAACTCCACTATGGCCTGCTGCTGCTCGCACAGTCTTTGCAGCATGTGCAAGGTGGAGTTCCACCTTGTGGGCACGTCACATATGAGGCGGTGAGCGGGAAGGCCGAAGTTACGCTGCAGCACTGACAGGCGAGCAGCAGCAGGGTGAGAACGCTGAAAGTGTGCACAGACGGCCCGCACTTTCTGCAGCAGCTCTGACATATCGGGGTAGTTTTTAAGGAACCTCTGCACCACCAAATTCAGCACATGCGCCAGGCAAGGGATGTGCGTCAAACCGGCTAGGCCCAGAGCTGCTATGAGATTTCGCCCGTTATCGCACACCACCAGGCTGGGCTTGAGGCTCGCTGGCAGCAACCACTCATTTGTCTGCTGTTCCATGCTCCTCCACAACTCCTGCGCGGTGTGTGGTTTGTCCCCCAAACAGGCAAGTTGTAAAACTGCCTGCTGTCGTTTACCCCTGGCCGTGCTGAAGTTGGTGGTGAAGGTGTTACGCTGTCCGGATGAGGAGGCGGTAGAGGATGAGGAAGCGGAGTAGGAGGAGTAAGGAACAGGAGGCAAACTGAAGCGCCCTGCAATCCTCGGTGGTGGAAGGACATGCGCCAAATTGCTATCCGCCTCAGGCCCATCCGCCACTGCATTTACCCAGTGTGCCGTTAGGGAGATATAACGCCCCTGACCATGCTTACTGGTCCACGTATCGGTAGTTAGGTGGACCTTGGCACAGATGGCGTTGCGCAGTGCACACCTGATTTTTTCCCCCACTTGGTTGTGCAGGGAAAGGATGGCTTGCCTGGAAAAGTAGTGGCGGCTGGGCACGACGTACTGTGGGACAGCCACCGACATAAGGTTTTTAATACTGTGCGTCTCCACCAGACGGAATGACAGCATTTCAATAATTTTGAAATGCTGGCATTCAGGGCCAGGGATCGCGGGTGGGTAGGGAGGTACTTCCTCTTCCTCTCAAGTGTTTGGGAGATGGAAAGCTGAACGCTTCCACGGGACATTGTGGAGATGGTTGTTGGTGACCCAGGTGGTGGTGTTGCTGACAGATCGTCTGTTTGCGGGGTGGCAGGTGCCGGTATCACTACAGATGTGGCTGGAGCGGCCGAGACTGCAGCAGAAGAGGAAGCAGGATGAGCCAGAGACGTTTCTTGGTTTTGAAGGTGTGTACTCCACTGCAGCTCGTGCTTTGCACTTAGATGCCTGATCATGCAGGTTGTGCTCAGGTTGAGAAGGTTTATGCCTCGCTTCAGGCTCTGATTGCACAGGGTGCAAACCACTCGTGTCCCGTCATCAGCACATTTTCTAAAGAACTTCCACGCTAGAGAACTCCTTTGAGCTGACTTTGGCGCGCTCGTTCCCTTGCTGCGTTGGGCAGTAGCAGGCGTAGTGTCTAGGGTACGGCCGCTCCGCTTCTGCACCCTGCTCCCTCTCCTGCTGTGCTGGTGGCTCTGTGCGACCACCGCCTCTTCCTCCAAACTACTCAGGTCACCTGCATGATGTTCATTCCATGTGGGGTCGAGGACCTCATCGTCCTCCACATCATCTTCCACCCAGTCTTCACCCCTGCCCTCCTTATCGGTCTCCACAATGCTGAACGCTGCAGCAGTTGGCACCTGCGTTTCGTCATCATCGGAGACGTGCTGCGATGGTCCTTGCATGTACTCATCTTGAGAAATAAGTGGTTGGGCATCGCTGCACTCAATCTCTTCCACTTCTGGGGCAGGGCTAGGTGGATGGCCCTGGGAAACCCTGCTGACAGAGTCCTCAAAAAGAAAAAGAGACTGCTGTATGGCTTGGGGCTTAGACTGCTTGCCTGATTTGCAAGGGGGTGAGGTGAAAGACGGTTGGACATCGGCTGCAGGTGCCAACTCTGATCTTTCTGCAGTAGACTGGGTGGGAGACAATGTGAAGGAACTGGAGGCACTGTCAGCAGCAAACCAATCTACTATCGCCTCTCTGTGTTCTGGCCTCATCACTTCTAGAGGCGTATGATGCCCTACCAAATACTGATGCAGGTTCTGTCGCCTACTCACACTTGAGGAAGGTGTTTGACTTGTGCGTGTAGCTGGCACGGATCGACCACATCCTCTCCTTGCAACAGGAGCTCTACCAGCAGCACCACGACCCAGGCCACGGCCCTTATTTGACGGTCTCCTCATATTTCTGTAATTTAAGATCTTGCCCTAGAAAGGTGTTTATTGAATAGCGGAACAAAACAACAACAGTATCGCACGGGTGTATCTCACAGTCAAATATGCAAACTATGCCGCAATTTAATGTTTTTTACACCAAAAGGGTGTATATTGAATAGCGGAATAGGATAAAAAACTGTGTATCTCACACGTACAAACACAGACTAGGCCCGATCAAATTTTTTTCTACCCTAAAGGGAGGATGAGGAAGAGGAGTAGGAGGAGTTGGGAACAGGAGGCAAACTGAAGTGCCCTGCAATCCTTGGCGGGGGAAGGAGATGCGCCAAACTAATTTAAAAGGTGTATCTCACACGTACCGATACAGACTATGCCGTAATTTAATTTTTTACACTCCAAAAGGGTGTCTATTGAATAGCGGAATAGGAAAAATTTTATAATACGGTGTATCTCACATGTACAAACACAGACTAGGCCCCGCCGATTACAATTTTTTGTACCCTAAAGGCAGGATGAGGAAGAGGAGTAGGAGGAGCAGGCAGGAGGCAGACTGAAGCACCCTCAAAACCTCGGCAGTATGAGATGCGCCCCAAAAATTGGAAAGGTGTATCTCACACGTACCGACACAGACTATCCCGCAATTTAATTGATCCCCAAAGGTTTTTATTGAATAGCGGAATAGGAAATATGATCAAAAAAAGTGTATGTATCTCACACGTACAGAAGCACACTAGGCCCCAATTACTACTGTTTGTATCCCTAAAGGCAGGATGAGGAGTAGGAGGAGTATGGAACAGGCAGCACCCTCAAATCTTCAGAAGTATGAGATGAACCCCAAAAACTTGGAAAGGTGGATCTCACACGTACCGACACAGACTATCCCGCAATTTAATTGATCCCCAAAGGTTTTTATTGAATAGCGGAATAGGAAATATGATCAAAAAAAGTGTATGTATCTCACACGTACACAACCACACTAGGCCCCAATTACTATTGTTTGTACCCCTAAACGGATGTATGAGGAGTAGGAGTATGGAACAGGCAGCACCCTCAAATCTTCAGAAGTATGAGATGAACCCCAAATACTTGGAAAGGTTGATCTCACACGTACCGACACAGACTATCCCGCAATTTAATTGATCCCCAAAGGTTTTTATTGAATAGCGGAATAAGAAATATGATCAAAAAAAGTGTATGTATCTCACACGTACACCACCACACTAGGCCCCAATTACTATTGTTTGTACCCCTAAAAGGATGGATGAGGAGTAGGAGGAGTATGGAACAGGCAGCACCCTCAAATCTTCAGAAGTATGAGATGAACCTCAAAAACTTGGAAAGGTGGATCTCACACGTACCGACACAGACTATCCCGCAATTTAATTGATCCCCAAAGGTTTTTATTGAATAGCGGAATAGGAAATATGATCAAAAAAGTGTATGTATCTCACACGTACACAACCACACTAGGCCCCAATTACTATTGTTTGTACCCCTAAAAGGATGGATGAGGAGTAGGAGGAGTATGGAACAGGCAGCACCCTCAAATCTTCAGAAGTATGAGATGAACCCCAAAAACTTGGAAAGGTGGATCTCACACGTACCGACACAGACTATCCCGCAATTTAATTGATCCCCAAAGGTTTTTATTGAATAGCGGAATAGGAAATATGATCAAAAAAAGTGTATGTATCTCACACGTACACAACCACACTAGGCCCCAATTACTATTGTTTGTACCCCTAAAAGTATGGATGAGGAGTAGGAGTATGGAACAGGCAGCACCCTCAAATCTTTAGAAGTATGAGATTGTGTTCACTGTACCCCACAAAGATTGTGTTCACTGCACCCCAAAAGGATTTTGTTCACTGCACCCCAAAAAGATTGTGTTCACTGCACCCCACAAAGATTGTGTTCACTGCACCCCACAAAGATCCCAAAAGGATTGTGTTCACTGCACCCCACAAAGATTGTGTTCACTGTACCCCAAAAAGATTGTGTTCACTGAACCCCACAAAGATTGTGTTCACTGCACCCCACAAAGATTGTGTTCACTGCACCCCAAAAGGATTTTGTTCACTGCATCCCAAAAAGATTGTGTTCACTGTACCCCACAAAGATTGTGTTCACTGCACCCCAAAAAGATTGTGTTCACTGCACCCCAAAAGGATTTTGTTCACTGCACCCCACAAAGATTGTATTCACTGTACCCCACAAAGATTGTGTTCACTGCACCCCAAAAAGATTGTGTTCACTGCACCCCACAAAGATTGTGTTCACTGCACCCCAAAAGGATTTTGTTCACTGCACCCCACAAAGATTGTGTTCACTGCACCCCACAAAGATTGTGTTCACTGCACCCCAAAAGGATTTTGTTCACTGCACCCCAAAAAGATTGTGTTCACTGCACCCCACAAAGATTGTGTTCACTGCACCCCAAAAGGATTGTGTTCACTGCACCCCACAAAGATTGTGTTCACTGCACCCCAAAAGGATTTTGTTCACTGCACCCCACAAAGATTGTGTTCACTGTACCCCACAAAGATTGTGTTCACTGAACCCAAAAAAGATTGTGTTCACTGCACCCCACAAAGATTGTGTTCACTGCACCCCACAAAGATTGTGTTCACTGCACCCCAAAATGATTTTGTTCACTGCACCCCACAAAGATTGTGTTCACTGCACCCCAAAAGGATTTTGTTCACTGCACCCCAAAAAGATTGTGTTCACTGCACCCCACAAAGATTGTGTTCACTGCACCCCAAAAGGATTTTGTTCACTGCACCCCACAAAGATTGTGTTCACTGCACCCCACAAAGATTGTGTTTACTGCACCCCAAAAGGATTTTGTTCACTGCACCCCACAAAGATTGTGTTCACTGCACCCCAAAAGGATTTTGTTCACTGCACCCCAAAAAGATTGTGTTCACTGCACCCCACAAAGATTGTGTTCATTGCACCCCAAAAGGATTTCGTTCACTGCACCCCAAAAAGATTGTGTTCACTGCACCAAGATTGTGTTCACTGCACCCCAAAAAGATTGTGTTCACTGCACCCCAAAAAGATTGTGTTCACTGCAGCCCACACACAGCAAAATGGATGTGGATCACTGACACCTGCCTATCTCCTATCCCACACCACACAGCAATATCGATTGTAGTCTGTAGAACACACTTTCCCTAAAAATCAGCAAACTCTATCCCTAACAGGATTGATAAGAGATCGTAGATCAGGACTAAGTGCAGACCCCACCCCACACAGCAATATCGATTGTAGTTTGTAGAACACAATTTCCCTAAAAATCAGCAGCAGCCTCTCCCTAAAATGCCTACAACTCGCCCTGCCTAAAACACTCCGACCTGTCCCTCAATTCTATCCGGACACAAATGTTTTTTTCCTGCCTGTCTGTCCCTAATCAGCAGCCAGCACGTTGATGTGTGCTCTCTCCCTGATCTAAGCAGCAGAATGACGCCGCTGCGGCGCTGCCTCGAACTTATAAAGACTTGGTCACATGCTTCAGACGGCCAATCACAGCTACTGATACATTTTGCAGGCATGGCTGGGATTGCTTAGGCACACCAGTTAAACGCTTGTTGATTGGCTGTTGAAAGCCCGCCATGAAAAGCGCCCCAAAGCATGCAAAACCCGGAAATAAAATGACCGAACACAAATTTTTACCCGAATATACAGTAAAGTGTCCGTGTCCGTGTTCGGGTAACAAAAATCCAATTATTCGGTACGAACACGAATAATACAGTCCGTGTTCGCTCAACACTAGTAATGACAGAAATACCTAGACTGCCATTGATGACTTTCTTCAAAAGCTTCATGGCTGTCACACTGATCTGCAAATTTCCATATTTAGAAAGCCACTGCCTTTGACACACATGTTACCAGACCAATCTGTTGACCTGCATGACTTTTTACCTATTTCGAATAAATGAATCATATGACAGTTGACAGTAATGGCAAAAAGATTAACCTGTACTTGTGCCTCTTAGGCAAGGTTCACACTAGGAATGCTCACAAAATTGTATGAAAAATGAGCTGCTCTTTAGCAGATGTGCGGGGTGCCATTAATTCTTAATGGCATCCCCCATGCATCAGCAAATGTGGCACATTTTCACATGTGACTCAGTGCCGAGCGATATAAAAAAACAGGGTCAGAGACTTCTTTCCATGTGCTTCAGCAGGTAGGGAAGGCCATTAAATTGAAGGGGCTGCCTACACGCAGAACACAGGTTGCACAAGTGTAAACCTAGCTTTAAGGGCAGGTGTGAAAAAATATAAATTGAGAATCCTTTCAGAAATAGAAGTGTTAATAGTTTATGTTTAACAGTTAGGAAAATGGAAAGTAAATGCAGGGCGGTGCAAGGATTTTTGACACCCTAGGCGAAACCTCATTTTCCCACCCCATTGTGCCTCCCACTTGGCTCCATCCCTGACCCCACCTCCTTTGCCCTGCCCATGTATTCCCCTTCCTTTTTAATGACTGCTATGGGGGGGGGGGGGAGGAAGGGGGAAGGAGGAGGAAGGGGAAGAGGAGGAGGAGGAAAGGGGGGAGAAGGAGGAGGGGGAGAAGGAGGGGGGGGTGGAGGAGGAGGAAGGGGGAGAAGGAGGAAGGGGGAGAAGGAGGGGGGAGGAGGAGGGGGAGGAAGGGGGGGAAAGACATCACACATTTTAGGAAAATTCAAATCAAATCAGTATTTGACATGACCACCCTTTGCCTTCAAAATAGCATCAATTCTTCTAGATACACTCACACACTCAGCAGGTAGGTTGTTCCTAACATCTTGGAGAACTAACCACAGATCCTTTGGGGATGTAGGTTGCCTTAAATCCTTTTTTCTCTTTATGTAGTTCCAGGCAGACTTGATCATGTTGAGATCAGGGCTTTGTGGGGTCCAAGCCATCACTTCCAGGACTCCTAGTTCTTCTTTATGCTAAAGATAGTTCTTAATAATATTGGCTTTATGTTTGGGGTAATTTTCTTGCTGCAGAATAAATGTGGGGCCAATCACATGCCTTCCTGATGGTATGGCATAATTGATAAGTAATAAAAAGGGAAAAAAACTTAGCTTGTGTAAACAAAACCAAAAAAATTAAAAAGCACACTATGAGATAGTAATCATAGTAATCAAATATATTTACAAACTGTGTTGCGTGAATAAATGTGAAATCAGATGATACCTAATTCATATGCTAAATAAATAAAAACTATTATTTTTAAATATATAATCAATGTGATAAATAAGAAATCCACAGAAAACAGTTTAAGTGAATGAATAAACCAATAAATGTATATCAATAAGAACAATATGAATAAAAACATTTTTCAAATAAGTTAATATAAAAAATCCACATGAGGTGTAAATGAATTAATATTCTACCACCACAGCAAGTCATAAAATGCATGTGAAACAGGAGATTCACCAGGGCCATATCACTATTGCTGGCACTCTGAGATTGGATCAAATGTTCACAAGTGCATCCCCTCCCAGTCACTATCAGATAGATACTCAGGGAGAAATACAAAAGCAAATGTTCCACATAGTGTGAAATCCTTTTATAAATATTTATTCAACAGTAAAATGCACATCAAGTATACAGAGATAATTAAACACTTTAACCAGGCAGCATAAAAAATTATTTCCGGGTCACTTCTTGTAGGCTCAATGAGGTCAGCAATAGCTCTATCCTGGTGCGATGACATTCGCATGTAGCTTCGCTCAGCATTGAGGACACCATTTATCCTTACCAAATCTCCATCTCTGCAGAAATACAGCCCCAAACTTGCAAGGATCCTCCGCCATGCTTCACTGTTGCCTGCAGACACCTAATATTGTACCACTCTCCAGTCCTTCAGCAAAAAAACTTTATCCTGCTACAGCCAAATATTTTAAATTTTGACTCAACAGTCAAGAGCACCTGCTCCCTCTTTCTGCACCCTAGTCCCTATGTTTGCAAGCATAGTTGAACCATTTAGCCTTGTTTCCATGTTGGAGGTATGGAATTTTGGCCATAATTCTTCCATGAAGACCACTTCTGGCCAAACTTCCCCGGACAGCAGATGGATGTACCTGGGTCCCACTGGTTTCCGTCAGTTCTTTGCTGATGGCACTGCTGGGAATCCCCCAATGTTGAAGGGAAATAAGCATGATGTGTCTTTCATCTACTGCAGTTTCTTTGGCCCTAGTCTGCTTTGAAATCTTTGCCTGGGAGAGACCTTGCTATCGCAATATAATAGTGCCATCCTCCACCTGCTGCTGATTGGATTCAACCCTACTGCCAGGAGGGAGGGGGGGAGGAAAGAGTGAGGGATTATTACAGAGCCCACTCCCATACAGATCCTGGCGGAGTCCCACTCCTGTCACGACAGCTCCGCAATTACAGAAGGAGTTTGGTCAATAGGGAGAGGGAGAAAAGCCAGTTACATTCCCCTCTATTTACTCCATTTACACATTCTCCTCCATAAACACACACATACTGTATATATATATTTTTGTAACATGCACGCAGACACAATTTATTTTTTTCCTCCTAGAAGGGTAGCACCCTCTTTTGTTCGGGAAACATCTCCCTAGATGTGTCAGTCTTGTAAATCCTAGAGCCTGAGCTGAAGTATTTTTGCTCTTGTCTGTTTGTAGCATAGGTCATAAAGAAGAAAGTTACAATGTTACATTCTGAGTGTTCATTGCCTCGGGTAGACTGTGAAAATGCTTCTTTTTCCCTGCAGCAGATTGATTACATATTTTTCCCAGATTGTAACTCTTAGCATATGCAAGCACCTGCCTGATCTCCGAGTTCTTTTGAATTTATGAAACATACAATCTTTTTGAAAAAAAAAAAAAAAACAATATTAATGTTTACTATGACAGAATGTATTCATGCAGACTTGTGAAGTTCCTCTTGGCTCCACTTTAAGCTGCCATTGGTCTGAGACAATAGTTGCATGATCTATCAGTTTTTAGCCAGATCAGGGGATCATCTCATGCATATGAGAAGCCAGGCAATGACATTCGGGAGAATCAATCAATCTGGAACAGTGCCAGACGGTGGTATTTCATATTTATAATAGCCCTGTTGCCCTAAGCCCAGGTACAACTCTGCAGTGGTCACTTTTGCCTTCCTGTGTGGCTTTTCAAGCTTTGTCCTTAAAGAGGAACATACAAAACCAATAGTTCCAGCGCTGGCACTGTAGCAATCTCACTTCCAAAGTTTACAACTGACCAATGGTGCTGCTGCTTAAGAAATGCTGGTGCCAGCATAAATGTTTGCAAAAAAGAGGGAGAAAGCAGCGCTAACCACGGTTAATATCATGGAGACTAGGAGAGCAGCCCATATGAGAAAATCATGTTTATTAAGACATGTATAAAAGAAGTTCCAAATCGATAACCTGTCCTGGCTGGAGCCTCTGGTGGTGAAGAAACACAACTGGCAGAGCCGCTGGATAGGAGGTCCAGAATCCACGATGTTGTGGGGAGAATCCCAGCTAGATGTTATTACCTGGGGGCTGAAGAGCACCAGACCAGCCAGTGTTCAAAGGGGACCACCACAACATTGTGGATTCCGGACCTCCTACTCAGTGGCTTTATCAGTTGTGTACCCTTCACCACCAGCGGCTCTAGCCAGGACAGATTATCGATTTGGAACTTCTTTTATACATGTCTTAATAAACATGATTTTCTCATATGGGCTGCTATCCTAGTCTCCATGATATTAACCGTGGTTAGCGCTGCTTTCTCCCTCTTTTTTGCAGTCCTTAAAGAGGAACGCCATCCTCCACCATATTTTTGTTGCAGAGTGCGATGACTGGGTGCAGCAGAGTCTATTCAGATCAGACATTGTGGAGTAACAGGAACTGGCTTCTTTATTGGAACATAACCACAGTGTCATGGTCTTACCTTCTTGCTGTTCTCCTTCGTTTGACATGTGCTGGCGGCCATCTTGGTTTCTGGGTTTCTTGTAGCCTCCCACCCTGCGGCTCCTCCTTCCCACTGGGAGGAGCTGGATGCCTAGCTCATATATATAGGAGGTCTGTGGCTTCAGTTCCCTGCTTGGTCCTCCTGTGTTCACATGCTACTAAGACTGCTGCTACTTCTGGTTCCTGTTCCTGGCTTCGTCTGACTACCCTGTTGGTTCCTGATCCTGGCTTCGTCTGACTACCCTGTTGGTTCCTGATCCTGGCTTCATCTGACTACCCTGCTGGTTCCTGACCCCTGGCTTCGCAAAGACTCTGCATCGGTTTCGCCATCCGTTTGGACTTTTGCTTTATAGCTTGTTTTTCAATAAAGCTGTCTTATTTTCACTTATCTGTTGTTGTACGTCTGGTTCATGGTTCCGTGACATTAGGACCAAGCCATGAATTCTGACGGTACAGGGCCATCCTCGCTACCCACGCTGGTTGCCAGACTTGATCAGCAGGATCACCTGTTGGGTCGGTTCGCCGTGGGGTTGCAAACCCTGCTTGAACGCACGGTACCACAGGCCACGAATTCTGACGGTACAGGGCCATCCTCACTACCCATGCTGGTTGCCAGACTTGATCAGCAGGATCACCTGTTGGGTCAGTTCGCCGTGGCGTTGCAAACCCTGCTTGAACGCACGGTTCATTTCGCTCCCGTTGCCGATGGGTCGGTTGTCGCTCCTGGGTCCGCTCCTACTGCCCCTCCGGTTGTTGCGCCAGAGTCTACCCCGACACCTGTTGTTGCGCCCGCGGTGTTTCGGGGTATGTCCGGTTCTGCCCCCCTTCCACAGCGCTTTGGGGGAGAGCCAACTCAGTGCCGAGGTTTCCTTAACCAGGTGGGCATTTATTTCGAGTTGCTGCCACATGCCTTTCCTACTGAGAGATCAAGGGTGGGCTTCTTAATCTCGCTGCTCTCGGACAAGGCCTTGGCCTGGGCCAGCCCTTTATGGGAGAACAACAATCCGGTGGTTGCCGAGTTTTCCGGTTTTGTTGCTTCTCTTCGGAAGGTATTCGATGTGCCGGCTCGTGCTGCCTCTGCTGCGAAGCTCCTTATGTCCATCAGACAGGGTTCACGATCCGTAGCTGAATACGCCATTGAGTTTCGTACCCTGGCAGCAGAGGTGGGCTGGAATAATGAGGCTCTGGTCGCTGCTTTCTCTCATGGTCTCTCGGATGCCTTGAAGGATGAGGTTGCAGCTAAGGACCTACCAGTGGAGCTCGAGTCTCTTATTTCTTTCCTGATTTTGATTGACACCAGACTCAGGGAGAGACCTTCCTTTAAGGAGAGTCTGCGGAGGCCTCCTAACAGATTGGCGCCTACCTTTGTTGTCCCACCCGTGCCTCCCTCTCCTCCCACGCCTCCTGGGGATGACTTGTCTGGGGGTGAACCCATGCAGCTGGGGTTTGCTCGCCTGTCCGAGGGGGAGAGGGTACTCCGGAGACGCGAGGGCCGATGCATGTACTGTGGTCTCGGTGGGCATTTTCGGTTGGCATGTCCGAACCGTCCAGGGAAACGCTCGCACCTGAGATCCTGTCGGGGGCAGATCTTGGGTGGAGTCTCCTCGTCCCAGGTTTCCCGTGTTGACAAACCACTGATCACTGTTGTCCTTTCCTGGGTCGGGGGCTCGGTGACGACCCAGGCGTTGGTGGACTCTGGTGCTGGTGGTTTGTTCATTGATAGTGTGTTCGCTGCCGCCAATTCCATTCCTCTGCAGGCTCGAGGTTCTCCTCTGGCTCTTGAGGCGATAGACGGCAGACCCCTTCTGCCGCCACACGTGACTCATGAGACCCTTCCAGTGGGGTTAGCCATTGGTGCCGTCCACAGAGAGTCGGTCTGCTTCCAGGTTATTTCGTCTCCACACTACTCGGTGGTCTTGGGGTACCCCTGGCTCCAGAAGCATAATCCGATTTTCGATTGGAGATCAGCCGAGATCCTCTCGTGGTCACCGCAGTGTGGGACTAGTTGCATCCATGGGCCTGTCAAGTTGCTGTGTACTTCCTCGGACTCTCTGTTGCCCCCTGAATACGAGGAGTACCGGGATGTATTCGATAAGGTGCTCGCGGTTGCCCTACCTCCGCACCGCCCATTCGATTGTGCCATCGAGTTACAATCTGGTGCCGTTCCTCCTCGTGGCAAAGTCTATCCACTGTCGGTAGCGGAGAATGAGGCCATGGAGGAGTACGTGAGGGAGGCGCTTTCACGTGGACACATTCGCAAATCCTCGTCCCCGGCAGGGGCTGGATTTTTCTTTGTGAAAAAGAAGGGCGGTGAGTTGAGGCCTTGCATCGATTACAGGGGTCTCAATCGCATCACGATCAAGAACGCTTACCCGATACCCTTGATTTCCGAGCTGTTCGATCGCCTTAAAGGGGCCACGGTCTTTACCAAACTCGACCTGAGGGCGGCATATAACCTCGTAAGGATCAAGGCGGGCGATGAGTGGAAGACCGCGTTTAACACCAGGACCGGTCATTATGAATCCTTGGTTATGCCCTTTGGGCTGTGCAATGCGCCCGCAGTCTTTCAGGAATTCATCAACGATGTTTTCCGTGACCTGTTGCAGCAGTGTGTGGTGGTCTACCTGGATGACATCTTGGTATATTCTGAGTCCATGGAGACCCACATTCTGGATGTCAAACGAGTGTTGCAACGGTTACGAGAGAACAAGCTGTTCGGTAAGCTTGAGAAATGCGAATTTCAACGATCCCAGGTAACCTTCTTAGGTTACATCATTTCCGCTGAGGGGTTCTCCATGGATCCTGAGAAGGTTTCGGCTGTCTTACAGTGGCCCCAGCCCAGTGGTCTTCGCTCCCTGCAGCGCTTTTTGGGCTTCGCCAATTATTATCGGAAGTTCATCAGGGACTTTTCCATGCTAGCCAAGCCTCTCACGGATCTGACCAGGAAGGGCAGTAATTCCCAGGTCTGGCCGCCCGAGGCCATCCGAGCTTTTGAGGCTCTAAAGTCCGCCTTTGTGTCGGCTCCGATTCTGTCGCATCCCAACCCTGGGTTGCCCTTTGTCCTCGAGGTGGACGCGTCTGAGACGGGAGTAGGCGCCCTTCTGTCTCAGCGTAGAACACCAGAGGGTCCTCTGCTTCCTTGTGGGTTTTACTCCCGGAAACTGTCTTCCGCGGAGTGCAACTACCAGATTGGTGACAGGGAGTTATTGGCCATCGTGCAGGCTCTTAAAGAATGGAGGCACTTGCTCGAGGGTTCGGTGGTTCCGGTCCTCATCCTGACGGACCACAAGAATCTGACCTACCTCTCTGAGGCCAAGAGATTGACACCACGTCAGGCCAGATGGGCTCTGTTCTTGTCACGTTTTAATTACGTGGTCTCCTACCTACCCGGTTCCAAGAACATCAGGGCTGATGCCTTATCACGGCAGTACTCCGACCTGTCCAGGGAGGAGTCGATTCCGACTTCGGTCATACCTCCGAATCAGATCCTGGCTGCCATTCGCACCAGCCTGACCTCTCCCCTGGGTGAGCAGATTTTGGCGGCTCAATCTGGTGCTCCCTCTGGGAGACCCAACGGCAGATGTTTTGTGCCTGAGGAGTTGCGCACTCGGTTGTTGCGAACCTACCATAACTCCAAGACCGCGGGGCATCCTGGAAAGAATCAGCTGTCCTGGGCTGTTTCACGTCTGTTCTGGTGGCCTTCCCTACGTTCCGACATTGCCGCATATGTAGCGGCATGCTCCGTTTGTGCCCAGAGTAAGTCCCCTCGGCACCTTCCGTTGGGCCTTCTGCAACCCTTAGCCACCGGGGAGCGCCCATGGTCACACCTGGGGATGGATTTCATTGTGGACCTCCCTGCATCCCGAGGCCATACGGTCATTCTCATGATTGTGGATCGGTTTTCCAAAATGTGTCACTGTGTTCCTCTCAAGAAGTTACCATCTGCACAGGAGTTGGCCACGATTTTTGCCAGGGAGGTCTTCCGGTTGCACGGTTTGCCCAAGGAGATTGTGTCGGATCGGGGGAGTCAGTTTGTGTCCAGGTTCTGGCGCGCCTTTTGCTCCCAGTTGGGGATTCATCTCTCCTTCTCCTCGGCCTACCACCCTCAGTCCAATGGGGCCGCAGAACGATCCAATCAGGCCTTGGAGCAATTCCTTCGTTGCTATGTCTCCGATCACCAAGACAATTGGGTTGACCTCCTGCCTTGGGCTGAGTTTGCCAGGAACACGGCGGTGAACTCTTCCTCTGGGACGTCTCCCTTCATGGCCAACTATGGGTTCCAACCTGCCGTGTTACCGGAGGTATTCTCTCCCCAGGATATTCCGGCTGTGGAGGATCACCTTTCCGTCCTACGTGCTTCTTGGGTACAGATCCAGAAGTCCCTTGAGGTCTCTGCGCAGCGCCAGAGACTCCAGGCTGATCGCAGACGAGCGCCTGCTCCTTCCTACCAGGCCGGAGACCGTGTATGGTTGTCCACCCGCAACCTCAACCTTCGAGTGCCCACTCCCAAGCTGGCGCCTCGCTTTGTTGGTCCCTTCCGAGTGCTTCGCAGGGTAAACCCGGTAGCCTATGCCCTTGCGCTTCCTCCTGGCATGCGGATCTCCAACGTGTTTCATGTCTCCCTGTTGAAGCCTCTGGTGTGTAATCGTTTCACTTCCTCGGTTCCTCGGCCTCGTCCGGTCCGAGTGGGCAATCGTGAGGAGTATGAGGTGAGCAATATCCTGGACTCACGCCTGGTCCGCGGTCGGGTGCAGTTTTTGGTTCATTGGCGTGGTTATGGTCCAGAGGAGCGTTCCTGGGTTCCCTCCGCAGATGTCCATGCTCCTGCCTTGCTCCGAGCCTTCCACGCACGCTTCCCTCAGAAACCGTTCTTTACTCCGCGGAGGAGGGGCCCTTGAGGGGGAGGTACTGTCATGGTCTTACCTTCTTGCTGTTCTCCTTCATTTGACATGTGCTGGCGGCCATCTTGGTTTCTGGGTTTCTTGTAGCCTCCCACCCTGCGGCTCCTCCTTCCCACTGGGAGGAGCTGGATGCCTAGCTCATATATATAGGAGGTCTGTGGCTTCAGTTCCCTGCTTGGTCCTCCTGTGTTCACATGCTACTAAGACTGCTGCTACTTCTGGTTCCTGTTCCTGGCTTCGTCTGACTACCCTGTTGGTTCCTGATCCTGGCTTCGTCTGACTACCCTGCTGGTTCCTGACCCCTGGCTTCGCAAAGACTCTGCATCGGTTTCGCCATCCGTTTGGACTTTTGCTTTATAGCTTGTTTTTCAATAAAGCTGTCTTATTTTCACTTATCTGTTGTTGTACGTCTGGTTCATGGTTCCGTGACACACAGATAGCAAACATGTCACCTTCTCATGGTAAGAAGACACAGACAGGAAGAGGTAACCAACAAGTACAGTACAATGTACAGGAAATTACAACACATCATAGAAAATGCATAGCATATCACTGAGCATTAGCTATATCTAGTGTCCTATTTGTGAACTGCAGTTAATAGGCTAAGCTTTAAAGTTGTTGTATCTCCAACAATTTTTTCCCTCTTTACCTTATGTGTTGGGCTTGTAAAAATTACATATTCACACACCTAGTGAAGCCAATGTTGTTCCTCTGGACTTCCCCAATCTGCTGCCAAACACTTGGTCCCTCGCCCCTGTCTTTTTTTCCACGTCAACAGGAGTCAACTGTCTCTCTGGGGTTCTTGCAGCCAGTTTGTTTTTAGAGGGAATTTTGCTTTAAAAAAGTAAATTCTATTTCTTTTCATCTGTAGACCATAATCTGTTTCTTTGTTAAACCAAAATATGCGAGCTGACATTTTCATGTACATCTCCAAAAATTCTACTCATTTTGCATGTTGAAAAGGATGAAAACTAATATGCTTTTTTTTTTTTTTCATTTTCTAATCATCTCAGATAGAGACTGAATCTCTTCTTTATACTAAATAAGAAAAATGTGTGTTAAGTGTCTCCAAAGCGTTGGTGTGTGTGTGATTAAAATGCACGGTTTGTTTTACTTAAGCACAACAGTCATAGAGAGTTACAGGGCAGTGAGCTAGAAAATAGCATTTACAGAAACAACAGCCCCCCGCCAATTTCCGTGACCTTTCCAAACCTAATTATTTCACACTTTGCCGTTTGCTCACAGGCAACAGGAGAGAGATATGAAGAGAAGGATAGAAGGAGAGAGGAACGACAGGGTGAAAATAGACTGAATGACAGTGCTGGAGTGAGATGGAGATAATGATACAAAGGTGTAGAACAATGAACAATACAATCAGATACATTTTGAGAGCAGCAGTAAATGAAAAAAAAAAAAAAAGAGCCAGAACTGCTCGAATCATTTCTGAGATAAGTTGATGAGTGGGAAACATAAAGTTAAAGTGCATAGATAAGAAGAAGGCACAAAGGTATGGAATAGGGTAAAACATGAAAGACAAAAAAAAGAAAAATAGGCTGCCGAATCAAAGAGGAAAAAAAGGGGAACTGAATAATGGACACATATGGACTGTTGAAAAGATTTGTCACTTTTTAAACAAACTACAGAATGCAAAGAAACCAGGATGGAAATGTAATTGTCATAGAGGTAAACAGTGATTTTTATCGAAAATTATTAAGGCCTGGTAGCTACAGCTGCTGCATGAAAGCTGAGTAATAAATGTAATCTAAAACAGTAATAGAATATTTTAAATTGCCAAAATAGTTGTAGCTGCAAATAAAGACAAGGCCATATTAGATAAAGTAACCCATTTTATTACATGGCTACCTTTATTAAAAGTGAATTTCATTACAAATTGATTATTCTAAATTCCTATAGACCTTTTAAAAAGGAGCTAAATTCTGGAAGCTTTACCCAAAAAAAGGAAGGCAGAAGGCAAAGGACTTATCACCTACATTCTCTGTGGCCTCTTTGCAGCTGGTCTTCCCCATTACTGACTTACACTGTGGAGTTGACCATCTTGTCTGCAATTTCTGCACTGTGGAGTTGACCATCTTGATAGAGGCAAGGCTTTTGTTTCCTCATGTTTCCTCAGCACAATAGTGCTATCACTACATCTTATTCCAAATTTTATGAGATTAGCAGTTGGAGGCAGCAGTGCCTTAGATCGTAGGCAGCCCATAGATGGTCCAAATGTCTTTCCTGCAACCTGTAATTTGCATGATTCCCCTATTAAGACAGAAAGTGTTGACAAGAGAATCCCTTGTGCCGAAACAATGTCTTCTCCCGGCAGGGGGACGGGCGGGAGAAGGCAGTGATTATCACTAGTGACTATAGCAGCAGGCTGGTTGTACCCAAGTTGATCAATCGATTAACTTGGTACATTCAGCCTGACCATTATTGGTTTGAATCCCGGGCAATCCCTGCTGAACCGGCAGAGGTTCAAACCATGTATGGCCGGCCTTTGCTATACAAAATGAGCCTGTAGACCCAGGAGTGCCTAGTAGAATTGAGCGAACACCTGGATGTCTGGGTTAGGCGGGTTCAACCGAACTTGAAAAAAAAGTCTGGGTTCGTGAACCGGACTTAACCTGAACTTTGCCCTGATCCCGAACCCCATTGAAGTCAATGGAGACCCGAACTTTTGAGCACTAAAATGCCTCTAAAACAAACATGGAAAGGGCTATAGGGCTGCAAATGGCAGCAAACTCATCTTAAGAGCATGGCAAGTGCTCTGCAAACAAATGTGGATAGGGAAATAACTTAAAATAACATAAAAAACAGAAACATAAAAAATAATCATCTTGAATGATGTAGGAGAAGGACGAGGCTCATATGGAGTAGGAGGTTGAGGTGGCGTAAGATATGGTGGTGTAGGTGGAAGTGGCGGCTGTGGTGGAGGAGGAGGAAGAGGCCCATATGGAGTAGGAGGTTGAGGTGGCAGTGGATGTGGCGGTGTAGGTGGAAGCAGCGGTGGAGGAGGACGAGGTAGCCAACACTGGTTTTTGTTTTTATTTTATTTCTTTTTAAATTAGGGTACAGCCCAAAAAGAGTGAGAAAGAGCAAAAATACAACAATGGCTGGGTAAGGCCGGTATACATGTCTATTCTGCACAAGGTATGGACAAGTCCTGTGGGATCCATGCCTGGTTCATTTTAATGAACGTGAGCTTGTCCACATTGGCTCTGGACAGACGGCTGCGCTTGTCTGTGATAATGCCCCCAGCCGTGCTAAATACGCGTTCAGATAATACACTGGCTGCAGGGCAGGCCAGCACCTCCAAGGCGTAAAGGGCAAGCTCAGGCCATGTGCCCAATTTGGAGACCCAGAAGTTGAAGGGGGCAGACCCGTCATTCAGTACGTCTAGGCGTGTGCACACATATTGCTCCACCATGTTAGTGCTGGGTCGTGGTGCTGCTGGTGGAGCTCCGGTTGCAAGGAGAGGACATGGTCGATCTGTGCCAGCTACATGCAAAAGTGAAACACCTTTCTCAGCTGCGAGTAGGTAACAGAACCTTACAGCAGTATTTGGCAGGGCATAATGCGCCTCTACAAATGTTGAGGCCAGAAGAAGTACAGGCGATAGTAGATTGGGTTGCTGACAGTGCCTCCAGTTTCTTCACATTGTCTCCCACCCAGTCTTCTGCTGAAAGGTCAGAGTTGGCACCTGCAGCCGATGTCTATCAACTTTTCACCTCACCCCCTTGCAAATCAGCCAAGCAGTCTGAGCCCCAAGTCATGCAGCAGTCTCTTCTTCTTTTTGATGACTCTGTTAGCAAGGTTTCCCAGGGCCATCCGCCTAGCCCTGCCCCAGAAGTGGAAGAGATTGAGTGCAACGATGCCCAACCACTTATGTCTCAAGATGAGTACATGGGAGGACCATCGCAGCACGTCTCGGATGATGACGAAACACAGGTGCCAACTGCTGCAGAATTCCGAATTGTGGAGACCGACAAGGGTTGCAGGGGTGAAGACTGCATGGAAGATGATGTGGAGGACGATGTGGTCCTTGACCCCACATGGAATGAATGTCATGCAGGTGACCTGAGTAGTTTGGAGGAAGAGGCGGTGGTCGCACAGAGCCACCAGCACAGCAGAAGAGGGAGCAGGGTGCAAAAGCGGAGCGGCCATGCCCTAGACACTATGCCTGCTACTGCCCAACGCAGCAAGGGACCGAGCACACCAAAGCCAGCTTAAAGGAGATCCCTAGCATGGCAGTTCTTCAGACAATGTGATGATGACAGGACACAAGTGGTGTGCAATCAGAGCCTGAAGCGAGGCATAAACCTTCTCAACCTAAACAACCTGCATGACCAGGCATCTAAGTGCATAGCACAAGCTGCAGTGGAGTAGACACCTCAAAAACCAAGAAAGGTCTCTGGCTCCTCCTGCTTCCTCTTCTGCTGCAGTCTCGGCCTCTTCATCCACCTCTGAAGTGAGACCGGCACCTGCCACCCCGCAAACAAAGGATCTGCCAGCAACACCACCACCTGGGTCACCAACAACCATCTCCACATGGTCCAGTGGAAGCATTCAGCTTTCTATCTCCCAAACACTGGAGTGGAAGAGGAAGTACCCCCTCTACCCACCCGCGATCCCTGGCCCTGAATGCCAGCATTTCAAAATTCCTGGCCTTTGAAATGCTGTCATTCCGTCTGGTGGAGACACAGAGTTTAAAAAGCCTTATGGCGGTGACTTTCCCACAGTACGTCATGCCCAGCCGCCACTACTTTTCCAGGCAAGCCATCTCTTCCCTGCACAACCAAGTGGGTGACAAAATCAGGTTTGCACTGCGCAACGCCATCTGTGGCAAGGTCCACCTATCTACGGTTACGTGGACCAGTAAGAACTGTCAGGGACGTTATATCTCCCTAACAGCAAACTGGGTAAATGCAGTGGCGGCTGGGCCAGAGGTGGATAGCAGTTTGGGACATGTCCTTCCACCACCGAGGTTTGCAGTGCGCTTCAGTTTGCCTCCTGTTCCTAACTCCTACTCTGCTTCCTCATCCTCTACCGCCTCTGTGACGAGACCAATCTCGCCACTGGGCGTTGGAGAAGCCTGGTTGCTTGCCTCCTGCAATATGACTATGGACCTAGGGGCTTTTACCCCTTTAAGACTGTATTTGGGCATGAAAATGTGCCTATGGTCGGTCAGAAAAGGACTTCCGTCTAACTTTTTAACCCCTGGAGGGATTTCTATGATTTTTGGTTATGTTTGCATTTGAAGTATGCTGATTCTGAAAATGTAAGTTTTATTTGAATGTGATGCATATTTTAGAAGTTATGAAAATGTTTCTTTTGGTCTGAGGTGGCTTTGCATTCACCTATTGTCGGGTGTGCTAAGTATTCCTGTTCCATTCTTACATGCTAATGACCTTGCATTGTTCTGGCCAGGTGGCTAGATAATTAGTTTAGTGTTATTTTGTGCCTGTTTACAAATCTATCTGCATATGCTAATGCAATGAGACTCACATTACCTGATAGTGTATATAATGTGTTTGTGTGGATTTAATAAACAGTTCTAAGTCAGACCACTGCTTGAACCTCACACGGAGCCTTGTCTCGTTCTTGGGGGGATTCACTGTATGCTGTTGGAGACTGATTGCTAGGAGTGTAAGCTGATGTATGCTTTTCCTGTTCGTCTGCTAGCAGCTATTCGTGAGGTTCCAGGTTGGAGTGCTATTTTGTATCCAGTTCGGGAGTTTGGTGTCCTGCAAGTAGCTGTGCCTGTCTCTCAGAAAGGGGCATATCGCCTAAACGCATTTTAACCCCTTGTCTGCTGAAACGGTCCGTTACAGCCTCCTCATCTGGTCAGCGTAACACCTTCACTACCAACTTCAGCACAGCCAGGGTTAAACGACAGCAGGCACTTTTAAAACTTGCCTGTTTGGGGGAAGAACCACACACCGTGCAGGTGTTGTGGAGGGGCATTGAACAGCAGACCGATGAGTGGTTGGTGCCAGTGAGCCTCAAGCCCGGCCTGGTGGTGTGCGATAATGGGCAAAATCTCGTAGCAGCTCTGGGCCTAGCCGGTTTGACACACATCCCTTGCCTGGCGCATGTGCTGAATTTGGTGGTGCAGAGGTTCCTTAGAAATTACGCTGATGTGTCAAAGCTGCTGCACAAAGTGCGGGCCGTCTGTGTGCACTTTCGGCGTTCTCCCCCTGCTGCTGCTCGCCTGTCAGTGCTGCAGCGTAATTTCGGCCTTCCCGCTCACCGCCTCATATGTGACGTGCCCACAAAGTGGAACTCCACCTTGCACATGCTGGCCAGACTGTGCGAGCAGCAGCAGGCCATAGTGGAGTTTCAAAAAGCAAAAAGAACAAAGAAAGGGCGCACCGACCTAGCGCATTATCCTCAATAAAAGGCTTTATTTAAGTAACATTAAAAATGGCTACTCACAGACGTAGATAAAAATAAAGCGTGTCAAGCTGGATTGCTCAAATGTCTGTGTTTAGTCCATATAATCGTCCATGACCGATGAGATGACTGACGCGTTTCGAGGCCTAGCCTCTTCCTCAGAGCCACTGTGTCATGGCTGTCTCTTTGGTTTAAATAATGATGTAGTGAGGTAGCGACCCAGTCACTGCCCCCAGGTGGGAGTGTCCCCTCCCCCGGGGGAGTGACTAGAGCACCACCCCACTCACTCATGTGACATCATTAGTAATATACAGTGGCATACATTGATCATGCAAGTACAATACAAATGCTAAAATATATACGTGGAATTAAAAAATATATGCATAAAAACAGTGCAACAATAAAACATCAGGATAAAAACCACCATAAGCAAATACTACAGACGGATAAAAATGCTTACTCAGTGCACTTGAAAACATTATATACGCTCCCTGGAATGACAGCAAAGGTCAGCTAATATAGTCATTAATCGGTAGTCCCCCCACAATTTTTCCATTACCTTTGCCGTCTGCTGTGTCTGGTCCAGGCTATATTCTTGTTTATACATAATGATGGTGATCTGCTCCCTCCTCTCCCAGCCGATTCCATCATACTGGGGGGGGGGGGGAGGCCGGGGGGATCCCCACTAGATAGGAGAGGTCAGAGAGGGGGGTCTGATTAAATCAGACGAGGGTCCCATCAAACCCATATGCATATTGTATAGATGTGATGCTGCGTGCATGTGTGGGTGCGTATGTGCATGTGCCTGCATGCGCCTTGTGGGTTTTGTACGTGGTTGTGCATGTGCGCCCACACGTGTATGCAACAGGACTGCATCATCACTAGTAGTTGAATTAAGCAAAATATACACATGGATAAATTTAATCTCCTTGATTCCATCAAAGATATATAGTGGCCCAAAATAGTTCCTAATTGAGTATACAGAAGGGTGGAGGCTTTCTAACTAGAGGTAGCGGCACAATTGAGGTTCGAATATAGGAATAAATAGAAGCGCCTATATGGTTAATAAAGTGGGATGTGATGCCATGCATTAGGGGCGCTGTCGGCGTCTGTTGGGCCAATGCAGAGACAGAGGGAGTTGCCCGAAAGACAGACCGCCCCACTGCACACAGTATCCCGAGATACAGGAAATGACGTTGGCGGAAGTGATGACAGGTGGAACGCATGACGCAACAACCCGGAAGTTGGGTAGCGGCGTGCGTTCCACGGGGAATGGGATCAGTGGCAGGGCTGGTGGGGAGAAGGGGAATGGCATCAGTAATAGTTCTGGTGGGGAGAGAGGTAATGGGATCAGCAGCAGGGCTGGTGAAGAGGGGAATGGGATCAGTAATAGTGCACCAACCATGGCGATGGTGGTGAGGAGGGTGGAGCAGTGACAGCGGTGGTGGTGGTGAGGGGGGTGGGATCAGTGGCGGTGGTGGGGTGGAATCAGTGGTGGGGAGGGAAGTGGGATCAGGAGCGGTGATGGTGGGGAGGGGGCTGGGATCAGTGGTGGCAATGGTGGGGAGAGGCAAGGGATCAGTGGTGGTAATGGTGGTGAGGGGTGTGGGATCAGGGGCGGTAATGGTGGTGAGGGGTGTGGGATCAGTGGCGGTAATGGTGGTGAGGGGTGTGGGATCAGGGGCGGTAATGGTGGTGAGGGGTGTGGGATCAGGGGCGGTAATGGTGGTGAGGGGTGTGGGATCAGTGGCGGTAATGGGGGTGAGGGGTGTGGGATCAGTGGCGGTATGGTTTCCAATGGCATAGTTTACACCAGTGGTTGCAGTTACTGAAAAAATAAAATAAAACATGCTGCATTGTTCTTGCACTGGATTGTACTGGAATGCTTTAAAATGCACCAAAAATGCACTGAAACGCACATTACTTAAGGTTAAGAAAAAGGAGGGGGAAATGCACTTGACTGCATCAAAAGCGCAATGGAACGCATCAAAAACATGTAAAAAATGCGCAAGCAGAAAAGCAACTGGAACAAATCCGGACTGCGTTTCTATGGTGTGAACTGGCTCTAAATAAAGCCAGACTATAAAAAGAATATACACTAGCCATTACAATGCCCACACTCCCCATTATACTTGAATATACATTTGGATCATACAATCATGACAAGCTTGCAGGGAAGAAACCGGAAGTACTGCTAAACACTCCTGGCATAGCTTATCATGAAGGTAAACTGTAGACTTTGGTTAGGAAAATCCACACTGACCAATTATTCCTCCACATATGTCTAGAAAGGTTGATGAGTACAAAACTCCTAAATAAAAAACGAAACTTTTAAATAAAGGTCATCTTTTGTTTTTAGGTACCTTTTTATAGTGAATGTTCAGTACTGTAATTTATTGGTGGGGGCAGAGGCGATTTCCCCCTCACTCAGGCTCAGCAACTCCAGTCTCCAGCCAGGCAGACAGACACAGCATGTGGTTCACTCGTCTCGCAGAGGGGAGAACTCCTCCTCCCCCTGCACTCCATTTGTGTCAGCTGGTCAGCTGACTTTCAGTGACTGTCCACCCCTGCTGCCTCACTGCATCAGCCATCTCTCGGATTGGAGGATCGGCAGGGCTGAGGGCGGTGCAGGCAGCACAGCAGCAGAATGTCAATGCAGGATTGCAGGTACTCGTAGATTGCTTTACACTGCACAAATACCGCTGTACCTCTCCGCCCCCCCGCACAACGATCGGGGAAGGCGGCATCCAGCCCAGACTAGTCTCTCACTCAGCTCAGCCACCACTAGCGAGTAGCGAACAGTCATCAGGCGGACAGACGGGCCCCCTCACGCCGCGGCCGCTGTAAGAAAACAGGGGCTGGCGGGCCCCCCCTCAGGTAGCGGAACTCCAGGGCCCGGTCGCAACCGCGACCGCTGCGACCCTGATAGTTCCGCTACTGCCTCAAAGCAATCCTACAGTAATCTCCTATCTCTCCCTCCGGGCAAAAAGATCGTTCACTGCACCTCCACACAGTCAAATCAATGTAGATCGCTGTCTGATTAAAGAAGATTGTTCCTATCTATGCTTTTCCTCAAAGCAATCTCCAGCCTGACCCTACAGTAATCTCCTATCTCTCCCTCAGCAGAAGTATCAGGAACCTCTCCCTAGTATAGTTATAGCAGAGTGACGCGCAGCGCTATGTGACTCCAGCTTATATAGACTCTGGGTCTTGCTTGCTGATTGGCTGCCTTGCACCTGTTGAAACCGCGCCATTAAAACCGCACCAAAACATCAAATAACTTTACAGAATAATTGACAGTACCAGAACATACAGTGAAATGTTCGGGTCCGGGTACCGAATAACCAAATGTCCAGGGTTCCAATACAGTCCGGGTTCGCTCAACCCCAGTGCCCAGCGATCTCGCATACCAGAACATGTACTTTTTTCAAAAGGAATTCTAGACAAAAGTTGTATTTTTTTAGGGTACTGTCCAAACACAATTAACAAAAATTGCCCCTATAACGTAGAAAAGCTTCCCTTTTTTTAATTCAGCTTCTATTTAAAGTATAACTAAAGGCAAAACTTTGTTTTTTAGTTTTGGATAGAGTGGAGAGAGATTAGAACACCTGTCAGTTTATATTGCTGTCTTTGCCTCCATTAGGGAGGTCCACCCTCTCTATTTGTCCTGTTTATTATTATAATTGAAAGTGAAAGTAAAAGAAAATCCCAAATGTTGGGTTTTGCCCAGAAAAGTAATAGAGGGAAAATCTTCCAATGGGAACAATAGTTCTGGTGACCTGGATGTCACCAACGGTTTCCTTAATTTACAGGGATTTCCTGTCACTTCCTGTTGTGTCTCTGGAACAGGAAGTGAAGGGAAATCTCCCCAATGGGACACAAATGGCAAAAAATAAACCAATAGGTGTTATGACCCCCCCCCCCCCACTTAATGGTTTTGCCTATACTTCTATTTTAACATCCTTAAAAGCCACATTCTTAAGGAGCCTCCATACTCCGTAGACAGATGCCCATGTGGTATCAAGTGTTTCCATGTCCGTCCTGGTGGGCATCCTCTGTTCTTGAACCTCCCCTGGGTCTCTGCCACCACTTGGTCCACACATTTCTTAGTACACTCCTGGCTGCTGGCACCGTTCCTAATTTACTCCACCTGTCACACCTGGATGCTGGCATTGATCCTGAAAGGAAAACTGTTCCCAGTATGCTCTGTTTGCTAAACTCTTTCAGACTTATGCAGCTGGTCACAGCTACTCCTGGTACATTCCATTTTCCAATTCTGGTCTTCCAAGCTCTTGTATCTGCGTACATCCGAGGATATCTCTTTGGTGCTCAGTGACCAGTAGAGCTCAGTTAGCTCTGTTTCACTGTTTGTGACAATGAAGAGAGATAACACCGCTCAGGCTAGTCAAAGTCCAGGTGGGTGATGAACCTCGGCTCGAGAAGCATAAAAGAAGAAAATGGTCGCACACCACCACAGAATCCAATGAAGAAAAGTTCCTTTATTCACATAAGTGGTACAAGGTACAGCATGGTAGGACAATAGACGCGTTTCACACGACTGCTACGTGCTTGTTCACTACAAAACCACTTTTACTTTTGTAGTGAACAAGCACGTAGCAGTCATGTGAAACGCATCTACTGTCCTACCCTGCTGTACCTTGTACCACTTATATGAAAAAAGGAACTTTTCTTCATTGGATTCCATGGTGGTGTGTGACCATTTTCTTCTTTTATATATCACTTGTAGCACCCTCTTAGATAGGTGCTAGGTAGAGAGTGTAATTTGCTCAGCCTGCTTATCAGGAGAGTGGCAGGTAAAACCTAGTTGCTCTGTCTGCTTATCAGGGGAGCAGGATTTCTAGTCAGGCCTGTTGCATCTGTCCATGTGTGATTTATCTGGTCTGAGGGAGTGTTCCCACTGTGTCCAATAGGGAAGCGTGTTGGACAGTGGAGGAAACACAGCCAGTGACACACAGGCTTTTGTGGCTGTCCCAGTGGGTTGGCACAAGCAGTGGTGCATCCTGGGATATTCTAAAAAAGCCAGGGGGACATTTGGCAGGGTGTCTTGGGGCGGGAAGCCAAGTCCCAGAAGGAACTCTGTTTCTCCTTCTGCATCTGGGAAAGGTGGTCACAGGCAGTTGGCCTGGTGAACCTGAAGATGTTGCTGAATGCAGAGGTCCAGTGGATGCTGATAAAAGGAGTTTGGAGGCAACGGTGACTCTGGAAAAACAATGTCTGTGAGTACAGAGGAACTTGCCCAGGGGTCTGCCAGGAAGGGGACCACTCCAGAAGCTAGGGTCATTTGATCATTCCTCTTTGAGCTGCTGCAACAAGTCCTCGGGCACATAGGGGAAAACATACCTTCATATCTGTAGCACCACCCCCATAGGGGCAGCTGGGAAATGACTGTCCCCAGAGGTTTCCCTGGCCTTGCAAGCCTCCCAACACCTCTGATACTCTGGGTTCTGACATAATTTAAAGAGAGAGTGCAAATGCAAAAGACACCAAAGAAATAATAGAGACTGAAAATGAATATTTTACTAGATATTCTGAGTTAACAAGGGAAAGAAGAATGTAAAATGCAGGTATTCACCAAATTGCAAACTTTAGCATTAAACAGAATTACAGAGATATGCAATGAAATGAGAGTAACAGTGAACTTGGTGGTAAATGCCAACAGGCCTTAAGAGAACCTATCACCCCAGGTACAAGAGGGGGGAGAGAAGACTTTTTGTCAGTAAGCTCTCTCTAAGCCTTGATGTCACAGGCAAAAAGAAATAACAAAACATAAACTTATTGGACTAGGTGGGACTTTAAATGAGACCCAAGCTGGTGTTGCCCGGCGTCTCCATCCCTATAACAAGAAACAAAATGAGGTTGAAGGATTGTAAGAGGTGCATGAAAGTCAGCCAGCCCCCAGTCTGATGTACTCACCCTCCAGTCTGTCACCAACCAAATAAAACCTGTCTCTTGGTACAAAGAACAGGGGTTTAGTTGACACACATTTGCAAACGCATGTGAAATAACAAAACATAATATATGAAACTCCCTGAAAAGGGGGAGGTTTAAAGGTGACTGCATGCTGTGCCTCTAAATTTATTGTAAAGTGTGGGCTTCTGCTCCCTTATCAATCCTCGAGATAACAAGGCTCATGGAGATAGGATGTCCCAGAACAGGCTCTAGAAGGATTTGCAGTCATATGAATGATGCCCAGTTGACAACCTGGAGACCTAGAGATTTAGCAGAATCAGCATGGATGTATATGAAGGGGGCCCCAAGTAGCTATGCAGCCGATGAGGGGCCTGTGATTGAGGATCTGCCTCCAGTGATAAGGCTCATTTAAGGAAAGTCCTCCATGCCCTCCAGGCTGCGGTGCCCACTCACCCCGGCCAGGGCAAATAGCCTCTCGCTACTGCAGCTATAGGTACAGTATCTCACAAAAGTGAGTACACCCCTCACATTTTTGTAAATATTTTATTATATCTTTTCATGTAACAACACTGAAGAAATTACACTTTGCTTCAATGTAATGTAGTGAGTGTACAGCTTGTATAACAGTGTAAATTTGCTGTCCCCTCAGAATAACTCAACACACAGCCATTAATGTCTAAACCGCTGGCAACAAAAGTGAGTACACCCCTAAGTAAAAATGTCCAAATTAAGCCCAACTAGCCATTTTCCGTCCCCGCTGTCATATGATTCGTTAGTGTTACAAAATCTCACATATGAATGGGGAGCGGGCGTGTTAAATTTGGTGTTATCACTCTTACTCTCTCATACTGGTCACTGGAAGTTCAACATGGCACCTCATGGCAATGAACTCTCTGAGCATCTGAAAAAAATAATTGCTTCTCTACATAAAGATAGCCTAGGCTATAAGAAGATTGCCAAGGCCCTGAAACTGAGCAGCAGCACGGTAGCCAAGACCATACAGCGGTTTACCAGGACTGGTTCCAGTCAGAACAGGCCTCGCCATGGTCCACCAAAGAGGTTGAATGCACATGCTCAGCATTATATCCAGAGGTTGTCTGTGGGAAAAAGATGTATGAGTGCTGCCAGCATTGCTGAAGAGGTGTGGGGCCAGCCTGTCAGTGCTCAGACCATACGCCGCACACTGCATCAAATTGGTCTGCATGGCTGTCGTCCCAGAAGGAAGCCTCTTCTAAAGATGATGCACAAGTAATCCCACAAACAGTTTACTGAAGACAAGCAGACTAAGGACATGGATTACTGGAATCATGTGCTGTGGTCTGATGAGACCAAGATAAACTTGTTTGGTTCAGATGGTGTCAAATGTGTGTGGCAGCAACCTGGTGAGGAGTACAAAGACAAGTGTGTCTTGCCTACAGTCAAGCATGGTGGTGGGAGTGTCATGGTCTGGGGCTGCATGATTGCTGCCAGCACCGAGGAGCTACAGTTCATTGAGGGAACCATGAATTCCAACATGTACTGTGACATACTGAAGCAGAGCATGATCCCCTCCCTTTGGAGATTGGGCCGCAGGGCAGTATTCCAACCATAATGACCCCAAATACACCTCCAAGTTGACTACTACCTTGCTAAAGAAGCTGAGGGTAAAGGTGATAGAATGGCCGAGCATGTCCCCAGACCTAAACCCTATTGAGCATCTGTGGGGCATTCTCAAATGGAAGGTGGAGGAGCACAAAGTCTCTAACATCCTCCAGCTCTGTGATGTTGTCATGGAGGAGTGGAGGAGGACTCCAGTGGCATCCTGTGAAGCTCTGATGAACTCCATGCCCAAGAGGGTTAAGGCAGTGCTGGAAAATAATGGTGGGCATACAAAATATTCACACTTTTGGCCCAATTTGGACATTTTCACTCAGAGGGGTGTACTCACTTTTGTTGCCAGTAGATTAGACATTAATGACTGTGTGTTTATATATTTTGAGGGGACAGCAAATTTACACTGTTATACAAACTGTACACTACTTTACATTGTAGCAAAGTGTAATTTCTTCAGTGTTGTCACATGAAAAGATATAATAAAATATTTGCGAAAATGTGAGGGTTGTACTTACTTTTGTGAGATACTGTAGGTCCTGTGTCCCAGGAGACCGAGCCCCTCCCAGGTCAGTTCTATGTATTTGCTCACTCAGTATTCTTTTCCTCTTCAGCCAGCTGGAATTTGTAATTTGCAACAGAATAGGATCCACTGGAAACCTGACCTTCCGGACTACATGTCCCATGTTCTCTATGGTCTCTATCCCTCTGCAGTCAGGAAGTAATGCGATAATCCCCATGTTGGGCCCTAGGAAAAATAAGCTCAATGCAATCTTCAATAAAGAGTGTCCCATAGTGGCAGAAGCAAAATAGCCAGCACTACATTGCAATGTGTACATCAAAGTACGTTGGAGCCGGGATAACCTAGTCAACTTTTGGCCTGGAGGAACCAACTCATGTGGGAGATAAGCATCTGTGGGGAGGTGAGACTTTTCCAGCCTGGAAGCGGCTGGTTCTAGAGCTGAAGCCTCTATGGAACAGAAGATGACAGCCTTAGCGAGGACATCAGTGTACTCCAGGACACCCAGATGAGCTTTTTAGGGTGAGAAGTGGATGGCTGTGGAGACTCTGGTAATACTGGTGAGGTGGTCACAGCTGGAGCATCTGGATGCAGAGGCAGTGGTTCATCAGAGTCAGGAACAGGCAAGTCCATAGAACTGGAGAGTCTCTGAAGTTATCACCATTACTGTAGGTGCCAGCAGTGCGGCGAAAGGAAGATCTGTGAAATCCTGAGAGCAGGAGGTGACATTATCAACATCCCGGATGGGCATTTCTCCTGGAACAGGCGGTTTGGTCATCTGCTCAACCCCCTGTCTGATAATGATGCTCAAGGAGTCAGGTGGGCTTGGGATTTTGAAGGTGATGAATAGGCTCAGAGGAGCAGAAGACACCCAGGAAATTGGTTATCCATCCTCAATGAAATTAGATGGCTCCTCAGTCCCTTCCATTTGATGGTAGAGAAGAGACCCACAACCAGGGCCGGACTGGGAATAAAATTCAGCCCTGTAAATAATTTTATACCAGACCCATAGCATTATTGTACCAGCCCAACAGCATAACGTCATTATTTTCTTCACATTTGAAGAGTGTATTATATATAGATGAGACAGACATGAAAGCACATAGGGCTATATACTGTATATATATATATATATATATATATATATATATAAGCAAATTCTGGTTAAAAGTGGTAAAATTGCAGACATGGTACAGGAGGTGGTCAAAGGCTGTGTAGATATGGTACAGTAGGACATGTCAGAGGCTGCAGGCATGGTACAGGAGATGTAAAGGAATAATAGTAGCGCTGAAACAATGTATAAAAGTTTCTAAAATAAACTATGGATGTCCACTAAAATGACAGTGCGGTTAGTGGCTCAGTCCTCACAGTCTTTAGTTGACTGATCCCATAGGTCTATTAACGGGTAGATATAAACATCAATCCCCTTTCCAGATCTTCAATAACCATGAAAGTCCCATGTTGTTAGCGATAGTCATTGGGTATATACTGCAGATACGCCAAATCTCCGTGTAGTCTGGTAGGGTCACCACAAATCCACCACCAAGTGCAGGGGGACAATAAGAAATGGCCACTCACCGGATATATATGCTCACTTACTCTCATAAATGAGCACACCTCGCATGTTAGTAACAGATCCACATGTCACCATAGGATAAGTCAAACCGAGCAAGCGATGGTTCCCAATCCATTGCAGTAGCCCTCTTTTCACAATATCTCCCAGATATGTGGAAAACAAAGAGATATCTCCACTAGTGCAATACGTCTGATAAATTTTATTTCAAAGCAAACCAACATACATTGCACTCACTTGTAATGAAGAAAACATAAGCTCATCTCATAAAAGGCAGTATCGGGGCCTCCTCTCCTAATCCGATTCATTACAAGTGAGTGCATCCTTTTCTGCGGCCTCTTCGGTGACGTCGGAGTCTCACAATGCACTGCACCAGCCCCGCTTGTCACTTCCGGTGCAAGAGCAGCATCCCTGCACAGCTTCTGGGCATGCCAGCTCCCAGGAGTCGTTCAGCTCCCAGGAGTCATCCCAAACCGGAATTGACGTCACGGGCTGCGGCCGCAGAGGGAGGAAGTTGAAGGAAGGTGAGTATATTTTCTTCAATATCAAGGTAAGTGACCAAAAAAAAAATTGGGAGTATCCATTTCTTTTTCAGGTGGCCCTCCGCAAGCGGATGACCAAAATCGATTTTTTCGATTTTGAGGCCGGAAATACGCTTTAAACAAAGGAGACGTAAAATACGTTGAATGGTAACTACATGGTTGCTACACAAAGTAGACAAAAGTTGACAGTTACACAATCCATCTTTCTGATTGGATCTGGCATCTGAAGTCTTACTGAGATTCATTATCCAGGGAATATAAGGTTTCTTATGGTCTGTTAGGGTAATTAGTGCAATTACATAGTTACATAGTTACATAGTTAGTGAGGCTGAAAAAAGACACAAGTCCATCCAGTTCAACCTATGATGTGTGTGTGTGTTTGCTTTTAACCGTACATTGTATACCCCTGTATGTTGTGGTCTTTAAGGTGTCCATCCAATAGTTTTTTGAAACTATCAAGGCTCCCCGCTGATACGACTGCTTGTGGAAGAGAATTCCACATCCTTACCGCTCTTACAGTGAAGAACCCCTTACGCACTTTAAGGTTAAACCGCCTTTCCTCCAGTTTTAGTGAGTGGCCACGTGTCTTATTGTATTCCCTTACTCTGAATAGTTTGTTCCTTATGCTAGGGTCGCCAGTACAGTATTTGTACATTGATATCATATCCCCCCCTCAATCGTCTCTTCTCCAGAGAGAATAAGTTCAGTGCTTGTAGTCTTTCCTCATAGCTGATGTCCTCCATTCCCCTAATTATTTTTGTTGCCCTTCTCTGGACTTTCTCCAGTTCCAGCACTTCCTTCCTGAGGACCGGTGCCCAGAACTGGACAGCATACTCCAGATGTGGCCGGACCAGAGTTTTGTAGAGTGGAAGAATAATCTCTTTATTTCTGGAGTGAATCCCCTTTTTTATACAACCCAGTATTCTGTTGGCTTTGCTTTCAGCGGCTTGGCATTGCATGCCACTTCCAAGCCTGTTGTCTACCAGTACCCCCAGGTCCCTTTCCATCCTAGACTCACCCAGAGGTTCCCCCCCTAGTGAGTAGCTTGCTTTCTGGTTACTGGCCCCCAAGTGCATTACTTTACATTTTTCTACATTAAATCTCATCTGCCATGTAGTTGCCCACCCCGTTATTTTGTTCAGGTCTGCTTGCAAGATTTCCACATCCTGCATAGAAGATATTGGCATGCCTAATTTAGTATCATCTGCAAATACTGAGATTGTACTAGATATCCCCTCCTCTAGATCATTTATGAATAAATTAAACAGGATTGGTCCCAGGACAGAACCCTGGGGGACCCCACTTTCCACACCCGCCCAATCCGAGTACTCCCCATTAATCACCACCCTCTGGACTCTCCCCTGGAGCCAGTTCTCTATCCAGGTACTCACCTTATGATCCATACCTACCTTCCTTAGTTTGTACAGTAAGCGTTTGTGGGGAACGGTGTCAAAGGCCTTTGCAAAGTCCAGATACACCACATCCACAGGCTTACCTTTATCTAAGTGGCAGCTCACTTCATCGTAGAAAGTTAATAGATTGGTTTGGCATGAACGATTTTTCATGAATCCATGCTGATTACTACTTATAATACCGTTTTCATTACTAAAGTCTTGTATGTGGTCCCTTATCATCCCCTCCAAAATTTTGCAGACTACTGATGTTAGGCTGACCGGCCTATAGTTACCCGGGATATATCTCGGCCCCTTTTTAAATATTGGTACCACGTTGGCTTTTTTCCAATCAGCTGGCACCATACCTGTCTGTAAACTATCCTATTTGTATTAACAAATAATAATACTGACTGTGTTCTAGGCTTCAGTCATGCGTACAGTGGTAGTAAACAATGAATAAGAAAAAAAAAACACTTTCTCTTTGCAAGACAATGGGATAATGTGCTAGTATGCATTGCATAATAGCACATGATGAAAGACTTAAAGTGGAGTTGCACCCATTTTAATAAGTTGAGATGTACGTAATCCCCTTTAAATATGTTTTTACCAATGAAAACTATTTTTTTTCTTTTTTTTTAAAGAAATACCATTTTTCTTCTTTATTCATCCGCACTTCCGGGTCCTGCTGCCTATAGGCGATTACTGCCTATTAGCGGCTTCATGTATCCCAGCAGCCCTTGCGAATCGCCTAGTGACGAAAAGGTTGCGTTATTTCCAGACTGGTACCGGCACCAGCTGTTCTCAGTGATGTATTGCATTTAGTCCGTGCTCCGCCCGCCTCCGTCCTGTCTCCTCTCAGTGAGCGGGGACTGAAAGCATTACATTCCGTAGAGCTCACTGAGAGGAGGCGGGGCGGAGCGCGGACTGAATGCAATACATCCCTGAGAACAGCTGGTGCCGATACCGGTCTGGAAATAACGCAAGATTTTGTCACTAGGCGTTTCGCAAGGGCTGCTGGGATACATGAAGCCGCTATCCCAGGAGCCCTTGCGAATTTCCGACTGATGTAATCACCTTTAGGCAGCAGGACCCTGAAGTGCGAATGAATAAAGAAGAAAAACGGTATTTCCTTACAAAAAAAGAAAAAAAAAATAGTTTGCATTGGTAAAAGCATATTTAAATGGGATTATGTACACCTCAACTTAATAAATGGGTGGAACTCCGCTTTAACTAGAAATGAAGTCCTCCGATGGCAGAGACTTCCATCTTCACCCGGCCTTCCTTCCAGGATCATGGGCTGCAGCAGCTTGAATGGGGGTGCTGTGATGACTTCACTCCTGCGCATGTGCGAGGGAGTCACAGCCATGGCACAGGGCTCTGAAGGAACGTTCCTTCAGAGTGTATCAGGTGGTGACATCACCAGCTGCTGCTTACTAGAATATCACCTAAACAGTGCACATTTAGGAAATATTAATTTAACCTACAGGTAATCTTATAATAAAGTATTATTAGTACTTTTGGTAAAATACAAATGGAGAGTTTACTACTACTTTAACAGGGTCTCCACAATTTTCACTAGATGACTGATGAATAAAAATCCAGGTGTCGGTCTCAACACCACCCTCGGCCTCACTCCTAATTCAATATGGAAAGAGACCCAGTTAAAGATCTTCCACCGCGCCCATGTTCCTTTCCTCTCAGACAAAACAATTCCGGATGCTCACAAATGCCCTTTATGTGCCGTGGAAAGGCCCTCTCTATGCCATAAGTTCTGGTCCTGTCCCTATATCTCCACATTCTGGGACCAGGTCCTGTCATTCATCAGGGAAGTAACCAAGATCAGTATACCTAAGTACCCTTTATTGCTCTTGTTCGGCTATTGGGATAAACGCCTCCAAAAGTGGTGTAGCATACCTGCATCGCCACATCGCCTTTGGATCCTGTCCTGTTTATTAATCGCCAGAAGAACTATCCTGACCAACTGGATTTCCTCATTTCCCCCATCACTTACCCGGGTTAGATCAGAGCTCTCCACGCTTCTCTCCATCGACTGCACTAATACGGATTTCTCAGCCCCTTCTAAACGGCAATCTTTCCTCCAGAAATGGGACTGCTACATTAAATATACCTTCCCCCGGACCGACCCCACCATGGCTCATTACAGGTTCAATTTTCAGGACTCACCCAAGAACTCTTCCCTACTGTCACGTACCTTCTCTGGCCCCCTGTGCCATTGATTCAGGACTCCCCCCCCCACCCCCCCTTTTCCCAGTCCACGGCACCCATTTGCTGAGGGACACTATTTGCATAAAGTATATGTATACTTGTATTGTTTATGCTATTGACTTTCACTTGTTATATGACACAATTTTAAATAAAAAAAAAAAAATCCAGGTGTCTACAGCTACTGTGAGTGTTCCATCAGTGTTTGTGCTTGGAATTTTCCAAGTACTTTAATTCCTTCCTCCAACAAATGTGGAAATGTGGAAAATCCACTGGATGCAGAGATATTAATTGAATGGTAATCTCAGTCAACACAAGCACACCACTCATAGTGACACGTAGATATAAGGTCTGCCTTTTGTTTCTTAGGGGTATATTTATTAAAGTTATAATCCGATATTTGTCAAAACCCTGGCAAAAAGTCAGTGGTGAAAATTTACAGTATGTATCAAGCCACAGTAGAAGAAATTTGCCAGGATTTGTACAGTGTTTATAACATTTCTTTATCAACAGGAAAATGTCTTTACTGTGACATTCAACCTATTTAAGAAAATGGTGAGTATTACCATCCTTAAAAATTCGACATTCCCTCAAACTTTTTTCATTTCTAAACTTGCCTGGTTTGAGCTGTGAAATTACTGTATGTTTCTACAAAAAAAATGCCATGATTGCCTATTAAGAGGGCTGAAACTATACTTTTAATACATTAACTTTTTTATATAAAAAAGTAGCATGACCCCTCCCAGAAATAACCAGCCAGAAATGTAACCCCATAGCAAGGAAGCTGTGAGCATGTAGCAATGCATGTCTATGGAGAGAGCTGAAACTGTGCTTGTAAGACCGGTCAAGCATTTACATTGCATTTTAACATGTATTTTGTTTTTTTATTATTATTAAAAATCGTACCATGCCCTCTCTCAAAAATAACCAGCCAGAAATGCAGGTAGCTGTGAGCTTGCAGCTCCCTGCTATGCTGATACCAGACCACATGCTTAAAAGCATGGGAATAGTGTAGTAATCTTTCAGAGGGTTCCTAAAAATGGGGGTTCCTAAGTGACATCTGAAGATATCCTGTTGGTGTTCATCCAGCACCAATGCGTGAGAGGCAGAAGGAGCAGGTTCCTTTTTTCTCACTGCTCAAACCTTATTTAAGCGATGAAGAATTGCCTGTGTTTGGCATGGTTTTATCTGCCCAAGGAACTGTGGGTAAGGAGTTTTCTGTGACATCACTGTACATATTTGCTATGTCCAAATATGGGCATTGTTTAGTACATATACTCCCTTCTCCTTGCCCACCTTGAGCACCAGGGGTGCTGAAGAGCCTTGTTCCCATTAGGACCAGGCACTGTTCCTTTGGGAGGGGCACCCTTGCTTCGGGGAGAACCCCTTTCAAAGCTCCTGCACCCAATGTTCCAAAGCTTGCAAGCTTGTACATAAAAAAAGGAATTACATGTAACCGTCCTAGTTTAAAATTGTGCTTTCTACCCAGGTGAGGTATAGCCAGCAGATTTGCCTCCAAATCTTAACTGATACACGATACAGTATGTGAGATTCAATAGCTGCATTTGTTTGATACACATTCACCAGTGACACGGACAGCAATAAGACCTAACAGAGGTTCTAAACTTTCCCCACTCTATCCAAGTCTGAAAAAAAAAAACACTTTGGCTTTAGATGCACTTTCCAGCTTTATCCTTTACATTGATACATTAAAACTACACAAACCAGCCTGACTAGTTGCTAGTGGTTTCAGCTTTGTCAGAGGTAATTACCCCGAATGCACAGCTGATATCTAAAGCCAAGTACACATAGGCCGAACGTCCGGAGACATTTGCCGGTTCAAAAAAAAATCTGTCATTCGGCCCGTGTGTATAACTGTCTGTCCGACAGAAGCCAGCCGTTCTGTTGGATGAGAATGCTGGAATAACCAGCAGCCGATCGACTCCCGATCAGCGCTCTCAGCCAATGGCAGAGAGCGCTGATTGTAGTGTTCTGGTGGAGAGGCCGTTCTCCTGTCAGAACACAACAGCTCAGCGGGGGGGGTTCGCTGTACTAATGTCAGGTGTTTAGTACAGCCGCTCTGACAGGAGCTGACAGTTTACCAGACTTAAGTATCAATACCTATGCAGTACACTATTTGCTGCTCATCTATCCATCCATCTGTCTTTCTGTCTGTCTGTCTGTCTGTGTGTAGGGAATTAGCAAGAAAGGCCAATCTCCTAAATTCCAAAGGACCAATCACAACCCCCCTACTGCAAACTGTGAAAAGGAGAGCTTTTTGCTTTTTTAATACCAGTTGAAAAATCTGTTGCTTCTTTGTTTGCATTAGTAATCCAGGTCTGTTACTGCTAGAAGACTTTGATAAATGACCTAATAAACTTGTTTCGCTGAATTAAGCTTCAGGAGGCATCCATAATTGCAGATATTTCTGTTTTGCATTCTATGGTACAAAAGTAATGAAACAAAATAAATAGATACAAAATATGTTTCTATAAGTATTCTTTAACCTTCTTTACCAATTTATTTATTTAGAAATTATTTTTTTTCTTTTAAATCCCGCATTACTTGTTTCTAACATGGAAAATTGCAACACTATTTCTTGTAGTTTTTGTAGTGTTTGTTTTGGCAAATACAGCCTTTAATGATTTGGTGTGTGTTGGTTTGATGCCAATGCAGTTTATGCATATTTTCTACGTTCTGCAAAGTAGGTCACTTGTAACGTTAACAAACTATAGCAAATCTTTCTGTCCACTTATATTTAGAAAATTCCTTCTTTAGCCAACTTGATTCTATGAATCAGGGAGTATGTATCATTGAGAGGAGGCAGGTCCTAAATCTCTAGAGTTCTTTGTTGCACTCAATCAATGTTTGGTGGGACAGTGTATTGAAAGGGTCATATATTAGCCTATAAATGAGCATAGGCTCTTATATTGTCCTGTCTCACAAACCTATTTGTATTACTCGAGTAGCTTGGAATCCACACATTGTCTCATGCACAGAATGCCAATGAATGAAGTAGCACTGTGGGGATTATAATTTTAAGTATCTTTACACTGCTGCACAATATACTCAAGATGTAATGCTTTGCTGCTTGGACTCTCTTCAATAATCTGTTTCTGTTTGTACAATGTTAAACTGACTTATGTAAATGTGATGCCAGTGTGTTCCTTCATAGGAAGTGTTTACCATAAATTAACATGCTATGATTTAGTAGAACATCAGCAATTACTTATACACTATTTCATGCATTTGATATTTAGAAAACATTTATATCCTAGCCATAGAAAAAAGAAAAACAGAAGAATGCAACTTGTTAACGTCTGCTCTTTACATAATAAACAAAGGGACTAGATGGAGGCACCAACAATACATATTGTCATAGGTAAGAAACAAAAAAAAATATCATCTAGTACTATACAGTTTTGACAAGGAATGAGCTCAAGGTTAAGGCTCCATGTACACGGGACGCTGGAAATGGCCGTTTAGGAGCAGTTGGGCGCTTTTTTCAGAAGCCCCTGAACCCTTCTACATTTTATCTTATCTGTCCATGTACACCAGGTCGTTTACAGTCATTTGCAGGCAGTTGCGTTCAGGGACTGTTTTTAGAACGCAATTATTTGCGTTCGAACGTGTGTTTCCCGGCGTTTCAAACGCACAAACGCGTCCGAACGCGTCTGAACGCGATGACCCGCGTTTAGCGTTTGCGTTTTTCCATTTTAAAGGGGAATAATTTTTTTGACCTCTAGGAACGCTTCTAAGCGCAAACGCCCGCAAACACTGCAAAACGCCCGCTAAACGCGGGTACAAACGCGACTGAACGGACGTTTCAAACGTCCTAAAAATTCCAGCATTCAAAGGGACTTTTAACAACGTCCCGTGTACATGGAGCCTAAGTCCGAACACAAGTTTAGTAGAATGCACAAACATTCAAAGGTTTGGTGGGAGCTGAACGCCATGTAGAATAGCGGTATTACTATTGCTATTATACAGTACATCTTTGTGGTATTACTATTGTGTTACTGTGGTTATATACATGACAGCTTTCTGCTGTCACTGGTTGTTAAGGAATCTGGCAGTGCAGAAGCCGCTGTGTCTCTAACAATCAGTGATGTCACTTACCCCATTGACTTACATGGCCGGGAATGTAAGAAAAGAGGTGATCCCAGTGACATCATTGACCAGGAGACAGTTTGCTTTCTGCCAGATTAATTTGCCAGCAATTATATAACTTTTTTCCTTTGTAAATGTTAGTGCTCAAAAATCACTGCTCTCAGCTGCAAGGATTTTTGATTTCAATAGGGATTGGGTTTGGCAAACCCCTGCCTATACGTACCCATGGCAATTTGGCTCATCGCTAGGTATGACAACCTAGGTAACCAAAACAAGGTATTGGTGTACTGTATTGCAATGTAACTGGGACACAAGACTCAAGCAATAGTAAGAGATTAATAGGTTACAAAAGTGAAGGGTAGGAGAGTAAATAAAGGTTGAACATAGATGGAAGAAAGCTTAGTTAAGGTATCCCTACAACTGCTGTATCAAGCAGTGTAGAAGACAGAAAGGAACACACTGGTTTGTTAAAATTCAGGCAAGAGACATAACATTTATTATGAAGATGACATTTATTATGAGGATGACTATATATTTGGGAGTTTAATCCAACTTGACCATTTGGATTTGAAAGATTATATGTGTTATTGTTAAATGCCACCAGGTGATCTTTTCTAATAACCTAATATATGACTATGCTCCATTGTAGTACGGGTCTATATTTATTATTGATTTACAAAGAACTTGGTATTAGTTGTTATGCAGTTCAAGGCAATCACTTCTGTATACTGGCTATGGCTATTTCTTTCATGCATACATTGATCTTTCTGACCTTACCACAGACGGTCACATTTTCTTAAAACCGTTAAAGCAATTCTCTTGTTAGAACTGACTAAAACCAGTTTATTGGAGCCCCCTTTCACATATATATATACAGTGCCTTGCGAAAGTATTCGGCCCCCTTAAACTTTGCGACCTTTTGCCACATTTCATGCTTCAAACAAAAAGATATAAAACTGTAATTTTTTGTGAAGAATCAACAACAAGTTGGACACAATCATGAAGTGGAACAAAATTTATTGCATATTTCAAACTTTGTCAACAAATAAAAAACTGAAAAATTGGGCGTGCAAAATTATTCAGCCCCTTTACTTTCAGTACAGCAAACTCCCTCCAGAAGTTCAGTGAGGATCTCTGAATGATCCAATGTTGACCTAAATGACTAATGATGATAAATAGAATCCACCTGTGTGTAATCAAGTCTCTGTATAAATGCACCTGCACTGTGATAGTCTCAGAGGTCTGTTTAAAGCGCAGAGAGCATCATGAAGAACAAGAAACACACCAGGCAGGTCCGAGATACTGTTGTGGAGAAGTTTAAAGCCGAATTTGGATATAAAAAGATTTCCCAAGCTTTAAACATCCCAAGGAGCACTGTGCAAGCGATAATATTGAAATGGAAGGAGTTTAAGACCACTGCAAATCTACGAAGACCTGGCCGTCCCTCTAAACTTTCAGCTCATACAAGGAAAAGACTGATCAGAGATGCAGCCAAGAGGCCCATGATCACTCTGAATGAACTGCAGAGATCTACAGCTGAGGTGGGAGACTCTGTCCAAAGGACAACAATCAGTCGTATACTGCACAAATCTGGCCTTTATGGAAGAGTGGCAAGAAGAAAGACATTTCTTAAAGATATCCATAAAAAGTGTTGTTTAAAGTTTGCCACAAGCCACCAGGGAGACACACCAAACATGTGGAAGAAGGTGCTCTGGTCAGATGAAACAAAATCAAACTTTTTGGCAACAATGCAAAACGTTATGTTTGGCGTAAAAGCAAAACAGCTCATCACCCTGACCACCCTGAGATGGCGGAAAAGTGGGAGACTTGTGTAGAAATTGTCTACATATGTAGGTGGTAACCCTTCCCAAACAGTGGTTCTATCAGCTGCCAGGTGATTTTGCCACTTGTCCCCATATAGGTAGGGCACCCAGGGGGGTTTAGCTAACTGTCCTTTCCCTCATAAATTTGAAAATCATAGATGTAGCCCGTGGCCCTGTTGCATACCTTGTAAAATCTTACCCCATATTTGGCCCGTTTACTTGGGGTATTGTTTTATTCCAAGTCTTCTAGTGAAGTGGACTTGGGATTTTGGATTCACACAAATATTTTTATCAGGCGTAAACATTTGCTTGAAGCTGGAGCAAAAAAAATAGATTAGGGGCCGAATTTTAAATAATTTATCGTAATTTGGATGATTTCGGGGGAGGTACTGGGCATTGTTGTTGAAATGTAAAAATCGCATTATCATTTCGTAATGGGTTCTGGGCATCAAAGAGGAGTAGACTGGCATATGATGGATAGGTTGGGTAGACCAGTAGGAATGGAGTTCATTTTTTTTGTCAGACCCATGTTGAGGGTCAGTCCAAGGAAAATCTTAAATTCTTCAAAGATGAGGGGTTTCCAAACAAAAGGGCGGGCATAGGAAGAATCAGGATTGCTGGCAATATGTTGGCTGGCGTACAGATTTCACTGCTCCACGATGTAGTTCAGCAGATCATCTGTGAAAAATAAATGAAAATAATAAAGTGGGGTTACATTATCTGATTGTATTTGAGGGCCTGGCTGTGCTGTAAAAGGGGGAATTACAAGTTCTGCTGAAGTATCGGGCAGCCATGTAGGATATAATAGAACATCCGGGAAGCTAGTATGGGCCCTGCCTCATTGTGGGCTGGATGCCCCATTACCAGCAGCTGGCCTGTCATGTAGGATTGATGCCCTGCTTGTGCTTGCCACTGCACAAGGACTTGCAGAACTGCTGGTGGATGCCTGCGTATAATCGTGGACGTTGAGTGCTGCGCTGCTGGTGGATGCCTCAGGATTTGTTGCGCTGCTGGTGGATGCCTCAGGATATGTTGCCCTGTTGGTGGAAGCATGCACCTGCTCAAATCTCCTGAGCCTCTTTGTTAGGATTCTGTCATCCTCTGTTTCCATTTCAGAGCTACTGCTTTGTACTTGCTCATACTCGCTATCTGAGTCTGACGGAGAGAGTTCCCCGCTACTCTCATCTGACATACTCGTGAGAATATGGAGAGCCTCCTCGCAGCTATATATTTTTTTAGCCATGTGGATAGATGGGTACAGATGATTTCTGGGACAGATGTGTGACAGATGTTGAACTGAGATGCGGCAGATGTTCACTGGGACAGATGTGGCAGATCACAGACAGGTGTGGCAGATCACTGACAGGTGATGATGTGTGCCAGATGTGTGTAGACAGATGTGCGCTGGATGATCACGGACAGATGTGCACCAGATGATCACAGACAGATCAGGATGATCACAGACAGGTGTGACAGATGATCACTGGCAGATGATTTGTGCCAGATGTACGCGGACAGATGTGCGCAAGATGTCCACAATCAGATGTGCATCAGATCACAGTCAGATGTGCACCTGATGATCACTGACAGGTGTGGCAGATGATCACTGGCAGATGATTTGCGCCAGATGTGCACGGACAGATGTGCACCAGATGTGCGCAGACAGATGTGCACCAGATGATCACTGACAGATGTGCACCGGATGATCACGGACAGATGTGCGCCTGATGATCATGGACAGACGTTTCACAGATGTTTATATCGGTGTTGGTGACACTGTTTTGGGGACACTGTGTTTCGGGGACACTAGCAGGGTGATCAGTGTGTAATTAGCAAAAAAAATGCTTCAAACTCACTGATCTCCTGGCTGCAGCACAGATTGTCTCTTCTTCTCCTCACTGACAGGCTCTTTGTGAGGAGAAGAAGAGATCAAATCTGTTACAACGGCTGTATTTACATTACATGACGGCTGTGATTGGACACGGCCGTCATGTGATCAGGAGGGCCAATCACAGGGCCCTCCTGCCACAAATTGTTGCTATGTGTCCGAGGGACACATGCACATTGAGATTGCGCCGCTGCGCGGGCCCGCTGCGCGGGCCCACGGCGGCGCTATCTCTCTTCTTCTGCAGGACGTTCGGGAACGTCTGATGAGAAGGAGGAAACCCTGACCTGGCTGTATATGTACAGTGGCCGGGTGGGAGGTGGTTAAACTTTTATTTTTCAGAGAGGGCTCCTGTAACCCAGTTAAGGCTCCTGTGTCCTGGTTGTGACTCTTATGTTTAGCCTTTGGTTATTTTCCCCACCCCGCATTTTCCTTTTGGCACTGCTTGTGGATATCCCAGTAGTTATGATTTATGGAGCGCTGTGTCTGTCTATGAAAGAAGGAGGAAATGGGATTTTTGTACTTGCCATAACAATCCATTTCTATCGACGGACAAAGCCCCCATCCCTCTATGGAATTCCGATATTTCTAATACTGCTTGCTTCTAAACGGATTGCCTCGAGCAGAGAGGGGGGTTATGTACCAAGCTGAGGACGGCACATGGGCGTAGCCAGGTGTTTTTTATTCTGCCTAGTCCTTCTCCTGGAGGAGGCAATATAACCCAGTAGTTATGATTTTGGAGTGCTGTGTCTGTCGATGAACGCAAAGAAATGGATTTTACGCTAAGTACAAAAATCCAATTATTCATTCATCACTACCACATACAATAGCTGTTTCTAATACTCCACATTCAGATAGAGATGCCCCCTGTTTTTTTCTGTTTTCAGACTACTGAATGTGCCTAGAAATTGAAGAGATTGTTGTCCCCAGGACTTTCTGATGTTTTCAGAAGTTTGGGGCTCCCTGGATTAAACTGAACCTGAGTTTATCTGCTTTATCATCTGTACTCCCTCTTTAACCGAAGCTAAGTGCATTTTTTTTATTACTGTAGCGGGTTTTCCAGGCATTGGGCCTGATGTGGGTCTGCCATGGTTACCAGTGACACCTTCAGCCCATTTAAGCTGACTACCCAAGTGTGAGATTGGAGACAATGACCATTCCGGCATCTTTTGTGTGTTTTGTTTATTTAAAAATGGGGATGGGAGAAGGGAACGAGTGAGATACTGCTTTGGCTTAAGTAGATACAACTTGGGACACTCTGGAGAAAAAATGCCTTTCAGCGCTGTCTTGACGCCGGCTGGATGCCGACCAACGCTTGCTGGCGCTTGAAAAGTACTGACTTGTTGAACTGTACTTGGACTTGACTTTTGACACTCTGGTTAGCACAAAAGGTTCTGGACTGTACTGAGAACTGACTTTACCTAGCACCTACCTTGTAGGGTGCTACATTACTATACTATGTGTGTGTTGTTTGATCATTTTACTTCATACACAAATCTAAAAGGCTAAATATATGAACCTATTAATAAATGTAACAAAAAAATGTATCCCTTTGTTACATCCATTCGGTCAAAGATGGACATCTGATCCTTCCGATAAAGTAAACTTGACCTTGCCTAAAATATTTTTTTCTGTAGGGAGTTGTAAAGGCAGAAGATTTTTTTTTTTTTTTTTTATAGTGATTGGTAAACACTATCTCAGGTCCTGAATGATAGGCTGCATATATAGATTTTAAGGCCTGTGCACATGGGTACTCTGCAGGGCCGCTGATAAGGCAGTACAGCCAGCCCATCTGTACTGGGCCCAGGCCTCATCAGTTCAAAAGGGGGCCCTAGGCACCTGCCTAGCAGGAGAGCCAGCAGTACTGCCTTATTGCTGACACTTGTGCAGTGCTGTCAGCTTCTACTTTTCTTTTCTTCCTCCAGCTGCACTGCAAGAAGATCGGTTCTAGTATCTGGGCCCCCTTCCCCTTGTTGTCTGGAAACCCTGTGTGCCCCTTTCCCCTGCAGTACTGCTGTTTTTCCCTCCTCTCCCGCTGGCAGCTGCTGAGGGCACACAGGCAGGTTCTTTCAGGATGGTGAGCAGGGGCTCACCATCCTGAATGAACACACCTTCCTGAATGAACACAGTGAGCGATCAGTACTGATATTCACTTGAATGCCGATATTCACTTGAATGGGTCTTGTTTTACAGGGGGTATAATTTCTGCCATGTCTGCAAAGCATAGCATCGTGGGCATTGCATTTTAGCAAAATATTTATTTGAAGAGGGGGGTCCTGTCAGATAGGTTTTACATGGCCCTGTGATTTATATCAGCAGCTCTGGTACTCTGCATTTGTCCATGGTATGATAGAAAGGAATGAAGGAGAGGCTACTTACATACAGTAATTCTTAAGCCAAGACAACTCTACCAAAAAAAAAAAAACTGAAAATCTAAGGCAGTTCCTCTTTGATCCAGAAACTGTTATAAACATATCTGCAAATGTTGTTAACACTGTTCACCAAGGTAATATTTGATTTTGATGTATGCTTTAAATTATCACTTTTCAGCCTGCAATTGTTGTTTAGCCCAGCAGTTGGTCATACCATGGTGATAAAGGCTCATGCACACAGGACGTTTTTACAGCTGCTGTTAGGGGCATCTAACGCTTTTTTTTTTTTTTTTACTGCCTCGAATCGCCCCTCCGTGCTAGCCTATGTGTCCATGCACATTTTCAGAGGCGTTTGGACGCATAAACATTTAGAGGCAGTAGAAAATTAACCACTTGCCGACCAGTCACTGGGACTGTACTGCGGCAAAGTGGCTCGATTCCGTCCAGCGACGTAGACCTACGTCGCTGGACTCCTCCCCTTGTGGGCAGCGCTCGCGCACCGCTGGAGGCTCCCTCTCGCTGATTTCAGTCGCAGCGGGAGTCGGGCCAGGGGAGGAGCAGCGGCGATCGCCGCCGCTCTTCCCCGATAGTCGGGGAATCGAGTCTGGGGATCCGCCCGCTTGTGTAAACAGAGCGGGCGGATCTCCTAAGTGACAAACAGTGACAGATTGCAGGATTCAGCATAGCTGAACATGCGATCTGTCCCTGTGTCACTCAGTCACCTCCCCCCACACACGTCAGTAAGCACCAGGCATACATTAACCCCTCCCTCTCCAATAAAATTAAAAATTAAAAAATAAAAATTGTCAGTTAAATTCATGCAGTGCCGAATCGCAAAAAGTGGCCTGGACGTAAGACAGCAAAATCCTCCGGTGGTAAAGTGGTTAACAACAGCCTGTGCGTCCAGGATCTGTAACAACGCAAAACACCAAAAAGCGCTGCTAAACGCTGTTAAACACTGTAGCAAGCTTTTAGCTGTGTTCAGCCGCTTTTAGCATTCTTAGACATTTTTACATTATAGGGAGTGTTTTACTGTAAAAACGCACAAAAACGCTAACACCAAAAAACACGCATAAATACCCATAAACTCTAGTCAAAAACATGGCCAAAAGCACATTTTTACAGCTGCAGTGCAGGCTTTGATTGCAGTGTTTTTAACCCATGCAGCAGAGCTGCTAACTCGTTTCTATGCATCTTCCTATGACTATGAATGTATGCGACTGGATAGCTCCCAGAGAGACTTAAAAAAACAGGTATGGCAAATTGGTGGTATATTTACAGACCAAAATATAGCAATTAGGAAAGTTTAAAGGGGAAAAAGTACCTGTTGATCCTATCAGAAATTCCGGGCAGTCCTGTGTTCTTTACTCTTCGTTTGTGTTATCACAAAGAGGTTATGTAGCCCTCCCTCCTTTTAATCTTGGACTAAACGGAAATTAGTCCCTGTGCTGAGGATAGGAAGACAGTGGAAATAGTGGAGTCATTTAGCAAAAGATACTGGGCATGATTGACACTATTCAGTTCACAAAAAAAAAACCTGTGTGTTGTCAGCCCATAATGGGAAATTAGAGTTTAATGTATTTCTGGCAGATCGAAAAGTATAGTTCTGTACTTGCATGGTCTTCAGAGGAATCAACAATGGACAAGTATAAATGTACTCTAAAAATATAGTGCATGTGTTTTTTTTTGCATTGACATACACTTTAAAGGTTTTGTTTTTTCAACACTGACATTTTAGTCTTTCTGGGACTTTCCATCTCCTAAGACTAGTACAAAAGGGCCTTGATGTCCTTGATGACTTGCATGGTCTTCAGAGGAATAAACAATGGACAAGTATACATGTACTGTAAAAATATAGTGCATATGTGTTTTTTCTTTTTTTTTGCATAGATGTACACTTTAAAGGTTTCGTCCATCCACCACTGACATTTTAGTCTTTCTGGGACTTTCCATCTCATAAGACTAGTACAAAAGGGTCTTGATGTCCTTGATGACTTCCATGGTCTTCAGAGGGATAAACAATGGACAAGTATGCATGTACTGTAAAAAATATAGTGCATTTGTGTTTTGTTTGTTTTTTTGCATTGACATATACTTTAAAGGTTTTGTCCATCCAACACTGACATTTTAATCTTTCTGGGACTTTCCATCTCCTAAGACTAGTACAAAAGGGTCTTGATGTCCTCGTGCTTATCATTCATTTGAGTTTTATGTTAAACTTTCAATGCAGAGGTCCCTAGGTGCTAAAATTTGTATTTTGGATGGGCTGACCCACAAAGTTGCTAAAAACAAGAGCCAGGCTGTTGCATATCTGAAACATTGCTACCAAAAAAAAAAAAAAGGTCTATGTACTGTAGCTGTAGATACAGGTTTGTGCAGAGGCACGTGGCTGAATATAGGCATTGGATAACAGGTATGCTTTTACTGCATCTAGTAGGTTTGCAAAGGGAATTACGAAAGTTATTGCTAAGAGGAACACATTTTGAGATATAATACAGACTATAAAGGTTACTATAAAGCATATATTTCTGACTGTTTTTAATGCACAATCAATTATAAACATATTTATTTCATTGTTTAGTGTGGCTTGTTATAGAACACATCTTGAGGCTAGGCACAAGAGCACTTCTGGTTGTAAAAAAGACCGAAAAAGGCAATTATATTACCTTGGATCTGCGTCATGTGCAGTAAGGGAAACGTGTGTGTCTATTGAATTCGATTGGACACAGATCATTAGTGAGAGTAGTTTACAGCCCATCAATGTAATGACACTGCAGAGTGGCCCATATTAAAATGATGATGGTCATAGGGACAGGGGAAGTGAACTAGCAAAATGCAGTTGGAATGCATCAAGTTTATTATACGGAGATTGTGATGTGTCAGTGATGTTAGTCACCTGCTGACATTTTCAACTCCTAGAAGAGAGGGACATTTCTTAATGTATTCTCAAATGCATCGTTGTAAGCATGATTTATGGTTTATTATTGATGTTCTGTATTGCTCATCACTGACATGGGTGATAATATTCTGAAAATGATACATTTTATAAATATTTAACAGCAACCATTTAAAGTGTATGTAAACCCTATCAATAAACTTCTCCTATTTACAAACTTTTAGTCCGGTAATTAAACAGCTACAGAAAGTGTTCTGTTATATCTGTTCCATAAGTACCCAAAAAATATTGTGGCTCAGAAATTTAGAGCTGCTCTCTGTCCTGCTCACATTCTGTGTTATCTCATGGAGCTTTCTTAGTTCCTTTTAAAGATCGAAGAATAATTTGATTTTTTGTTGTAGAGATGAGGAGAGTGGAAGGGTTTGAGTAGTTTAGAAATGGACAACTAGTCAGGGCTGACACTGTTCAGTTCACAAAAGTGATGTGTGTTTTCAGCCTACAACAGAACTTAGAAACTTGGTGTTTTTCTGGCAGTTTAACCACTTTACCACCGGAGGATTTTGCTGTCTTACGTCCAGGCCACTTTTTGCGATTCGGTGCTGTGCGACTTTAACTGACAATTGCACGGTCGTGCGACGCCATACCCAAACAAAATTTACGTCCTTTTTTTCCCACAAGCAGAGCTTTCTCTTGGTGGTATTTGATCACCTGTGCAATTTTTACTTTTTGCGCTATAAACAAAAAAAGAGTGTTTATTTTGAAAAAATAACAATATTTTTAACATTTTTTTATATGAACTTCCCCCCAAAAAATGTAAAAATCTAATTTTTTTTAAATTTTTGGCCAATTTGTTTTCTGCTACCTATGTTTGGTAAAAAAAAAATCACAATAAGCGTATTTTGATTGGTTTGCGCAAAAGTTAAGTTATTACTAACTAAGGGAAAGATTTCTGTCATTTTTTGTGTTTTTTTTTTTAACGAGTAATGTCGGTGATCTGCGTTTTTTTTTGTGGGACTGCGACATTGCGGCGGACAGATCGGACCCTTGACTGACATTTTTGACACTTTTGGGGGTACCAGTGACATTACTGCAGTAATCAGTGCTATAAATATGCACTGTTACTGTAAAAATGATACAGGCAGGGAAGGGATTAATTTTATTGGAGAGGGAGGGGTTAATGTATGCCTGGTGCTTACTAACGTGTGTGGGGGGGAGGTGAGTGAGTGACACAGGGACAGATTGCATGTTCTGAACACTGCAATCTGTCACTGTTTGTCACTTAGGAGATCCGCCCGCTCTGTTTGCACAGGCGGGCGGATCTCCAAACTCGATTCCCCGATGATCGGTCAAGAGCAGCGGCGATCGCCGCCGCTCCTCCCCTGGCCCGACTCCCGCTGTGACTGAAAACAGTGGGAGCGGGCCTACAGGGGGAGGAGTCCAGCGACCTAGGTCTACGTCGCTGGACGGAATCTAGCCACTTTGTCGCAGTACAGTCAACGTGACTGGTCGGCAAGTGGTTAATAAGTATTTTTCTGTCATTTCAAGGCCTTTAAAACAGGGTGCATTTATTGCAGAAATGTACTGCATATGCTTTTTTCTTTATTTTTCCTGACATGTACTTTTAAATGTAACTTTATATTGTACTTTACAAGTTTACTTTATGTAGGTAATACATAAAAATGGCCGACCAGGCAGAATTTTTAACCACTTAAGGACCACGCACATGCATTTACTGCGGCAGGGCAGCCCTTAAGCGCAAAATCACATACCTAGATGTGATTTTGTAGATGGGCTCTAGGAGGCACACGAGAGCCGCCAAAGCCGCGCTCCCACCGTGATTGGACACAGCAGGAGCCAATCAGTGGGTCCAGCAGCCGCAATGGCCGCCGGTCACCTGTGATCGTTCAGGAGAATGACATAAAGGCTGTCTGCCTATGTAAACAAGGCAGACCCCCATTCTGTCAGACAGGAAGAAAGAGATCTTGTGTTCCTACTAATCAGGAACACAGATCTCTCTCTTCCTGCAGTCAGTCTATTCCCCCTACTGCTATAAAGCACTCCCTAAGAGCATGCCTAACCCCTTGATCACTCCTGATGTTAACCCCTTTCCTGCCAATGTCATTTATATAGTAACAGTGCATATTTTTAGCACTGATCACTGTATTGGTGTCACCGGTCCCCAAAAAGTGGCACTTAATGTCAGATTTGTCCACCGCAATGTCGCAGTCCCGCTAAAAATTGCTGATCGCCGCCATTACTAAGAAAAAAAAAAATTAGATAAATTAAACAATCCATAAATCTATTGCATTGTTTGTAAATGCTAAAACTTTTATGTAAACCAATCAATATACCCTTTTGGTGTCTCTTCCTTTCCCGAGTGTGCCCCCATAGCAAGCGGTTTGCTGTGGGTGCAAACATGCAGGTGCGCTCCCAAGCTGGGCTGCAAGCATCTATAGACACACACAGCCTCACACACAGCCTGACTTGGCCTCACCCCCTGTTCTCTCCCCACAGGATTTGATTGGCAGAAGCAGGAGGCATTGGATTCCACTGTTATCAATCTGTCCTGTGAAACTAGAGAGAGAGACCAGCATTGGATCAGGACATGACTCAGGTAAGTATGGGGGGTAATCAGCTACTGAAAGTTTTTTTTACCTTAAATCAGCACTTCACTCTATCAACATTGACTATTCTTAAGACATATGCTGCTAGCATTAGTAGATATAAAAGGATATCATATTTAAAGCAGAACTCCTCATTTTGTCTAGGGGTGCACAGAAAGGCTATGCTCACCTGATCCTTTGATCCTTCTGAAAAAACGCACTCCCCACGTCCAGCGGTGGACTGTTCCTGCCGTCCTCACATCTAGAGCCAGTCTATGGGCGCGATAACATCAGGAACAGTCCACCTCACAAGACAGCTAGCGTACGGAGGAAGGGGCTTGAGTGGCAGGGACCTGTCTTGCACTCTGAGGAATGAGGATCATTTGATTAGGTAAGTACAGTATCTCACAAAAGTGAGTACACTCCTCACATTTTATTAAATATTTTATTATATATTTTCATGTGACAACACTGAAGAAAATAACAATTTGCTACAATGTAAAGTAGTGAGTGTACAGTTTGTATAACAGTGTGAATTTGCTGTCCCCTCAAAATAACTCAAAACACAGCCATTAATGTCTAAACCACTATCAACAAAACTGAGTACACCCCTAAATGAAAATGTCCAAATTGGGCCCAATTAGCCATTTTCCTTCCCTGGTGTCATGTGACTTGTTAGTGTTACAAGGTCTCAGGTGTGAATGGGGAGCAGGTGTGCTAAATTTGGTGTTATCATTTTCACTCTCTTCTACTGGTCACTGGAAGTTCATGGCAAAGAACTTTCTGAGGATCTGAAAAAAAGAATTGTTGCTTTACATAAAGATTGCTTAGGCTACAAGGAGATTCCCAAGACCCTGAAACTGAGCTGCAGCACTGTGGCCAATACCATAAAGCGGTTTAACAGTACAGATTCCAATCAGAACAGACCTCGCCGTGGTAGGCCAAAAAGTTGAGTGCACACGCTCAGCGTCATATCCAGAGGTTGCCTTCGGGAAATAGATGTATGAGTGCTGCCAGCATTGCTGCAAAGGCTGAAGGGGTTGGGGGTCAGCCTGTCAGTGCTCAGACCATACGCCGAGCACTGCTTCAAATTTGTCTGCATGCCTGTCGTCCCAGAAGGAAGCCTCTTCTAAAGATTATGTACAAGAAAGCCTGCAAACAGTTTTCTGAAGACAAGAAGACTAAGGAAAACTAGACTACAAAAAAAACACAGCTGGACCTTACCTGTTTCTATACCAATGTCCCAGCTCAAAGTCCTCCAAAGTTGGTTTTTAGGTTTTATATGGCACAAATAAGTCTCATCGTATTGCTAGTTCTATAGCTTTTGCCCTTCATACTTGTAGGGGTCTTGGGGCACCTGACATTATCAAATATTATTCTACACATTTACGCACTATTGCCTCTTGGTCAAGCCAATACGCTCCCAATAGATCATCAGAAATTGAACATGGTTCCCTTCACCCTGTACATCCCTGCTCTCTGCTATGGTTCCCATCTCTTCATGGTGATATTGTGTTAAAACATATGTGTCTAGGACCTATGCTATTTACTAAGCAGGTATAGCAAAATACCTTTAAGAAGTGCTCTCTCTCTTCACCATTTCCCTCTCTCACTAATGTTCTTTAAAAATTCTCTTATACCTGATAGTATCTCCTAGGGGCATATGGCGAGCTGGGCCCATGTCACATTGTTACAGCGTCGTAGTTTGGTATACCCTGTTTCTCGTCAGTTACTCTCTTTTGGAGATCTACAATCTAAATATGATATACCCAAACGGATGCGCTACTCATATCTCCAAATTCAACATCTTTTTTCCTCTCTATTCCCATCATGTACACTAGATAAACCCACCGTATTTGAATATACTTGTGCCCAGGGGCCCTATCAATCCCATTTAATCCCTTCTCTTTACAGAATCTTGCAAGAAGCCACTCCACTTGATACAGATCTCCACTCCTATATGCGCAAGTGGTCACTAATTTTACAAAGACCCATACCTTTACTGTGTTGGGATAACATTTGGACATCTATATCTAAATCATCTATATGAGAGAGACTACTGTCAAGATATTAATATTTTTGTACAGAACCCCAGAAGTGCTCCATCGCCATAATTCTATCCTTTATGTTGGCATTGTGGCACTAACATTGGGTCTCTTTTCCACGTTTTTTGGAATTGCTCCCTAATACAATCTTTTTGGGCTAAGGTGATCTCTATGCTTCAAGGTTTGTTGAATGTATCCTTACCATTAGACCCAATACACTGCCTGCTGGGTCTTCCCTTTCCTGAGCTAAAAAAGTTGGTAAAACATTTTACTTCCTACGTCTTACTGGCCACTCGTAGGGTTTTCCCATTATGCTGGCTATCAGAGAAGTCCCCTTCCTTCTCCCTGTTTCTTTAAACTATTTCTGAGATCCGCAGTATAAAATTCCTCACTGCATCTGTCAATCAAACAATGCCACAATTTCACAAAATTTGGGAAACTTGTGATTGATCTGAGTATGGTACCCTAATTTCTACTTTCTAAAATGATTCTTAATCTATGATTATCCTCGTTGCCCTTGACCTCATACAGCAGACTGTCTTATTTTTGTATTTCTTTTAATTACTTTGGTTATTCTATGCTTTACCCACTATAGGTTCTCGCCTGTCTTTGAAAGTTAAATAATTGCTTTCTTGTTTGTGTTTTTTCTTCTTTGAGATCTACTTGCTTTGAAGAATGTCATAGCTACTCACTGTAACCTAATTTTGAAAAAAAAGAGTGTACACCCCTAGCCACTGCTATGTTGCTAAAAGGGTAGCAATTGGTGGATGGTAAAAGCACAGCTCAATCGTGTATCTCTCTCCAGCTTCACATGTGAATGAGTCCTAAGGACTCATTCACACAGTTACTCTGGATGTGTGAATGAACAGATTGTTCATATTTCTAGATCTGTTACTCTAAGGGGATGCAGCGGCTGTATGAACACAACCACAGTTCCTAATTTGACAGGTGTGCAGGTGTGGGTAATGGGGTCAAGAATACACAGTGTCTGTGCTCAGGGCTGTACACCCCACACCTGTCAAATTATGACATGTGGCTGTGTTCGTACATCTGCTGTACCCCCGTAGCATAACATATGTTGGCTGAACACAGAGCAGATACGGCATGGATGAATTGTGCTGATGCCTGAGCCTCCATCCTTGGGTGAGTGAGCACATCATCCACTGTCTGTGACTGAAATCTCTCCCCTTCCTTCTTTCTCTCTGCTGCCTCCGAGCAAGTGAGCATGTTAAGATAAAGGGGACTCAGATGTAAGGAGTGCTCTGTGGATTCTGATGTAAGGGGGGCTTTGGAAATCCTGATTTAAGGGGGAATGATGGATACTCTGATGTAAGTGGGAGCTTTGGTGAGCAGAAACCCCCTTACATCAGAGTTTCCCTTTACACCAGAGTCCACAGAGTTCCCCCCTTAAAAAAATAAACAAAATAATTTTGCAGTGCGCGCTGAAGTGTTCCGGTTTGGTTTGAAGAAAAGGTGGCAACCTAACAACCCACAAACATTATTTTTTAGCAGCTGCTGTGTAAAATGCCAGTTTAAATGCACATAGGTAATATTACCCATGTCTTTCTTCATCCCACTGTGATTGTACTGCGTTTATGGACAGAAAATGAATTGGAAAAAAAAGGTGGCTTTTTATTGGATTTGAGGAATGCAGGCTTTATTGGATCACTCTGATTCAGTGGCGAGCTGGGCAGGCACCTCCTGAAAGCCGGATTGCGGAGTCCTGTGGTCTGGGCCAACCTGAAGCAGCGGTTTGCTTGTGTATATCTGTTGCTACACAGTTGCATTGGGGGGGTCTTCTGGTCAGGAGAAAAACAAAAAAAGGGGCTGTCTTAAGGCTACCATGCTAACACTCAACATAATGTGTTTTATACATGTACATTTTCACATTGTAAAAAAGTAAATGATTATGGTGCCAATTCCAAAAAACATTTTTTTCCTCTGCATGATACTGAAGCCTCAAATGGGGAACAATTAAAGCTATCCTAAGGTGAACCACATACATTCACTTTGAGCTTGATTATCCCGCTGTGTTACATAAAAGTTGCACCAATGTGATATAATTTTAATCAGCAGACTTTATTAATTGTATTTTAGAATAATTATATGAGGGAAGGCAAACTACGTACATGCTGCATTTGGAAAGAATTACAGGGAAAAACATTTTTTTTGAAATTTATTTACTTTTTATTCCCAATAAAAAAAAATAAAATCACAATATATGTATCCAAACTTGCTACCAATTTAAAGTGACTCCAAACAAGCCCCCCCCCCCCACACTCTCTTCCTTACTGACTGTGATTGACAGCAACAGGAGCCATTGGCTTCCATTGCTGCCTCAATCTCCAGTGAGTAAAGAGAATCTGCACTTGGATTCAGTGCTGAATTGAGATTGGCTCTGGTAAGTATTGGGGGAGGGGGGGTTGGGGAGTTGCACATGCAATAAGGTAAAAGACATTCTATCTTTAAAACCTTTTTTACTACCTCAATACCAAACACCTTCATACCCCTTCCTGCCCAGGCAATTAAGTTTTTAGCAAGCTTTCAATGACAATTACTTAGTCATGCAACACTGTGCCCAAATTACATTTTTAGCATTTCTTGAGACAGATAGAGCTTTCTTCTGGTGGTAATCACCACTTTTTTAAATAAAAAAAAAGAAAAATTTAAAAAAAAACCCGGTTATTTTTGTTTTTTTTATATATATACATGTCTCCTGAGTATGGGCATACAACATGTGTGAAACTTTTTCACAGCCCAGCCACATAGAGAGACCCAAAATCCATGGAGCACCTTTGGGCTTTAAGGGAGCATTAATTACATGTAAATTATGTATCTAAATTTCCTGACTACCTAGAAGTGGCCAATTAATGAGTTATTTCTAACACATCAATGGCATACTTACACTCTAAAACACATTCTACTACTCCTTCCGAGTATAGGAATACCACAGAGGGACCTAAAATCCAAGGAGCACCTTCAGGCTTTCTAAGGGCCTTAATATGTGTATGTGTATGCATCTAATCTCCTGTCACATTTTTGGAGGCCCTTGAGCACCAGGACAGTGGAAACACCCACAAAATCATTATATTTTAGAAAGAAAACACCCAGGGTATTTTCTGAGAGGCACAGGGAACCTTTTGAAGACTTTTTTTTTTTTTTTTTTTTGCTTTCTATAGATTTTTTATTGGGAAAAAGTATACAAGGATCCAGTCTTAAGGGGAGGGCTCCCCAACTGTACAGAGAACATATAAACAATATCATAGGCTAGACTAAAAAATGCTGAAGCTGGTTCTGCGCAATGTTAATAGAGGTACTGTGCAGTTATAAAAGCTGCTGCCTCCCCTAAAAACAGCCCCTGGAAAAAGGGGGGTGTTTTAGTAATAAACACGTGTGTAATAGGTATGGCGCTGCTCTGCAGTATTATATGTATTTATGAAAAAGAATAATTTAACTCCAATGTACGTGTATATGCCATAAAGTGCATGGTGCTCAAATAATGTGTTTGCGTGCTGCTAATAATGAATTCCCTGAAAATGCATAGCAGGTGACTAATGCTTATAGATAGAGTTGAGCGAACACCTGGATGTCTGGGTTCGGCGGGTCCGGCCGAACATGAAAAAAAAAAGTCCGGGTTTGTGAACCGGACTTAACCCGAACTTTACCCTGATCCTGAACCCCATTGAAGTCAATGGAGACCCGAACTTTTGAGCACGAAAATGGCTTTAAAACAAACATGGAAAGGGCTAGAGGGCTGAAAATGGCAGAAAACCCATCTTAAGAGCATGGCAAGTGCTCTGAAAACAAATGTGGATAGGGAAATAACTTAAAATAGCATAAAAAACTGAAAAATAAAAAATAATCATCTTGATCTAGGAAGACGAGGCCCATATGGAGTAGGAGGTTGAGGTAGCGGTGGATATGGCGGTGTAGGTGGAAGTGGCGGTGGCAGTGGAGGAGGAGGACGAGGTAGTCAACACTGGTTTCAGTTTTTAATTAAATTATTTTTTAAATTAGGGTACACCCCAAAAGGGTAAGAAAGATCAAATACAACAATGGCTGGGTAAGGCCGGTATACATGTCTATATTGCACAAGGTACGGACAAGTCCTGTGGGATCCATGCCTGGTTAATTTTAATGAACGTGAGCTTGTCTACTTTGGCTCTGGACAGGTGGTTGCGCTTGTTTGTGATAAGGCCCCCCGCCGTGCTAAATACCATTCAGATAATACACTGGCTGCAGGGCAGGCCAGCACCTCCAAGGCATAAAGGGCAAGCTCAGGCCATGTGCCCAACTTGGAGACCCAGAAGTTGAAGGTGGCAGACCCGTCATTCAGTACGTCTAGGCGTGTGCACACATACTGCTCCACCATGTTAGTGAAAGGCTGCCTCCTGCTAAGACGTTTCATATCAGCGGCTGGTGCTGGTGCTGCTGCTTGTTGTGGTGTGCTTTTCCACATTTCGGCCATGCTAACCCTGCCTTCTGAGGTGCTGGCGGTGCCCTGGCAGCGTTGACAACCTCTTCCTCCTCCTCCCCTGCCTTGGCCTTGTGCTACCACTGTGCCCCGCTGTCAGGTGGGAATGCCACCAGCAGCACGTCTACCAGCATGCGCTCCAGTGAGGGAATTAGGGACTGTACGTTGTCCTTGTAACGGGTATCCGGCAGGGTGGCCACCATAAAGTATTCAACATTTTTTTGTACTTAATTATTGCAAGTAGTTTTTTTTTAAATTTTGCTACTCAAGTACTGAAAGTAAAAGTACCAGTAGTTTTTAAAAAAAATTGCTACTCAAGTACTGAAAGAAAAAGTACAAGTACTGTGTTATGTAGTTATTAAAGAAAGAAGTCAAAAGTTTGAACATTATATTGTCTTTTATTATTTCAAATGATTAACCTAAAGGACAATCACAATTCCTTTGGCTGTAACTTTTTGTAAACAAAAACAGATAAAGTATGTCCCTCCCTTTCCCCTTTAAAGCATCCCTCCTTCCCTGCATGTTTTTTTTTTCTCCACAGCTTATTAGTGCGCAAAATCATATATAAACCAATGTGATATACAACAATATATTCCAATAATGAAATAAAGGAAGAGTGTATGAAATCAAAGTCAATAAAAAGTCCATACATATAATGCCATAATGCCATAATACCATATATATGTGACAAAAGAAGATGAATATATTTTCAAAGGTGCAGGAGTCAAACAGGTGCTATTACAAATAATAGGTGCAGACTTCCACCACCTTGTGTAAGTGCAAAATAATATCCAAATAGACTCTTCCAGTGAAACAAAACTGCAAAACCTGTGCTCTCAACTTCCAGTGAATAAAGCAAAATCAGCCTCTTACCAGAAAAAAGGTCTATGTATGCTTGTTACTCTCCTTGGTTGGGGGAGGTTCTTCCCCTTAACAGCAGATATGTAGACCATTTCATTTATACATACAGTAGCATTTATTTTCGTATGTGCTGATTTACACATGACATTATACACATTTTTTGAACTTCATGAAAACTGCCATCTACTGTTTTGGCAGTGGTAATTTTTATAATTGCGATGGGAACCTCTCCCTAGTATAGTTATAGCAGAGTGACACGCGGTGCTATGTGACTCCAGCTTATATAGAGTCTGGGTCACATGCTGCACTGGCCAATCACAGCCATGCCATTAGTAGGCATGGCTGTGATGGCTTCTAGGGCACACTATTTAAACGCTTGCTGATTGGCTGCCTGGCACCTGTTGAAACCACGCCATTAAAACCGCGCCAAAACATCAAATAACATTACCGAACAACGGACAGTACCCGAACATACAGTGAAATGTTCGGGTTCGGGTACCGAATACCCAAAAGTCCGGTACAAACCCAAACAATACAGTCCGGGTTCGCTCAACCATACTTATAGAGCAATAAAAATCTTACGGGGGGGCGTGGCTTGGCGCGGAACGTGGATGGCCGCTTGATCTCTCAGCTCCCGGCCGGCGTGTGAGATTAAAGCTGATTTTTAGCCTTTCCCCTCCATCGACAGCCTAGCAAAGATGACGGGGAGAGCTAGTACCCACTCCTCACCCTCCAGATCGCGCTCACCCCGCGGTAAGAACTCCGGCAGCACCCGCAGCATTCCGGAACTCTTTCGGCAGCCTCAGCAGGTACGCGAGGCCCCGGCTCAGACCAAGGCCTACTCGGAAGTGCTCCGAGGTACCTCCGCCCCGCAGTCTGTGACTGACCATCCTAGCACCATGCAGCAAGGTGACCCGAACTCGGCCATGGACACGCTTGCCCCTCCACAAAATCCCTCACATTTGCGGCCAGTCACCTTCCCTGAAATGCGCTCCATAGCAGATGAGCTAAAGGCCTCTTGGGCTATGGCTATAGCTGATCTTAGGAGGGACTTTAACTCTATCAACACCAGAGTTACTGAAGTAGAAGACAAAGTATTCTCCCAGGAAGATTCTATCCAAACCTTGTCCCACTCAGTACAGTCCCATAAATCGCAATTCAGGGATATGCAAAGGCAACTCGAAGATTTGGATAATAGAGGCCGTCGCCATAACCTGCGCGTGAGAGGCATCCCAGAGTCGGTGGAACAAGCTCAGGTGACAAAAGCTACCATTGCCATTTTTAATGATGCATTAGGCAGGCCACCTGAAGCCCCAATCGAGGTTGAACGCCTTCACAGGGCCCTCAGGCCTAAACCGAGAGACACTGACCCCCCTAGGGATATTGTCTGTTGTTTAGTCAACTTTAAATTGAAGGAAGACATCTTAAGGAGGACAAGAGACCGTCACACCCTCCTGTATCAGGGATCTGATATTAAGATCTTCCAAGACCTGTCCCCAATAACTCTGCAACGTAGACGGGACATGAGACCCCTACTTGATTTATTACGAGCAAGAAACATCCAGTATCGGTGGAAATTCCCGTTCTGCCTGTCTGCCTCGGCGAACGGACGCACAGCCAATCTGAAGATCCCAGAAGAAATGCACAACTTCTGCAATACACTTAACATACCTTATATAGAGCTTCCAGATTGGTACAGGCCGCTCAACTCTCGGTCCCTCCGTAGAACCAACTCCACCGACGCAATTCCGGAGAGAGATGAGTTCCATATAAGGCGCCCAAGATCCTCATCTCCTGGACCTGCAATACCCACCCGAAGCGCGATGCAAGATAGACAAAGTCCAACCGCTTCCCCGGTTCACCGGCGTCCGAGACAAGAATGATATCTCAAGTCCTACACCCCTCAAGTGCTGAATATATTTCTGCATCCCCTCTCCCCCTTTTCTCTTACTTTTTCGCTGTCTCACTGTATCCCCCCCACAAGACATTCCTCCACCTGCCCTCTTATGTTTTTTTTTTCCACAGACTCTGATCTACATTGATGTCTTCCCATGCGCTAGAATACATCACCCTTTCCAAGCTCACAGACTTCCGGACTTCTACATCCCTGGTCACAGGTGAAGATCTTGCTGATGAACCGAACTGAACCTCTCCACTGGTCGTCCCCCCGATGACAGGACTCGTTTCTCACCTGGTTGGGTAATGTACCTAGCACCACATATGCAACCCTCCCTCAGAGTAGTTTTGCACCAACTACTTTGACTGAGCAACCAGGGACACTTGGACTTTTCTTTTTTATTTTCCTCCCCCTTGATACCAACGTAAAAAGTATTGGGTATACCCTCTAATGCCTTTACAAAATCTGGCGGGCTGCCCGGATCTATCTGTACCTTCTTCTCCCATGGTTGGAATCAATCTTGTTATGGGAGGAAACGGGGGGGGGGAGGGTTAGGGAGGACAGGGATGAATGACTTTAAGATTGAGATCTTCTATACACAACATTCCAATTAAGAAACAAGCGAAATTACTACCCCAATCCAGATTGATACAATGTGATGTCTCCAAAATATAGCTTGGATTTACTCTGAGATCTCTAGACCCCTTTCAATTCTTATGGGGAAGATCCGGTCAGCCCGACCAAAGCATTATCTACGTATATGTAATGTTTAACATGTACCCTCCGACCCTGCTTTTCACTACCCCAATACCAATCTATCCCTAAACAACATACCTTTTTACATTTAACTTTATGTTGTATGTTCAATATTCACCGTCCTATTCTCATACCTAATATACCTCATTCCCTGGAAACCTCTGTTGCTCTTCGCTTCTAAACCATAGCCCAAATATCCCATTGAGGAAGGATATATTCTTCCCATACTCCTTAGCTGTAGATCAGTATCCCCAGCCTATCTCACAACCACATACATCATCTATGCTCCCTGACTATCTCCCCAATCATCCAATCCTCTCACTCTAATTGTCACGATTGGAGGGGCACTTAACCCCACCACAATCACCCTCCACATGCCGGCCGGCAGTACCTCTAAATATATTTGTTATCTCGTTCTGATACTTACCACTTACCCCACAGGATAGGTTGAGTGTATTCAACGCTCTTCCTGTCAACTCTTCCGACAATTGTAAATCCAGTTAGGGTGTGAATCGTTTTCATACCCTATTTTTCGGTCTTTAACCCCTTTTACTTACCCTTACCTTACCCTTCCTTTTTCTTACTGCCCCCTCCTACATTTCCCCAACCTTCTCGTACCCCTTAATCCTCTCCGTTCCCGGCGGTCTCTGCCTCCTGTGCTAACTTGGTTATATTCTCAAAACCACCACATTTACGTCCCCCATTTTGAGGGACCAGCAACCTTTCTTGTGATGACGTCCTCTTCAGACTCCCCCAAATCTTCTCCACTCAAGATCGTATCTTTGAATGTCAAGGGTTTAAATAAACCAGAGAAGCGCAGCCAAGTACTAGACATAATGCACAAGCTAAAAGCTGATATCATATTCCTCCAAGAAACGCACTTCCACGCACAAAACACTCCAAAACTTGGCAACCTTCGTTATCCCACATCCTACCTGGCCACCAACCCACTAGGTAAGACTAAAGGAGTAGCAGTTCTCCTGTCCAAACACCTAGACTGGAAATGCATTGATTCTATTGTTGATCCTGACGGTAGATATATCCTCCTAAAGGGCACCATTTCGCAAAAACCGTTCACATTAGCAAACATTTACAGTCCCAACTCGGCACAAGTTCCGTTTTTCAGGAAAATATCATCCTTACTAGCAGGCTTCCAGCAAGGAATCACGATACTAGGTGGAGACTTTAATGTGGCACTAGATCCAATCTTAGACTCGTCTTCCGGAACAACATCTCTCCCATACAAGGCTCTTAAACAGATTAGACAGTCCCTCCATGATCTACTTCTCCATGACACCTGGAGAACGCTGAATCCCTCGGCCAAAGATTTCACTTTCTTTTCCCCGCCTCACCAAAAATATTCTAGACTAGATTATATTTTCCTCTCTCAAAAAGATCTACCCCTGATCAGGAAGCCAACAATTGAGCCAATGTTGATTTCAGACCACCACCCCGTATCCCTGACAATATCAATACCCAAAGATTTTTCACATAACAAATTCTGGAGATTGGATTCCTCACTTCTTACCCACGAACCAGACATCCAATACATAAGGCACAAACTTACTGAATATTTCTCGGTTAACAATGACGATGATGTATCCCCCATAACTATCTGGGAGGCGCACAAATGTGTCATGAGAGGCTCACTTATCTCTCTTAAATCGTCTAAGAAGAAAGCCCTCGAAGCCCACACCCGATCCCTAATCGACAAAATCCGGGATTTAGAAAAAGCACATAAAAGCACTAAAGCCCAGCACACGTATCTAGAACTCGTCCACAATAGACAGCTGCTACTTGATGAGTTACATATTAAAGTTAAACGCAAATTCATTCTTCAACAGAAACTATTTTATGAATTCGGGAATAAAAGTAGCAAATTCCTGGCCAAAGCCCTTCAAGAGAAAAAAGCCAAGACCTCTATTCATTCAATTAGAGACAAACATGGAAATACCTACGTTAAAACTCCTGACATTGCTTACCAGTTTGAGAAGTATTACGCCCAATTATACAACCTAGACCGCGCAATCCCAGAGCAGACACAAAACTCCCTCATTCATGACTTCCTCCAGAATGCGTGCCCTAAAACCCTTAATTCCTCACAAACTAGTGATTTAGAAAACCCCTTATTGGAAGAAGAACTCAAGCTAGCAATCTCCCAACTTAAAGCGGGCAAGAGCCCAGGCCCAGATGGATTCACAGCCCCTTATTATAAGACTTTCGCAACCTTACTTTCCGCACCACTGTTGAAAGCGTTCAACGCACTGGCCTCTCCCCCTTATCCTCACAATAGACTATTAGACGCTCACATCTCCGTGATACCCAAAGAAAACAAAGACCCATCCTGTGTGTCCAATTACAGACCTATCTCTTTACTAAATGTCGACATAAAACTCTTTGCCAAAATCATAGCAAACAGACTTCTCCCCCTAATCCCCCAGTTGATAGATAAAGACCAGGTGGGCTTTGTCCCTGGACGTGAGGCTCGTGATAACACGATTAAAGCCATCAATATCCACCATTGGATAACTTCAAACAAGTTAAAGGGTTTCATGCTCTCTCTCGATGCAGAGAAGGCGTTCGACAGGCTCGACTGGAACTATATGGCAGGTGTTTTAAAACATATAGGCATTCCTGACCGCTTGCTCACCCTCATACTTGCCTTGTACTCTACACCCTCGGCCTGTGTGAGGGTCAATGGGAGCCTGTCGGGCGCCTTCTCCATTGGAAACGGGACGAGACAGGGATGCCCCTTGTCCCCGATCCTATTTATTTTAACCCTGGAACCCTTTTTACGATCCCTTGCGTTAAACCCAAACATGTCAGGAATAACTGTTTCACATCGCACATATAAAATAGCGGCTTTCGCCGATGACATTCTCTTATTTCTTAGTAATCCTCTTATATCCATCCCATCCCTCCTGCAGGAATTCAAACTCTTCCAAAAAATTTCTAATTTTAAAATCAACTTCTCGAAATCGAATGCCCTCAACATATCCTTACCCAAAAACCTGGTAGACCAATGTAAATCCAACTTCCCCTTCCAATGGACACATTCTTCAATTAAATATCTTGGTATCCACCTTACTAACAATTTGACTGACCTCTTCCCCACAAATTTTCTCCCAGTACTGCAAACGATTAGAGATGATATTAAAAGATGGTCCAAACCGCATTTTTCTTGGTTTGGTCGTGCTGCCATCATTAAGATGAATATTCTCCCGCGTTTACTCTTCCTTCTCCAGGCCATCCCAATTAAAATTCCCAAAACTTTTTTTAATTCATTCAAATCCCTCTGCACTAAATTCCTGTGGTTTCAGAAAAATCCCAGGCTTTCTTTCGCCCTTCTGTCTAAATCGAAAGCAGAGGGTGGTATAGGTCTTCCGGACCTCCAGAAGTATCATTGGGCCTGTCATATGACAAGAGTTCTAGACTGGTTCCTACACGAACCCAACAAAGACTGGGTAGTTTTGGAAAAATCCTTTTGTACTCTACCCCTTCGTACTATTCTCTGGTCTGCAAAAGATCACGCACCCCTATCACTAAAAAAACACCCCCTCATACATGCAACTCTATCTTCCTTCAGGGACGCTTGTAATCTAACTGCGATCTCTTCGGCTCCTGGTCCTTTAACCCCGATTAAACTAAACCCGGACTTCCTCCCTGGGATGTCTCCTTCATTTTTAAGTAATATATGGCAAGATGAACACATTGCTGCTTTTCACTTCTTCGAAAAAGGAACACTTTTGGACCGCGCTCAAATTAAATCTAATGCATTATCCGCCCCCATCCCCAGTTGGTCTTATTTTCAGATCAGACATTTCCTCAACTCACATAACCAATCTGGAGAGCTGTCGAGAGACCTTTCTACATTTGAAAAGTTATGTCTACACAATTCACCCAAGCGCCATCTCATTTCTATCACATATAATCTCCTGATTACAGATCCACAAGGTAATATCAACAAAGCAAAACCAAGATGGGAAACAGATCTCAACATCTCCTTCTCTGATAAAGAATGGGAAAACATGTCTCAGATCACACATAAAGCCTCCCTTAATGTTTCCACACAGGAGAACTGCTACAAACTATTAACTAGGTGGTACCGAACCCCAGCGCTCCTCCACAAATTTAATCCTAACATCCCAGACACATGCTGGAGGTGTCGTTCCGACACGGGAACCCTCCTCCATATCTTTTGGACCTGTCCAAAGATCCGTCCTTTCTGGAACTCAATTCGTGACACAATCACTAAAGATCTGAATATAGATATCACCTTCTCACCCGCCCAGTTTCTACTACACTTTACTGAAACCCCTCCTCATAGATACTGCAAATCCCTCATACCTCATCTGCTTAATGCAGCCAAGGCATGTATCCCGCCCCATTGGAAATCAACCAATCTGCCTACAAAACAGGAATGGCTAAATAGAATGGATAAAATTGCTAAATTAGAAGAGTTGATAGCTATTGCCCGTGATAGAACAGATTTATATGCTAAAATATGGGCTCCCTGGACCTTGTTCCGTGGGTCTTATTCTCAAGCTTCTTCTTCCAACATACATGGAATACCGACCTAGCCTATAAATAATAACTCATGATACTCCTGCTGTTAACCCTTCAAGATTGCTCCACATCTCCTATGGATTCTTAGGAAAACATATTGCCAACCCTTTTTGTCCGACTGGACTCGGGCCCGTGGATCCCTCCCGCCCCTACACAAGGGAAGTAGTGGGAGTGGATCTCGGATCCGTCTTCAGTTGATAATTTACTAACCTTGATATTCACCAGTTGCTTGATTTGGTCATCCTCAGATTTATCAACCGCTTTGGTTCGGAGGCAGGGACCGCCGATGCCTTCCCTCCCTCCCCCTTTACCCTACCCAACTACTCCCCCATCCTCTTCTACCTACCCCTCCTCCCTCCCCCCCACTCTTCTTCCCCCTCTCCTCGTCAATTCACACAACACTTCCCATTTCTAGTGGGAAGTTGGACCCTGATCATAGGAAACTCCAACTCCCTATAGGAACATACTTTCTCTCATATGATCATATTAATGATTTTTTTTTTTTTTTTCTTTACGACTCTAACCTTTCCAAACCCCGCACGCCCAATTCCATCAGGAATCTCTGTTTAGAATAAGTACGTTACTTTTATACGCCTAATGGACGAATCACCCCCGCAACAACTTTGCTTAGACGTGATACCGAATGCCTCTACTCGCCCTTTTTGTTTTGTTTTGTTTAAAAACTGAACGGGAAATCAGCCCTTGAAAGAATGGTTTCATGATCCTCCGTTTTGTAGGCTTAAAGAGTTATGGAGGGCAGAATATTATTGTTACCTACTTTGTTTCAGCTCGATAAGCAATATTCATGATATACTGCTTTTCTTTGCATGACATGTTGTCTTTCTCATGGAAACCATGCTAGTTAAAGTTAAAGTTGTTGACAAATTTTTGTTTCTTGTACGAAGAGATTGTATGTTCTGTATACTTTCTGACAATTTCTAAATAAAAATTTTTTTGGAGATTTATGAGTAGAAGTCTGACGAGATAATATGTCCTATATGTATGAGATTCCTTTATATTTGGTAGAGGTCTGAATACAAAAAGATAGTAGCTCTTTGGATACTACTCCATTGGTGATGGTACAGAAGAGAGTATGTGGCGGATCCTGAGATATATGTAAAAGTCCTTATTAGGCAGATTGTATGAGTCTGAGAGTTGTTGGGAGGTTTTAAGGTCTGGATGTTGGTATAGATCTCTGATTTGGTTAATTCCTGCCAGAGTCAAACGTTGAAGTGGGAGATCTGGGGAAAGAAGTTGTAAGGCAGAAAGTGGCAGTAGAGATAATGCTTTCAAGTGGATCCCTTGGTAAACTTGTTGTATGGCCTTCCGGGCTGCAACCCCGCCATTGACCATAGGTAAGAAGGAGCGAGGTGGATGGTAGTTAAGCCAAGTCACTGCAAACAGTAGATGGGGAAATTTAGGGAGTGCAGTAGATTCAATTTGGAGCTAGGTTGCAGTAGAATGTGAGGACCATCATTGTTTTGCTTGGTCTAATATGACCGCTTCTTGATACAGTTTAATATTAGGAGCTCCAAGGATGATGAAACAGTTAAAGATTAGTTGGATTTTTAAAAATATCAGCTTGCAGGATTGGCAATGGCAGAGTTCTAAAGAAATAAAGACCATGTGGGAGGAGGAACATTTTGGCTAGAGCTATGCATCCTGCCCAGAATGCTTTAATAAGTGACATGGAAAAACTAATATTTTGAAGTTTCTGAAGAAGAGAGGTTAGGTTAGTATGCAGAAGCATAGTAGAAGGAGAGGTTAGTTGGATGCCCAAATAAGTACTGGTTGAGTTGGGGGCCCAGGAGAAGGGGAAAATTTCGGAGATACCAATTTTAAGTGAGCGGGGAGAGAAAACCCACTCATAAGTGATTTAAAGGGGTTTCATTTTTTACAATGATACTGCACTAAGGTTTTCTAGGACTTGGCACAGGGTAGGAAGCGAGCGCAACGAGTCTGTGAGTGAGATGATAGACACAATAAACATATACAATAAAAATCAGAGCTGTGCTAGCATAAGTTGAATGCATCCATGAAACATGGATTAAATAAAGAGAAAAATATATTAAAAAATAATGTCCATCCAGGTAAATTACACCAGTGCAAAAATAGTGAAAATAAATAAAAAAAAGTTTTTTTGATAAATCCAAATATTATAGATCAGGCTCCGCCCCATGATAACAACAGTATATCCTCCACCATACAGATTGCCTGCTTACCGACTTATAGAGACCTCTCAGGGTCAAACACGCCTGTGGCTTAAACCTAGCCAGGGCCTTGATCCATCCACAGAGTGATAGGCCAATCCCACCGAGCACAGGCAGCACTAAAGTAGGATCAGCAAGCAGCATGCAATCACAAATGCAGACCTTCTCAGAACTCCACCTCAGCTCAGGATGTCCCACCCATTGCCATTCCCCAAAATGCATAAACTCCCCATAGTGTAATATAGTACAGAACTTTAATACTGATAAAAAAGGTTACACTTACAGTGAGAATAGCGTAAAGACTTAGAAGAACAAAAAAAACGTCCGGCTGTAGACAAACGCCCATCCTTCTTGGATTTCAGATATGCATATCCCTTGTACGATATTACACTATGGTGAGTTTATGTCTTTTGGGGAACAGCATAGAGTGGGACATCCTGAGCTGACGTCAAGTTCCGAGGAGGTTTGCATCCGTAATTGTATGCTGCTTGCTGATCCTACGTTGGTGCTGCCTGTGCTCGGTGGGATTTGCCTATCTTTCTGTGGATGGATCAAGGCTCTGGCTGGGTTTAACCAGTTTAGGACTGATAGGTTTTACCCCATTAATGACCAGGCCATTTTTTTGCAATACGGCACTGTGCTATTTTAACTGACAATTGCGCAGTCGTGCAATGCTGTACCCAAATAATAGTAATGTACTTTTTTTTCCCACAAATAGAGCTTTCTTTTGGTGGTATTTGATCACCTCTGCAATATTTATTTTTTGCGCTATAAACAAAAAAAGAGCTATAGTTCTGAAAAAAAATATATATATTTTTTTACTTTCTGCTATAAAACATTCCCAATAAATAAAAAAAGAAAATCCAATTTTTTTCATCATTTTAGGCCAATATGTATTCTGCTACATATTTTTGGTAAAAAAATCCCAGTAAGTGTATATTGATTGGTTTGCGCAAAAGTTATTGAATCTACAAACTAGGGGAAATATTCATATAATTTTTATTTACTTATTTTTTTGTACTAGTAATGGCAGTGATCAGGCATTTTTAGCGGGACTGCGACAATGGGGCGTACAGATCGGACGCCTAACTGACATTTTTGACACTTTTGGGGGGACCAGTGACATTACTACAGTAATCAGTGCTAAAAATATGTACTGTTACTGTAGTAATGACACTGGCTGGGAAGGGGTTAACACCAGGGGCGATTAAAGGGTTAAATGTGTGCCTAGGGGGGGCTTTCTAATTGTGTGGGGGATGGGCTCACTGGATGAACACATAAATAGGAGGATGAATGTGAGAACTTGAATAATTAGGAGGAATACAGAATCCCTGTGTTCATCACTCACAGAAATGCGGTTTGCTGTGTTTACATCGTCAGACCTCTGTTCTGTCTTCATGGAGAGCGATCGCAGGTGGACATTGCGGCTGTCAGATCTGCTGATTGGCTCCCCCTCTAGTCAACCGGCGCATGCGCCAACAGTAACTGCTGCACGAAGCAACGTACATGTACGTCGTTTCGTGTAACAGAACCGTCCTGCAGCCATAAAACTACGGCGACTGGTCGGCAAGTGGTTAAGTCGCAGGGGTGTTTGACCTTGAGAGGTCTCTATAAGTTGGTAAGCAGGCAACCTGTATGGTGGAGGATATACTGCACTTTGGGTGTTATTATCATGAGACCAAATCTGATTTATAACATTTTGATTTATCCAAAGACCTTTTTTTTATTTTCACTATTTTTGCACTGGTGCAATTTACCTGGATGGACTTTATTTTTTAATAGTTTTTTCTCTTCATTTAATTCATGGTTCATGGATGAATTCAATGTATGCTAGAGCAGCTCTGATTTTCATTGTGGGAAACGTGTCCTACTGTTATTCTTGAGATAAGGGGGCTAAACCAGATAGTACATAGTTAGTCAGGCGGAAAAAAGACACAAGTCTATCTGGCTCAACCAATAAAAAACAAAAAAACTGTAAAAAAACCCCAACCAAACAATCCCATATACACAATCCTATACCAGCAGTTGATCCAGAGGGGCAAAAAAATCCCAGCAAAGCATGATCCAATTCACTACAGCAGGGGAAAAAAAATCCTTCCAGTTCCCCCAAGAGGCAATCGGATATTCCCTGGATCAACTTTTCTTATAAATATTAGTACTCATTTATATTCTATACACCCAGGAAAGAATCCAGGCCTTCTTTTTAAAGCAATCTAGTGAGCTAGCCAGAACCACCTCTGGAGGGAGTCAATTCCACATTTTCACAGCTTATACGGTGAAGAAACCTTTCAGTATTTGGAGACAAAATCTGTGATTAAATTAAGGACACTGTAACTGGGGTGGCAGGGATTAAGGACATATGACTGGTATGCTGGTAACCAGGGACACTGCAATGGATGTAGTGGTGATTAGGGATGATCGAACTTTTTAAAAGTTCGGTTCGACCAGAACACCCGAATTTACAGAAAGTTCGGCCCAGATTTCAGAACCCCATTGAAATCAATGGGACCCGAACTTCGGTAATCAAAAAACCCCATTTTGAAGCCCTAAAACCCAATAAATGCCCCTAAAAAGGGCCTAGGGTTCTGGGTCATGCCCCAGAGACTATTAATCACACACAAAAAAGTTCTTAAAAATTGTCATTTTTGATAGAGAGCCAATTATTGAAAAAATTATTGAAAAAAAAAAATGAGATTTCTTTTGATTTAGTGTCTGTGGGGTCTAAAAAGTGTACCTGTGAAGTCTCAGCTCTGTAGCATGTCCAGAACCAGAAAAAAAAAATAAATATAGAACAGGGATATGGCTCTGCTATTTTCACACCTTGCCGGTTTTGTAGCAAGCGTTTTTTTGTGCATTTTTTGGGGTCTTTGGAGGCAGGCAAAACATCTGAACTTCTGTATAGGGGTATATATACACACACACTTATATGTATTTATACACATACACACATATAGGTGTGATAGGAGCGGAGACATATGGCTGTTAATTATTTAATTAGCGCAAGCATAGTGTTCTGCTATTTTCACACCTATATATATGTATGTGTATAAATACATATAAGTGTGTGTGTATATATACCCATATACAGAAGTTCAGATGTTTTGCCTGCCTCCAAAGACCCACAGAAAATGCCCAAAAAAATTTTTTTATGGGCATTGTTTGTGGGTCTTTGGAGGCAGGCAAAACATCTGAACTTCTGTATAGGGGTATATATACACACACACTTATATGCCTGTTAATTATTTCATTAGCGCAAGCATAGTGTTCTGCTACTTTCACACCTATATATGTGTATGTGTATATATACATACATGTGTGTATATATACCCCTATACAGAAGTTCAAATGTCATGCCTGACTCCAAACATGTCCTCAAAAAAGCCCTATAAACGCCTGCAGCAAAAGCAGGGTGACAGGCGAGAAGCCATATTGCTGTTCTATAAGTGACCTAAGAGAAACAATCTTTTCTCTATAGCGGTCACCCTGAAATGGAAGGGTTTGGTCACCCTGCCATAGCAGTCAGAGTCAGTTCACCCTACACTACACTACGGTCACCCTGGCACTTAACTCTTTCCCTACAGAAACTAGATTTTTGAATCTAACTAAAGTGGAAAATAGCACCCTAACTACACTAGATATCCCTTTCCTCACACTAATAATTGCTATATGACACTTTGAAGCAGAAGTAACAGAACTGCTTCCACTCTCTTCCACGTCCCTGTATTACAATGCTAGGAATTTGGCGGGGCTATCTTATATACAGGGGGGCGTATTCACTAATGATTGGCCTCTGGACCTCCTAGTCACTCCAATCTCATTCCTAGCATTCTCCTGCCCCCTCAATTGCCTTTTACTGATGGTTCTGGTCCAATCACGGCTTTTAAAGCCCATTTCCTGTCACATTGCATTTTGGTTGGTTCTGGTTGCCGAATTCCGAACTTTTTCAGCAAAAAGTTTGGAATTCGGCCGAACCTCGAACAGCCAATGTTCGGGTCGAACCGATGGTCGACCCGAATCATTCGATCGTCCCTAGTGGGGATTAGGGACAATGATTGGTGACAGTATGTAAAAAAAAAAAAAAAAAATGACATGTACCTATGTATGTGTGTGTGTATATGTGTATATATATATATATATATATATATATATATATATATATATATATATATATATATATATATATATATATATATATATATATATATACATATACATAAACAGTATATATATATATATATATATATATATATATATATATATATATATATATATTTTTTTTACACACTGTCACCAGAGTAGTGCAGTGTCACCCTAGAGATACTGTACTACTCTGGCAATGGTGATCTGGATTTTTTTTTTTTTTACACTGTTGCTTTTTACAGTGATGATCACTGTAATATCAATTGTTTTAACTGTCCTGAATGGCTTTCATTCACGAATGGCTTGTTTACCATTGTGATTGCTTTGATTGGATACAGCTATCACACGGCACAGGGCCACTGTGAATGGCCCTGTATTATGTTATCACTATGACCAATCACAGAGATCACAATAGTAAACAAGCTGCAATGAGATAACCCCATTCACAACAGTTGTATATACATGTTATCAAATGAACACTGTTATTGGTCACAGTGATCACATGATACTTGGGCCCTCAGAGCCCCAGTACTGAGCACTGTGATACATTGTGTCCACTGGACACAGCGGTCACAGGATTGCATGCGAGTGGAAGGATGTTCCTGGATGTCCTCCCCAGAATTTTTAGAGAACCAGCCTAGTATTATATGTACATTAGCCAGGCAGAAAGTGGTAAAAGCCCTACCTGTCCTCCAAAAAACTATGTATATACTGTACCTTAGGATAGACTACAAACATTAGAAGGTATAATGTGCAGAACCAGACTATCAGCAACTGGAAACTGGAAACTTTGGGGATTTATGGAGAAAATGGCCTGGGACACAAGTCGTTAAACTAACATGGTGACTAGTTGGGGGAAAGCGGAGTATTTGGTATCAAGACCTCATCTTTTTTAAGTAACAAATAGAAGTCAAGAGTAAGAGTTCATTGTAGTGGCTGTATCAGGTGAGCAGAGTGAGGTATACCTGTGCATATACAGTAACTTATTCTTAAAGTTGATGCAAGGACTAAGTCACCGAATGGGTAAATACATATATTTATGTTGTTGTTTAGATGCTGTTTTTAAATACCAAAAGACAAATAAGGAAATATACTCATTAGGAAAAACGATGTTGTGATGAGGAACATATAATTTCATCTTGTTTGGAAACACTAAAAAGCTCTTTATTCATGTGCACTTGACTTTAATGCAATTTTCACCTACATTACCTCCTACTGAATTTCAGTAATGTACATGTTTCCTACAGTTATACAAGTACCCATTAGTTGCAATGGAGTTTTCTTCCCTAACTAAATATTTGTATCATATTGGAAATAATAATAAAAAAAAAACGTTTATTTTTACGTTTTATTTTACAAATTTTAAATATAAGCAACATAAAAGTTGACAGAATAAAGTTAGTAAACTTATGTCTACTTGCAAAAATACTTAGCGTCATTAAACCCGACACAATGAAAATCTCTCATAACTTACTATCTAATAGTGTGTGCATATTCATAAAGTTGGTAAAAAAAACTTTTGTATGTACTAAAATATATCTGGTTGATCCTGTCTTCAGCTGCCGATCCCTCTTTCTGTGCCCTTCCACTGCAGCCTGAGTTTGTATAGCCCAGCTGTTGCTGCATCGATGCATTCTCTGCTTTACATCACATAAGGGCTGTTTACTTCCTCATTGTTTTTTTTTAGTTTCAATATTTTTATTGAGATTATAAAGTTTAACAATACAAGCAAAGTAGTACAGAACAGAAACCGACAAAGTAAGTGGGGAGGAGGGAAGGGAGGGGGGGGGGGAGCATAGGAGGTGGGAAGTGTTGCAGCGGAATTAGTCATCATGGGTAGTAATCAAGGGTGATATGACCATGGATATGAGAGATAGCATCACATCAAATAACAATAAATCTCATAGAGATGAGCAAACTTTGAGAAGGAGATGCCGGTCCAGGGTGCTCGATCCCCAACACCCCAAGGTGGGATCAAGCTGTGTACAGGGAGAGCACCCCTAGGAGGGGCATTCATAACAATAACAGTAAACATTCAACTAGTAAACTTTGTAAACCAAGTTTTCCATGGGGGCTGTCAGTCAGCTAGTTTCTTGTAGGATACCTTGTTGGGGGATAGGGCAAGTTCATAGGTGTGTGGATAGTTTGAACCATGTCTATAATAGTTGGAGGATACTGGGATTTCCATTTACGAACAATGGATAGTCTAGCGGCCAGCAGAATGTTGGTCACTAATTTCCTTGTTGAGGGAGGGTACTTGTCAATGGATATATTGAGTATGGCCAGGGCAGGGTCAGGTGGGGATGTGTACTCAGATGCTTGTGCAACAATGCGGAAAGTTGCGTTCCAGAAGTCTGAGATGCATGGGTAGGACCACAAGATATGGAGCAGAGTTCCGTTGATCCACAGTTCCGCCAGCATAGGGGCGATGGGTGTTGGGGAAATTTAGAAAGAATCTCGGGTGTTAGGTACCATCGATGGGTGATCTTTACTGAGAGTTCTTGGAGAGAGGTACAAGCTGTGGCTTTATGGATGTTACCTAGGGCTAGTTTCCATTGTCTTTCGGGATACTCGCATTGAAGATTTAATTCCCACTTTACCATTGAGGAAAGTTTAGTGAATACCAGTTTTTCACCAAGGAGATTATAGAATGTCGATATACCTTTTCCGGTGGTATTGGGCGTCGTAAAGTATAGGTGAGCAATCACGGGTATAGAAATGAAGATGTGAGGATGGTGTTGCATACAATGGGATAATTGTAAAAATCTAAAATAATCAATTGGATTGAGGCCAAACATTGATCTCATAGATGAGAAAGGAATCAGTTTACTTTGAGATAAGAGCGTGTTAAGGGAAGTAACACCTTTGCGTTCCCAGTTAGATACTGGAAAGTCAGGTATAAGATGGTGTAAGGTAGAGATTGGTGCGTGTAATTGGGTAAGTGGTGTAGAGGACCAGGTGGACGTGGAGAATTTCCACCAGGCTTTAATGGCAGCTATAAGGGTGGGAGGCAGGGAAGTAGGTAGGCGCGAGGAGGGTCGAAGACTGATCAACCAAGGCTTGAAGTTCTGGTAGGGAATGTTCAAGCATTCCATGGTCAGCCACTGTGGTGAGGATGAGTCGTCGAACCAGGGTTTGAGTAGAGAGAGCACGGTCGCTAAGTAATAGTTGGAGATGTTCGTCAAATAGGAGCCACCCACAGATCTATGTCTATGTAGTGTGTTTGATGCCGCTCGGGGTTTCTTGCCTTGCCAAATGTATTTATTGAGATGGACTTGTAGGGAGTTTAGAAACTTCTTTGTAAGAGGAATAGGCAGTTTCCTGAACAGATACAGGAGTTTCGGTAGGAGAGTCATCTTGAAGGCGCCAGGCGACCCACCCAAGAGAACTCAAATTTGGACAATTTGGCTAGTTCTTGAAGAAATTGCTCCCCAAAGGGGAGGAAGTTGAGACTAAAAAGTTGGTTAATGTGTTTAGTGAGGGAGATGCCAAGATATGTAATTTTGGAGTCCCGCCACGGGTAAGGGTATAAATGAGTGAGTAGATTCCTGGTAATACCGATGATACCTAAATCTAAAATGTGTGATTTGGAGGAATTCACTTTATAGAATGAAATATTACCGAATGTTGCGAGGGCTGACTGTATAAGCGGGAGAGAAGTGAGGGGGTTAGTGATAATGAGAATGATGTCATCTGCAAAGAGACTTATTTTATGTTGCGTGGAGCCTGTGGTAATGCCGGAGATGGAGGGGTCAGAGCGGATTAATTCAGCTAAAGGCTCGATGACTAAATTGAAGATCAGAGGGGACAAAGGGCACCCCTGTCTAGTTCCGTTTTTAATTTTAAAAGGGTGAGAGAGCATTTCATCATTGTATACTCTTGCCGAGGGGTTTTTGTAAATAGCTAGAATGGCCGATAGGATATTGCCTGTAAGTGCCAGTTCACATTATTGCGGCTTGCAAGATCGCATGTAATTCGGAGCACACTGCTCCTTCATTACATGCGATCTCCTGTGCGGATGCAAATTCAGCCATACACTTTCTATGGCTGAATTTGCACTGCATCCGCACCAAAGACGCACAGGAGGCATTTTTTGAGCCGCCTCAGAATCGGATCGCACAGTGGTTCACACTTGTGCGATCCGATTCTGTGCGAACGCTCAGATCGCACTGCGTTATGCGATAAAACTGGGGGTGTCATTAACATTTAATTGACACCCCCTGCGTATCGCATATGGCAGTGTGAACTGCCAGATGTGCGGATGCGATGCGGGAACAGGCTGCATATTCGCAGCCTTCCCGCATCGCACAAGTGTGAACCGAGCCTAAAGCCGAATTTCTGGAGGACCACGGACAGGTATGACCAGTTGACCCTGTCGAACGCCTTCTCTGCGTCCAAGGACAGGAGCAGAGAAGGCATTCTGGTCTGGTGAGCTGTATGTATAATATTGATGAGTCTCCTGGTGGCATCTGAAGTTTGACGGCCGGTGGTGAAGTCAGATTGGTCTTTGTGTATGATGGTGGGAAGGAGGGCACTGATTCGATTGGCCAGAATTTTGGCATACCGTTTAAGGTCGCAATTAAACAGGGAGATCGGTTGGAAGTTTTGTGAGGTTGTGGGCTCTTTTCCTGGTTTGGGTAGGGTGATAATTGTGGCAGACAGCATTTCATCAGGGAGAGAAGAAGATATGATGAACGTGAAAGGCGTTATTAAACATGGTGTGGAGGTGTGGGGCGAGAATGTGCTGGAATTGTTTGTAGTATTCCCCTGGGAGGCCATCCGGTCCCGGGGATTTGTGCGGTGGGAGGGTTTGGATAGTCGTGGTAATCTCCTCCACTGATATGGAGGCATTAAGGTCCATCAGTTGGGTAGGTGAGAGAGAGGGCAAATTTAGCTTGTCTAGAAAAGTAGATATGGAATCTGGATGTGGAGTACGGGTTTCCGGGTCGTCTGGTAAATTGTAGAGCTTTTTCTAGTAAACGCAGAAGGCGTTTGCTATGGCTTGAGGGTCCGTTAGTTTTTCTTGGGAGACAGGATGTACAGTAGTAGGAAAGGAAGTTTGGACTTGATGCGAGTGCCGTGGATACGGTGTGCCATGAGTTTACCAGATCTATTGCTGATTGTGCAGTATTTGGCCTTAAGGGTAAGTGCAGATTTTTCGTAGGAATCAAGCAGCAGTGATTTTAATTCTAGGCATAATGATAAAATTTGTTTGAGGGTGTCTGGGGACGGGTTGGTGGCATTAGTGGCATGTAGTGCGTCAATCGTGGCCAGGTGGTCAATGCGGCTAGTCTTGGCCTTTTTTGCCCTGGAACTCATTTGGATTAGGATACCCCTGAGGTAAGCTTTATGCGCAAGCCATATTGTAGTAGGGTCCGAAACTGAGTCCACATTATGGTGAAAAAGTTTGATAAGTGGGAGTTCATCCTCTCAGCGTAAGGGGGCAATTTCATAATGTAAGTGTTTGACCTCCATAACTTACGTGGTGGAGGTGAAAGTGTGTCTGGGATAGTGATGCTGATCGGGGAATGATCAGACCATGTAGTGGACTCAATTTCAGAGGCCCCGCTTTTACACAGTAGCCACTTATCAGCTAAGAATAAATCCAAGCGGGAGTAGGAGTTGTGTTTTTGCCTTATTGTAACTGCAAACATTTTATGCTTTATTCCTATTTGTTTTGAAGCACCGTATTATACATTTTCACCTAATGTGTTATATATGTTTGCAATTGTTTATTAATAAAAGCTTTTATTGAAAAAATAAAAAAATAAGGAGTTGTGGCCTGATGATAGGTGGGTATACTCTCTTTCTGAGGGGTGGTGAAATCTCCAAGCGTCAAGTAGAGAATGGTTACGGAGAAAAGTGGAAAGGTCCGGTCCTCGTCTCGAGGAAGAGTTAGTGGAGTTCATCTGCAGATCAGGAACCACATTGTAGTCCCCACACAGGAGCAGGGATCCTTGTTTGACAGAATGAACTTTTTTCATGAGTTTGTTGAGAAAGTGGACGGGTCACTTATTCGGGCGTAGAGGGAGACCAGTGTTAGTGCTAGTCCATTGAAAGAGCCTACAAGGATAATGAATCTCCCTTTCGAGTCTATGATGGAGTTAGACAGCTGAATAGTTATGGATTTGTGGAACACAATTAGGAATCTTTTGGTCTTTTTGGGGCCAGAGGCAAGAAACATATGGGGGAAGTCTTTGTGAGCGCAGTGTGGGGTGGCTTAGGCCTTAAAGTGCGTTTCTTGTACGCATACAACAGTGCATGAGAGTCGAGCTGCGGTTTTCCAAAGGTTTGCTCGTTTGGCTGGGTGATTGAGCTCATTCGCATTTAGCGATAACATTTTAAGTGGCATGGTGGCAAGTGAGAGTGGAGCTGTTGTTGGTACTCACAGTTTGTCTGTTGTAGTCCAGGCGGTTGTGTAGGTAAGCGGAGAGGTAGGTAGCAGACAGGTCCTTTGTTGACAGGATGATGGTCTCTGTAGGTAAAGAGGTTGCGATTCAGGAGATGAGGTGTAGGTCCAAGGACTGCTGTGGAGATGCTGCAAGAAGAGATGGAAAAAACAAGGGAAGGGAGGAAAAGACAAAAAGGGATGGGTAGGAACTGTGCTCGCCAAAGGCTATGAGCACTCAGCATGTTGCGCTATATGTTCCAGATGTTGGTTCAGGCACGAGGTGGAGGCAGATATGAGCAGAAGTGGGACTGACTAGCATCGCTCATCATGTTGTTTTCAGCGGTGTTGAGGAGAAGGTTTCCTAAAAGTGTTGAACCATGGTGAGGAGGGCCTGAGGGGGTATTTGAGCTGGTCTTGCAGAGGGGGTGGGTCAGGAATGATGTTCCAGGAGCGGAGGATATCGAGGCCTCTCTCCAGAGTGCTGACGGTATGGGATGAGCCGTCCTTGGTTATCACAAGTTTGGAGGGCTGTCTCCATTTATATTCTATCTGGTGGTTAGGAAGGGCCTTCGTGATAGTGTTTAATTTTCTTCTGAGGTCCAGGGTATATTTGGATAGGTCAGAGAACATTTGAATGTTACCATAGGGATGTGGGAGTTGCCCTAAGGATCTGGCCTTGGTCAGGATGTGTTCCTTAGTGTGGAAGAAGTGGATTTTCATGACGACATCCCATGCTACACTGGCTGGTAGGAAAGCAGGCTTGGGTATTCTGTGAATGCGATTAATAGTCAAATCTATGGCAGGGGTGTCAGGAAGGATAGTCGTGAAAAGATTCAGTACATATGTTTTAAGATCTGCGGGTTGAATTGTTTCAGGCAAACCACGCAATTTTAAGTTGTTACGGCGTGAGCAGTCCTCTAAATCAGCTAATTTAGATTTGATCCAATCTCTTTCGGTTATATTTTCTTCATGTATGTCAACTAAATCGTTAAAGGCCCGTACACACGTACCGATCGTCGGCATACAAACGTCGGTGGACGAAGGATCTGCCGATTGTACGCGTGTTAGTATGGTGCCTCCGACAGATGTCTGCGCACAATCCGCGGACAAAAGTCTTTCGTGCAAACATGAAAATATTTGTATGCCGACACCAGAACGGACGATTGTTCGCCTGTCAGTACACAATTCGGCCGACAGACCGCAGATTTGCAAGACTGGGCATGCTCAGAAAATAGAAAACACAGGGAAAGTTAACCATTACATGACATCACTTCTGCAGTCGGCGGACAAAATTCTTGTGCTGTCCTTGTGCTGTCTTTGCACTTTTCAGCAGACACCGACATCCCGGGGAGAAAAGAGGAACATTTGTAAGCCGACCATCGGTACGTGTGTACGGGGCTTTACAGTGAGTGTCACTTCGCCAATAGCGTTTTTTACTTGGTGCACTCTCATAGTTGCCAACATTTGAAAAAAATTTCCAGGGACACTTTGCAGCACAGCTTTCAATTACTTACCACACCCACTTCCCTGAAGCTCCGCCCACTCCACATAATTAATCGCCGCCTACTTATCAGATTATAGGGTCTATTTCATAAAGAGAGAATTACAGGAAATTGAAAAGGGAATTGAAAATTTAAGGCCAAAGTAGCAGAGTTGGAATAATTCTCCCATTCAGCTGCACTACTTCTGCCTAAAGTTTAAAATTCTCATCACAATTCCCTGCAATTCTAAAGTGTGAAATGTGCTCAGGTGTGATCATAGAAAAAATGGAATATGTAAATATAAATAAAGTGCAAGGTGTAAATAAGTATGATTATACTATCTGGTATAATTAGGTTTTATTGTACTTATTTACACCTAATACTTTATTTAGATTTACATATTCCATTTTTGTATGGTCACACCTGAGCACATTTGACACTTTATTCAACTTTGAATTCAGCCCTCTGTAGGGTGATAATTTTCATTTACATTAAACAATGTAGCATCCTTTCCTTCCTAACACATTACCCAGTCCATACCAGTATAGATTTTAACACATTACCCAGTCCATACCGGTATAGATCCTAACACATTACCCAGTCCATACCGGTATAGATCCTAACACATTACCCAGTCCATACCGGTATAGATCCTAACACATTACCCAGTCCATACCGGTATAGATCCTAACACATTCCCCAGTCCATACCAGTATAGATCCTAACACATTACCCAGCCCATACCATCCTAACACATTACAGAGTTCATACCAGTATAGTCCATACCAGTATAGATCCTAACACATTACCCAGTCCATATTATCCTAACACATACCAAGTCCATACCAGTATAGATATCCAGCATGAGATTTTTCCCATTGAGGATTGAGGTCTGTTTTCATTTTTTTGAGCAATATATATATATATATATATATATATATATATATATATATATATATATATATATATATATATATATATATATGTATATACACACACATACACGGATATGTACACATGTTTATCTAGAGCTAGAAAACTATATATATATATGTATTAATTAACAGGTGTATAAATTATATCTGTAAAAAAACATTATTGATAGTAGTAATAAATGGAGTGTGAGGCCTCCAGCTTGTCGGAGGGTGCTCTGCCTCCCCCTGCTGGCGGATTTTGGAAAGTGCACCATGCTGACACCCTGCCTTCGGTGACACGTTAAATTTGCGTCAGGCGGGAAGAGTGAGCGGGCACAGAGAGAGAGACAACCTGGTGCCAGAACTACAACTCCTAGCTGGGGTGAGAGCGACACTGTGTGGTACAAAAAAAATTTTTTTTAAATGATTTACATTGTCCCTGATTAACAGGGACAATGTAAAATACCCGGGACAGGCTCCTATTTGCCGGGATTGTCCCGGGAAAAACGGGACAGTTGGCAGGTATGCACTCTGCTGCCCAGAACGTTAATTTCAGTAGTGAGCTGGCATGCGATTGTTGTCAGTTCACATTGCAGGGAAGTGTGCAAGGTGAGTAACATTGCTTTTAACAGAGTGTCCATTACAGGTTGATTGGATGTTTGTATGCTAGCAATAGGAGAGGGAGCTGGAATGAAGGCCTGTGTAATCAGAGGGCCTGCTGCTGCTGAGGTGACAGGCTATGTGTGATCTAGTTTTTGCCTGGATTTGGCAGGGCTGCTGCTGGGGCTTCCTAATAAAGTAGCAGAGGAGGCTTGGTCCATGCTGGGGGTGCCATCCAAAGTAAGAGGGCCCTCAGGGAGGTCTGTATAAGGTTTTGAGGTGGGGGATGTACTAGGCCGCCGGCCAGCACCGGCGCCATCTTTGGGGCCTACAGCCGCACTGGGCTGAAAAACGTTCATCAATTTTCTTGGCCCCCATTCCTCCTTCCTTTTAGGGGACATATTGACAGGTGGAGGAGAGGTTACCTGGTACAGATGAGCTGGTTTGGGCCATGGATGCTGCTTCTGATGCCGTGGATGTCACTGGATTGTCACGCTGTGAAGAGAGAGCTCCGGGAGAAACATCCATGCAGCTCGCTCACCAACCACGCCACTACTTCCTTATTGTTTTTATATGAGCAGCCCACATGACTATAGAATGGCACATCTGGGTGACAGTCCCCTCCCTCCCTCCTCCTCAATGCTCACATATTGTTAAGGGCAGGATAAAATATGTTGATTGATGAGTCAAAAGCTAGTGTCAGTCCCCATTCAATTCCATGTACACAATATTTATGCAGCAAAAATATACACTTTTGATGCTTCAATCCATGTTCATTTAAAGCTTTAAACAGTTTTTAGGTCATTTATTTTTGAAAAACTTTTTTTGTCTTGCGAATAAAAAGCACTCTGCGAACACAGACCCATACTGTAGACAGGTTTTGTTAACGTATACAGCAGTACTCAAAATTTCAAGTCCTTAGCTACTAGCCACTGCCAGGCCTTAAGAATTACTTGTCGCCAGTTGTCCCACCCAACCCCTACCCTGTACTGCTCCTAATTCCACCCCTAAACATACCATAGTAATATATATCTCATGAAATGACACTGTTAAATGTTTTATGCAGAATTAAGTTGCAAAAATAAATATTAACAACAAAAATTTTAACAATATTTACATAAAGCATATTTCATTGATCTGACTGTGATAAATAAAATAGGGATAAAATATGATTTGCTACTATAGGCACTGTACACAACATTACTGAGTGCAGGGTGGAGAAGTGCACTATGTACAGACTTCAGGGTTGAGCGGTGCGCTATGTACCGACTGCAAGGTTGAGGGGTATGCTATGTACCGAGTGCAGGGTTGAAGGGTGCACTATGTACCGAGTGCAGGGTTAAAAGGTATGCTATTGTAGCCTGGTTGCAAGGCTAGTGTTGTTCAGTCTGTTGTTCTGTTATTAAAGTTTTGCAAGAGGATTGACTCTTGAATTATGGGAGATGTAGTTCCGGGAGGAGCCAGGACCATAGACTGCTTATGAAATGGGACTCTTCTCCCAGGAAGCCATTTGACTCGCGGAGCCTGTTGGGAGTGTCTTTATAAAGGGGGGCGGGATAAACTTTCACTCTCGTGCTTTGAGGAAGGGGAAGAGCTGCTGTGGATCGCAGAGGAGTAGGCCGGAGGCCTGTCGGTGAACACCGGAGTTGGAGCAAGCGGTGTGAGCGGAAGAATCTCAGTAGTGTGACCGAGCAGGAGGACGCCCTGAGAGGCCGTGAGGGTCGCTAAGCAGAGCAGGACCTGGTAGGAGTGCAGAACAGAGTTTGTGGTATTGGGTGAGAGAAATCCAGTATCGGCATTATCTTACACCTAGACTGAGCCAGGGCAGGACTGCTGAACTGTTATAGCAGTGGGCCATACAGAATTCAACAGTCACCACAGGACACTGTAGTTACACATAGTGCGTGGTGGGCAAAAAGGCCTTAGGCCCCTCTTACAGAACTAGGCTTCTGCCTGTTGTGAAGCATCAGGATCTATTCTTGCATTCATCTGTTTGGATTACAAGTATTAACTACCTTGGGGATTACAGTTATCAATCACCTTTACCGTGGATTACAATTACTTTCTTTGGATTGGCTGAGGATTCCTTGCCAGTGAAGACTAGTGAGGCCTCACTCATCCAGGAGACTCTTGCAATCTAGCTATAAAGGGGCCCCCATTAGAATACAGAGTGCACTCTGGTATTTAGTTGGTGTAGCGATACTATATTGATAAGGAGTCATTAATGATACAATTATTCTTTGGGTACTGTCAATATTAATTTGTGGTTACTCTCTATTTACCCTAAACACAGTGTATTTACAGTATTATAGGGTATTAATCCCCTAGCATTTATAGGTATATATATATGTTTATATGTGGTGATTGTACCTTTGATCCTGAGTGCTAAACCCTGCATAGGTCACAGGTTGGGGATTCAGGATCTATACTGCCTTTAATGTTCTTATGTTATTGGTAATTGACATTGTTTGTGCATTTCTAAAAACGCAAATCAAAGATCAGTAAATTTGATCCTTTATTGCAACCCTTTTCTTGTGGTCTTGATCATTTATAATGACAGAACCAATAGTGTCAGTTGGGTTAGAGGTGGTTCAGGGCAACCGAAGTGAAGAGGATGTACTAAGTGCAGGGTTGAGGGGTGTGCTATGTACCGAGTACAGGATTGTGAGGTGCGCTATGTACAGAATGCAGGGTTGAGAGGTGCGCTATGTACCGAGTGCAGGGTTGAGGGATGTGCTGTGTACTCCCAAGTTTTTCATGTTTTTTCCTTCCAAGTAACAGGTTTAGAGCCACGTATGGAACTCCAGGGTCAGGAACCCTTATATCTGGATACAACACCCTTTGGTCCCAGAGGGTGTTGTATTCAGTATAGCAGACTGGGCTCTGTAGTACCGCAGAAGCTCAGTATTCAATGGCAGTAGTAGGCCCTCAGTCTAGTAGCCAGCATGTCTCCTCTGTCCACCCAGCTAAGCAGTACAGGGCTTGGGTGCAGCACATTGAGAAGCCCCTTCCAACATCTTTCCCTGCAGACACAAAGAACTAGGGAGAACACGTGACCTTTGAATACTTCCAGAAATAAGGTATTTGAAGATTATTTTTTTTTTTTGTGACACAGTCACAGTATTAATATGATTTATGGGACAACATTATGCCAATTATGACTTGTCTGTTTAGTATCACTTGAAGTAAAAAAGAAGAATGGTGGTGGGGTTGAGAAACATAAAAAGATAGGCTCTTTATACATGCTTTGTTTTTTTGATCAGCCAGAGGGCTGATAAAAAAAAAAAAAAACGAAAAAAAAAAAAAAAAAAAAAAAAACAGATTCTTCCATCCACACAATCAAGGTGAATATAGGATTCCTCTTCCGCTCTCAGTATACACTGATCAATGGCTGCAACTGATTGAGAATTTTTTTTAACAGTCCCGTTCGAAAGAAGTCAACCTAAAGATTGACTTCTGTCATGTGGGAACAGCCATAGTTGGATTGAAATCCATCTAGTCCCTGCAGAACTGACTATATTTTGAACCAACTATGGGCAGTTTTACCTGTCATTTACAAATAGTGAGCGGCAAGGTACTTTAGCTCTTGGTCATGCAACTTAAACATATTAGGTCACATGGTCATTAGTAGATTTGCATTGTGGAAAACAAAGTCAACAGAGTCTTTAATCACTTTTGCTGAAGACATTTCTGACACTGGACAAGGTGGAGAGGCAGGCAGTGACATCACAATACTCACCTATTCCAATCAGAGAATGTCTTTAATGCATTAATTTTAAAAATGGAAGACTTTCAGTGAATGGGGCCTTGGCTAGAGCAGACCCAGAAGACAGAAGTGATCACTGTAGTAACAGCGACTACAATTATAACCAATGCTGGATTAAAATAAAGCAGAGTACAGGCAGTCCCTAAGTAACCAACACATAGCTCCCAACTGTCCCTGATTTCGAGGGACTGTCCCTGATTTGGAACAAAGTCCCTCTGTCCCTCTTTCCTTCTCATTTTGATCTGATCTATATAGTTGTATATAAAAGACACTTTTTAACTTTCAAAACGTGTTTCCAGTGCTAAACCTTTCATCCAATTTCTAAATTGCTTCATTTGTAAAAAGTCAGTATAAAGGAATAGTAGTGGTAAAAAAGCACTTGTGGGTTTAACTAATCTTCTTTTTTTTTTTAACTCTCCTTTAAGGGGGCGTGGCAGGGGTGTGTGTCCTATGCCTACATACTTTTGCTAACTGGTGTCCCTCGTTCCCATCTTAGAAAGTTGGGAGGTATGCAAACATGCAACTTACATGTGACTCATACTTAAGAATGGAGGCATTGTGATGTCACGCTGGACCCAAAAACCGCTGGGTGGCCATCTTGCTGCTCACAGCATGCTGCCACCTACTGTCCAGGTGACCTCTTAGCAATCACTGCATGACCAGTTAACCCTTCCCTATGCTATCCAAAACTTAAAATTCATTTTGTGGCAGGAGCCCCCCTAAAAAATTTATTTGTTACAACTTATATACAACTGCAGCTTAAGAACAAAACTACAGGACCTATCATGTTCGTAACACAGGGACTGTCTGTATAATGGCAATATTGGCTCTATACTTCAATAGTCTACACTCTGAACTGCAGAAATCTTTTAAAGAGCTTTACTTTAGGCTCCATTCAGACTTGGCATTTCCAGAATGCAGTATGAAGGGCAGAGAAAATGCACATTTTGCTGCAAGTTTAGGAAACACGCATTGCACTTGGGGTGTCACTGTTAATGGCACCCCAAGCACCGTTACAAATGTGCAGTGAAAAAATGCCCCACAATCCACACCCAAAAACATTTTGGCACCTCTTTGGTTCGTTTGTCACACGTAGGGCAGCCTGTTCAAGTAAAGTGGCTGCCCTATGCGCGACACGTTGAAACGCACAAAAAAAGGCATCAAGAAGCGTGAAGATGCGAATGCTGCCTTAGGTCCCTTTCACACATGCTGTCCGTTTGTCAGTTTTTCATCCATCCGTTAACGGATGAAAAACGGACATCAATGTATCTCTATGTAAAAATGGATGACAACGGATGATCATCAGTTAACATCAGTTTTCTTCCGCTTCCGTCAATGTCCATTTTTTTGAACGGATGAATGCCCTATTTTTCATCCGTCAAAAAAACGAATCGTACAAAAAATGGATGACAACGGATGAGAAACGGAAGACAACGGATAAAACGGATGACAACGCATGAAAAACGGATGGAAAACTGATGCATTTTGACGTGACTGAACTGATGAACTGAGCGGACCGTATGTGTGAAAGCGGCCTTAGAAAAAAAAAATCTGAATAGAAGAAAAAAGCATATGGACTAAAAGATTGAAGCCAACAAACCCCTTACACTTTTGGTATGGTTTAACCTCCCTGGTGGTCTGATTATGTCCAGATTTCTGTGCTAAAAGCGGTACATTCTTTTGCATGGTAATCTGTTGTTTTACATTTTAAAACTCATCTTCCCCTGCGATCCCCCTTCGTCCTCCCGCTGTCCTCCCGCTGTCCTCCCACTGTGTGCTCAGCCGATGCCAGGACCTGTCTTCCGATTCCTTTCCCTGCGAGTGTTGCGACGCAGGGGGATGGAACCGGCAGCAATTTAAAAAATGTTAATACACTAAATGACATGATAAAAAGCTGTGATCCTAACAGATTACACTGTATCATTCCATTTCACCCCAGGATTGCACCTGGTGACTTTTCCAGTGCCCTGCCTGTGCATTTCCAGTTCTTTGTGCCTGGAAAATAGAGAATGACCATGGCGCCCAAAAAGTGTTTTTTTTGCGCAAAAGAGCTTTTAGACGAACTGAAAAACAGCGACAGCGAAATGGAGTTACTTGAAGAACTGAGCGATAGCGATTCGTGGGAAAATTGACAAATTGACAACAGCGACAATTCTGATGTCTCTTTCTGGCAGTTTCTGGCAGTTCCGGAAGGCAAGTGCCGGCAATCGGCCGTGCACAGAGCAGGGAGAGTGTGAGAACGCCGGGGAGCACGAAATCCCGAGTGTGGCTCCGGGTTACCGCTTTTGGTACTGAAAGTTAACCCTGAGCCACACTTGGGAATACTGCCAGGGGGGTTAAGGGTCCCCACACACTAGGAGTAGAAAAAAATGCTAGAACCTCTGGCAGAAAAAGCATAAAATCATATTGCGCAAGAGTTTTGCAGGGTTTATGGGAATTTGCTTTAAAAGTGTTTTTTCTGCAAAACATTATCCTCTGCTCATTTTCACTACAACCAATGTACAATTGACAATACTGAACACTCCTAAATGCTGCGTTTAAGCTTGGTAAACATTTTTTTCTGTCTCTAAACTCTTCTCTTGGAATATGCCTCTAAACACCCTAATGTGTATGGACACATAGGATAACACTAAGCTACTTCTACAGGCTGGAAAAAAAAAAAAAAGGAAAACTGTAGAGGCAGCGCTTTTTTTAAGGTAAGTGCACATAGACTGTAATGCCCCATACACACGTGCAGATTATCTGCAGACTTTTGTCTGCAGACTTACCTTTTCTATGTAGTGCAAGGGCCTGCCGGATTGCATACAAATTGAAAGTGTTTAGGTTTGACCTCATATTATATGGTTTTGGTAAGTCTGCAGACAAAAGTCTGCAGATAATCTGCATGTGTGTATGGGGCATTAGACCTCATACACACAGGATGTTTTGCAAACTCTCCTAGAAGCCTTTCCTCCTGGCAGATGCATTTTCACAGAAAAAAAAATGCCTGTACAAGTGTCCTAAGGTTTTTACAATCTTTTAGGTGCATTTACAAGCATCAAGAGCTTGGATGTTAAATAATTTCACTGGCCAGAATAAAAATCTATTCTGGCTATTAAAATGAATAAACACTCAAGTGCTAAAGGTGCCTAGCGTAGGTGCATTTAGATGCATTTAGCAGCGTCAAGCCTTATTTCTGCCAAAACTCTGCTGCTTCTGGACGCACTGGCAGTGAATCTTTTTCCTGCCTCTAAAAGCTCCTGCCACTAAACTCTGCTAAAAACCCATGTGTGCATGGGAATGCAGGCTGCACCTATAAAAACCTCCCTTAATCAAAACTTTCCCCAAAGGCAACCAACAAATAAAATACACTCCAGACTATTTTGTGGAAAAAATATGGCCGCAACACTTTATTTTGGTTTGGAAATAAATAATAACCGTACATTAACCACTTTAAGACCGGAAGGATTTGCACCCTTAATGACCTGGCCATATTTTGCGATTCAGCACTGTGTTACTTTAACAGACAATCGGGCGGCCATGCGACACTGTACCTAAATAAAATTGATGTCCTTTTTTCCCACAAATAGAGCTTTCTATTGGTGGTATTTGATCACCTGTGCGATTTTTATTTTTTGCGCTATAAACAAAAAAAGAGCAACAATTTTGATAAAAAAAACAATATTTTTCACTTTCTGCTATATAATATTACCAAAAAAAATTAAAAAAATCAAAATCTTTTAACATTTTAGGCCAAATTGTTCTTCTGCTACATATTTTTGGTACAAAAAAATTGCAATAAGCGTATTTTGATTGGTTTGCGCATAAACGACTACTAATTACTGGAAAGATTTATGTAATTTTTATTGTTTTTTTTTTTACGTAATGGCTGCGATCTGCGATTTTTTGTTGGACTGCGACCTTGCGACGGACAGATCGGACCCCTAACTGACATTTTTTACACTTTTGGGGGTACCGGTGACATTACTACAGTAATCAGTGCTAAAAATATGCACTGTTACCTGTAATAATGCCATTGTCAGGGAAGGGGTTAACCCTGTGGGTGATCAAGGGATTAAATGTGAGCCTAGGGGAGTGATTCTAACTGTGGGGGGCGTGGCTTCTGAAATTATCATAGAGACATGTGATCCTATATATCCTATATAGAAGGATCACATGGGCTCTATGATCATTCCAGGGAGAAGAATAGTCAGCTGTGTTTACAACCGCACAGTCGGAGCCTCCTGCCCCATTCATCGGCTTCCCTGCTGACGAGCGCGCTCGCCCCTAGCCTGCTGCTCGCGACCGACGTATAGCTACCTTGGTTTGCCCAGGAGCGGCTACCTGCCGCAGTATAACTGCAGCGGGCAGTCGTAAAGCGGTAAAATCTCATCAGTAATGAAAATAACAATATATATCCTTTCTTATTTATAAAAACTCAAACAAATAACCAGTTTACAGAAACAAGTCGTCTTCCCCCGAATCCGAGGGTAACCTACCACAAACAAGTGCAAGCGACGGGTGGGAGGGTAGGTAGCTCGTCTTCTGGAAAGATCAGCAGAGAAAACACACGAGGGCTTCAGCACCTTCTATAACATCCCCAACACCTTCTGGCAAGTTCTGCTCAATCTGATTGGATACAATTACATTTACCTGTACAGGAAAGTGTGGGAAACATAAAGAGACAGTGCACAGCTTTTACACAAATTAAATTTACTTTGTAAGTAATGCCATAACTGGCCATATGTAAAGAAAAGGGGGGAGGGGGGGCAGCCGCATGTCCATGCAAGTGTGTCCATATAGATTGAGCCCACTTGAGCATGGACACATAGGATAACATACAGGGAAGTTTAGAGACAGGAAAAAAAAGTCTGATGCCCCTAGAAGCATTTGCAAAAACATCCAGTGTGCATGAGGCCTAAATAATAGAAAATAATAATTGTAACATTTTCGAAGAGAATGTTACCCTATACATGCCATCTACAATCCAGTATCTAATATTCTAGGATGTACATCAATTTATCTCTAACAGAATATACCACAGATTTTTTTCAGATAAATGTTGGCTGTAGTTATAACTGAAATGTGTTTTATAGATGACCTCTGGTTCTTCAGACAGAAATAGGAATAATCATCTACAATTACACCAACTTGTGTTAGAACAGGCCATTTTAGCATTCACTGCTCAACAATGTTCATATCACAGAGTAATGTACATAAAGCATATGTCATGGCACCCTGTTATGAGCAAAACCAGATCCCTGTTGGACTGCAGGAGGTTAGATGGACTGGAATATATAGGATCCCCAGGGAACCTACCTCCTTGTTTTTCTCTCTTTCCCTCTCTAAAATCGGATTGAATGCATAGCAAAATGTTGGCTCGTCTCTTAATATCACACCCCCTGATTATATACTTCTCTAGTGTGTAATTACAGTAAGAAAAAAAAGAAGTAAAACTTACCCAACTTAATCCAACCTGATTTTAGAAAGCAACCTGTAGTTATTTATAATCATATGTCTACTATCTATGTTGTAGAGACATACCATGGAGAATTATGTTTAATCAAGAGCATCCTAGGAAGAATAGAGAATGAACAGATGTCCACTATAATTACCAACTATTATATTTAGTAGAAATCCTTAATTATTATGCACCTGGTATATGCATTTTTACTCTCAAAAGGTACTTTACTGCTCCATAGTGTTTCTTCCCAAAATGGAGACAAAAAATGATGGTCTTCTGTAAAGTTGGCTAAAGCTTTTTACCTGTTCTCTATCAGATGGAATTGGATGGTTTAGTGCCCAAGGGGGAGAGGGGGGCAAATGCAAAGCAGAGTGATTGTGCTCCAAAGCCCTACACCCAGATGCTGGCCCCTGATTGGTGATCGTCTGACTCACAGCTTCTCTTATGACATTCACTGATAGGTGGCATGCACAGCAGGGCAATAAAACTCCAGAACACACAAGGGCACACAAGCTGCAATTGCACATGAAGCCAGTTCACTGGGGTCTTCCTATTGGGAGAACTATACAATCCAAAAATGTAATAGTAGCTTAGCATATAAGGCATGCACCATACTCTCCATAGCATTTTCAACCAGGGTGCCCAGGCACTCTGGGGTGCCTTGAGGTTTCTTCAGGAGTACCTTGGCAAAAGCACTGTATCCAAACCAGCAGGTGGATTAAGCCTGCCATTTAGATACACAAAGCTACAGGTTTTAATTGTGCACCATTTAAACTTTTCAGCCAGCAACATCCTAACAACCATTGATGTCATCAGAAACACTGGAATACTAGTCAGTACTAATTTGCAAAAATGTATTTGCTTTGTAAGAATAAATCACATCTAATGTTGGGTGTCCTACGTGTGTCGATGCTGCTGCATTATGTAAAAACTATTAGAATAGTTTTTTTTACATTTTAGAATAGGGTGCCTTGAGATTGGCCATAATTTTAAAGGGTGCCCTGAGACTTTTCATAATTTAAAAGGGTGCCTTGAGATTATCCATAATTTTAAAGGGTGCTCTGACTTAAAAAAAAAAAGGTTGAGAAACACTGCTCTAAAGTCTCAGACTGAAGCAATGTTTGTAATAATAGGCATAGATGATAACATCATGCCCTGTACAAAAGAACACTGTTACTAGGTTAAAGTGACTCTAAATGATATGCTTGTTCTCTAAGTATGATCCATATACATCAACTACTTAATGGCCTTGTAATCTATTTTTCATGAAATCATTTCTTACTATGTTTTTCTGCCTCCGTGTAATGTCTTCTGTGAGTTCCCAAACTTCTAATACCCCCCCCCCCCCCCTCACCTCCATGTTGTTTTTTTTTTTGTTTTTTTTTAAATGAGAAGTGCACATTAGTTGAGGTCAGGTATACACTAAAAATCCTGTAGTCTATAGTTCATAATCCATCTCAAGAGCAAACAAGAGAAGGTGGCTAGGTTGTTACATACAATGGGGCCAAAGGAGCATAGCCACCTTCCAACAGGAAGGTTGATCACAGCAACAAAAAAAAGTAATTTGGAGATTTAGAGGAGGATGAAAGTATTAGCATTTTTTGAGGAAAGACATAGTTGAATTGATTTTTTTTATATAGCAGTATTTCCAGCATCAGTGCTGGATATGGGTCTGCAATGGTTACCATTAACACCAACAGCATATTTAAGCTTGTTGCCCAAGTGTGAATGCTGAGACAATGACCGGTCTGGCATCTTTGGTTTTTAGTTTTATTTTAGGAACTTAGATGGGAGAAGGGAATGAGTGGGATACTCCTCTGGCTCAACTAGTTACAAGAATGGGACACTTGAGAAAAAATGCCTTCTAGCGCTGACTTGACGACGGCTGAATGCCGACCAACACTTACTGGCACTTGTGAACACTGACTTGCTGTCACTAAACTGACTTCTGACACTCCTGTTAGCTCAAAAGTCAGTTTTTCATTGCTTCCTCCAGTCCTCCCTGACTTAGGTAGCCACTTGCAATTACTGCTGCAACACTTTACACTTCAGGGCCCAACCGCTGGCACCCCGTTTACTCTTCAGGGTCACCCCTGCCCGGCTAGCTAGCTCCTGGATCCCTCTGACCTTCTCCGGAGTGGTCCCCTCTCCTAGGCAGACCCCAGGGGAAGTTTGCAGTACTCATGACTCAGAATGCTTTCCTGAAACTCGTCCCCCACTCCGCTGGTCCTCAGCACACTGGATGCTTCTTTGCAGCTCAGCTCAGCCCTGTATCCCCTCAGGCAAGCCATCTGGGATACCCGATTCCTCTTGACAGGAGGAGAGACAGCCGTCACCTCCCTCCTGGGACTCTGCTTCCCGCCAAAGACAATCTGACATGCACCCCTCACAGACTTATACCCCCTCCCAGAATGCTGTGTGGCAGAATCTGCCCTTCCAGGATGGACACAAGCCGTGGTGTGCTATTGGTCAGGTTTCCTCCACTGCCCAATGAGAGCCCTCATTGGGCTACAGTGGGGAGACTCCCCGACACAACAGACACACCTGAGAGCACATGTCAGCTTAGCTGAACAATATAGCCCTCCTGTTAAGCAGGCAAGGCCCCACTATAATTTACCTAGCACCTACCTTGGTGGGTGCAACATTTAAACCAGAGTTTAATGCCCACAGAGAACAAAAAAAAAAATATTTTTTTGTTTTTTTTCCAAACGCACCAAAGTATCCTTATAATCAGCTTCACAGAACACTGACAAAAAAATTGGTCCTGTCCACATGTTAGTTGATTAGCAGCTCTACCTGCACATTAACCACAGTAGTTGTGCGCCTTCAAACATTCCACATGTATCACAGAAGAATTCTGTCCAGGAATACAGTGTGTTTCATAACAGCCTCTCTCCCTCACTGCAGGCTTTGCAGGCAGATAGGGTAAAGGATCACATACAACAGCGGAGCTCACAGAGCACTGGTCAGGGTTTATAGAATAGCTGGCCACTCCCCGATCAAGCTTTCCAGGTTGCCACTATGATGTGCGTTTCAAGGTTGTGTCCCCTTTGCTCAAGTCTTGAAACTCTCCCATCCCCTGCCGATGTCCAGATTGGGATGAAACTTGTAGAGTGAAGCTTTGGCAAGTGACTTCATCACGCCCACTGTTAAATCTTCAAGTCCAATCTCTCTTGCACATTGTGAGTGATAATTTTTAATAAATATATGTGGTTTTTAATTATACTACGCTATGTGTTTTGCAAATTTTTTTCTCCTCCATGGTACACTTGAGTCTTCCTGCTGAGCACAGGGAACAATGACTGGTGTGACGCACTGAAGCAGATGCTTTCTTGTGGAGTATATTCTGGCACTTTTATGGCACAGTTTGAAATTAGTTCTTTAAAGGTTTTACTTATTGGCTTTTTTACACCTTTAAAAGGACATGGACTTGATATTTTGTTGTGAGTGTTTGTATTGATTACATTTATGGGAATGTTTTCTTGGACACATGAATGTTGATTTCTGATACTTTGATCATGATGTATTGAGGTAAAGGGGAAACACACCTTTATTTTGTATTTCACTTCTGTTTATCTTGTATTCTGATTTTTAGTGTGCAGCATTCCGTTTTATTATAATACACTAAGTGTATAATCTTTCTATATTTTATACTTCCATTCCCCTGTCCAATGAGTGCTCTTACCGCCCCTGATGCAATCTTATTGGACTGTGAAATGGTTTATAAAGCCAGACAAGGTCCAACCTAAGTAAAATAAATAGAAAGTTGCAAAGGTTGATGATCGGTGGTGATACTTGCAACCCCTTGCTAGAGCATTGCTTCACTATGTCATCGTTGTGGATGGCACGCTATGTTGGGTTTGTGCTTGCGTATGGCCCTGTTTGTCCTGCCGGGCCCTCATAGATCCAAAGCCCACGGCTCCTGGGATAGACATTGCCAGCGCCAGCCAATGGAACATGAGCATTCGATTTCTTTTTAACAAATTTTAATTATGTATCGCATAAACCCCTGAGGAAATAAACAATTGTTCACGAAACACGTTGGACTACCAGGATGCATTTTTATACCTACCATGAATTGTTCTATGGAATACTTAACTTGACTATAAATATATAATATACTATGTATAACATCACAAATCTGTTTGACAATACGGTACTTGTCTGTGTTCACTTGCTGACATTAGTATGTACCAATAAACTTGCATTTTATATCTTATCATTGGGCATGTCACACCTTATTTAAAGTCCCAAGGGCAAACCTTTGCAACTTTCTAGGTTATGTAGGGATGTAGGTGCATCACGGAGTGCATCACACATATATATTATTATTGTAAGTAAAATAGATAAACTAAACCAGAGAGGGGCACAGAGTTTAAGGCTGTACAATTTAATAGCAGGTATCTTCTAATGTGTTCTGTTATGTAGAACATTTTTTTTTTAAAAAAAGTTTAAAATACAGATCTGGATAGTATGGTCATCTGCTGATTCAGTACCCTCCAAAGACAGCAAAATTCACCAGTGACACGGAAGTTGCATAAAACACAAAATACATTGCAAAGGATTTTTTTTTTCTTGAAGTGTAAATAGACTATAATCTTTCTAGCCTAATGTCTACTGTGAAGATTAGAAACTTACTGTGGGAACATGGAAAGACTAACTAAGACTGTACCATATAGCAACAAACAGGACAGGAAAACAGAATAAACAGTCATATGCTACATAAACAAGTTTGTTATAGCACTAACAATAACAGCAACTCTAGCAATAGAGCAATCAGAACATAATTATATAAATTCAAACATAGCAATAGCAGAAAATAAAATCAAGGGTGGGGATATAACACCTAGTATATGTACACTATATTACCAAAAGTATTAGGACGTCTGCCTTTACACGCACATGAACTTTAGTGGCATCCCAGTCTTAGTCCGTAGGGTTTAATATTGACCCACCCTTTTCCGCTATAACAGCTTTCACTCTTCTGGGAAGGCTGGCCACAAGGTTTAGGAGTGTGTCTATGGGAATGTTTGACCATTCTTCCAGAAGCGCATTTGCGAGGTCAGGCACTGATGTTAATGAGAAGGCCTGGCTCACAGTCTCCGCTCTAATTCATCCCAAAGGTGTTCTATTGGGTTGAGGCCAGGACTCTGTGCAGGCCAGTCAAGTTCCTCCACTCCAAACTCATTCATCCATATCTTTATGGACCTTGCTTCGTGCACTGGTGCAAAGTCATGGTGGAACAGAAAGTGGCCATCCTCAAACCTTTCCCGCAAAGTTGGGAGCATGAAATAGTCCAAATTGTCCTGGTATGCTGATGCCTCAAGAGTTCCCTTTACTGGAATTAGGGGGCCAAGCCCAACCCCACACCTTATCCCCCCCCCCTTCCACTAAATGATTTGGACCAGTGCACAAAGCAAGGTCCATGAAGACATGGATGAGCAAGTTTGGCTTGGAGGAACTTGACCTCCACCTTGTCCTTCTGACACCTGCAATTTGTGTGTCACGCCCTGCTGACCCCTGCACTCTATATGTTGCACATTCCTGACCCCTGCATTATGTGTGTTACATACTCATAATCCCTGCAATCTACGCATTACATACTCCTGATCTGTGCACTCTTTTATTATATACTCTTGATTAATGCACTCTGTGTGGTACATATTTCTGATTCTTGCACTCTACACCATGCACTCCTGATCTCTATGTTCTGCGTCATGCACTCCTGCACTCTGCATTACATGTTCCTGTCCTCTGTAGTCTGTGCTACATGTGCTGCATCATTTCTCTACTCATAGTCCTCAAAGGCATTTTGTCCTAATATGCATTCACTCTACCTCTTGTTCCAAAAGTCTATGATCAATTGTTTCAGGGTGTGTTAAAAATGAGGCACGGTTTTGTGGATGTGGCTAGAAATAAGATTGTGATTTTGTGGGTGTGGTTGAAATAGGCATGGTCAGTAGGATTTAATTTAAAAATTTGGAAACCTTACGTGAATAACCACTGACCTTGGGTTGTGTTTTACCCTCATTGACTAATGTCAGAGCATGTTTTACTTCCACTGACAACAAACTTTGGAGCATTTTTACTACCACTGACCTCTAATATTGGGACATATTTTTTGTCCCTGCATATCACCGCCCAGCCCTCAAAAACGGTGTAATGACCAGCGAACTGGCCCTTTGTTTAAAAAATATCTCTACTCAGGGAGACCAGTCTAATATGTAAGATTTTATCTTCTCCGGGAGAAGAATGACTCCCAGCACAGTCCCTCCTTCCCACTACCTGTGTCAAACAGAACAACAAATCTCCTCTATAGGGATACAGACAATATTTATTATAATAATGAAAAATCTCAGACAACAAACATTCCAAACCTTTCCCTCTCTAGCCAAAGAAAAAAATTAGATTTAAGGTACATTCCCATGAATACCTGAAGTAGCAAAGCTTGAAAATTTTGACTTATGGAAAAGGGCTGGCGTTGTGTTTCTTTATCAGATTTTTGAGGTATTACAACCATTTACCAAGCTGCCAAAGAAATACCATCTGTCTAACTAATTATTTTTTCAGTACTTGTAGTTGCGGTATGCTCTACAGAGTCAGGCAGCAACTTTTTAGTTCAAATATAACACTTCCCCAATTCTAACTATGGTAGTATCTATAAGTTGTTTTAGACAGAGGCTTATTTGTGACATACAGTATATTCTTCCCTACAAACAAATGCTAGTACACAGGTTGGTAGTCTTCAGCCGGGGCAAAGGACTCTGGAGATTCTCAGTGATGAGGAATGGAAGCAACCTTTAAAGAATCTGACCAGCATCTCCTTATCTTTATCACAGTGCCTGATCCAGTTATTTATTATTCACAGGTCTCCCTGCACTCCTCTAAAGTTACATTCTTGGGGTAAGGCAGCTACACCAAATTGTCCAAGGTGCATTTCTGCCATGGGCACACTCATACATATGTTGTGGCATTGTCCTCTATTGCATAGATACTCAGAGTATATATTTGATACCCTAAATACTTTATGCTCTACACATGTTCATTCTGACCCAAAAAAAGCTCTTCTAGGGATTATATTGGAAGATATTCTCCTTCTTGAAATGCATGTGATGTGGTTACAGACTATGTTCATAGCCCGCAAACTCATTTTACAGAAATGGATGTCAAACTCCCTGCCAACAACTGCCCAATGGTCCGATGTTATTCATCTCAATTTATGAAGGGAGGAAATGCCCCAAAATCTTTGGAAAATTTGGTCTTGATGGCTTGACTTTAATTTATCTACACACTCTGTTGTGCATACTGATGATGATATGGAAAGTTAGCAGTGGGATAGGTCTCAAGTCTAGGATAACTGGTTATATATGTCGTCATGGTGTAGTCTCTAAACTGAGCATTAGTGATGGACAAACATCGGCCGGGGCGGTTCGCGAACGTCAGCCGCAAATTTTCTCAAAAGTCTGCGAACCGCGAGTTTGCGGCGGGCCCTATTGACTTTAATGGGAGGCAAACTTTAAAAATCTTTAGGTCATATTTGCAGCCACAAAAGACATACTAGCTGTGTACAAATAGTCACATGGACAATGTCATAACAGTATTGCAATTGGAAACGTTGCCCAAAATTATTTATTTATTTATTTTTTACAGCAAAAAATATATATTTTTTTTCATAAATCAGGCAGAACTGACAGCAGCCGGTAAATACATGTCAAATACATATAGGGTAAATTCACACATCTGTAAAATGGGTCTGCATCCATTCCACAATTTGGCAGAACCTTTACAGACCCATTGATTTTCAATTCCAGTCTGAAAAATTAGGCATTCACAAGATACAGAAGTAAGTGTCGGCCATTCCAGGCCCCAAAAATTAGCCCACATGCGTTTACCTGACAGCTTAGAACGTTGTATTCTGTGGCTGAAGGTACATTAGGCATTCACAGGATACAGAAGTAAGTGTCGGCCAGTATTGGCCCCAAAAATTAGCCCACATGGGTTTACCTGACAGCAATGAACGTTGTATTCTGTGGCTGAAGGTACATTAGGCATTCACAGGATACAGAAGTAAGTGTCGGCCAGTATTTGCCCAAAAAATTAGCCCACATGGGTTTATCTGACAGCTAAGAACGTAGTATTCTGTGGCTGAAGGTACATTAGGCATTCACAGGATACAGAAGTAAGTGTCGGCCAGCATAGGCCCCAAAAATTAGCCCACATGAGTTTAACTGACAGGTAAGAACATAGTATTTGATAGCTAGAGGTACATTAGGCATTCACAGTATACAGAAGTAAGTGTCGGCCTGTATAGGCCCCAAAAATTAGCCCACATGGGTTTAACTGACAGGTAAGAATGTAGTATTTGATGGCTGGAGGTACATTAGGCATTCACAGGATACAAAAGTGAGTGTCGGCCTGCAGACATGGGAGTAAGTCACACATGTGCAAGTCACAAGCAAGTCTCAAGTCTTAACCTTCAAGTCTCAAGCAAGTCCCAAGTTACTGTGGCGAAAAGCAAGCAAGTCAAGTCGAGTCCCTGCTAGAAGTCAAGCAAGTCAAGTCAAGTCATTTATTTTGGTCAAGTCATGAATCAAGTCAAAATAATGATCTACCCCAATTTTCACTTTTAAATCAGTTAAAAGTCAGTGGTCAGGAAAGGTTTTGTTTTATTTTCAACACTAGCAAAACTGCTTAGTGCTTTTTTTCATCGCATATTAACCACTTTACCACCGGAGGATTTTCCTGCTTTACGTCCACGCCACTTTTTGCAACTTGGCATTGCGTGAATTTAACTGACAATTGCGCGGTCATGCAACCCTGTACCCTAACGATATTTATGTCCTTTTTTCCCACAAACAGAGTTTCCTTTTGGTGGTATTTGATCACCTCTGCACTTTTAATTTTTTGCGATATTAATAAAAAAAAGAGCGAAAATTTTGCGGAAAAATTGACATTTTCTATTTTGACAGTTAAAAAATATCCGATATATTAAATTTTTATCATATATTTAGGCCAAAATGTATTTAGCTACATGTCTTTGACAAAAAAATCCTCAATGAGCATATTTTTAACCACTTTAAGACCGGAAGATTTTACCCCATTCCTGACCAGGCTATATTTTGCGATTCGGCACTGCGTTACTTTAATGGACAATTGCGCGGTCATACGATGCTGTACACAAATTAAATTTATGTTTTTTTTCCCCACAAATAGAGCTTTCTTTTGGTGGTATTTGATCTCCTGTGCGATTTTTAATTTTTGAAAAAAAGAGCGACAATTTTGAAAAAAAAAAAAACAATATTTTTTACATTCTGATATATAACATTCCCCAAAAAAACTTAAAAATCTAAATTTTTAAACATTTTAGGCCAATTTGTTTTCTGCTACATATTTTTGGTAAAAAAAAAATCACAATAAGCGTATTTTGATTGGTTTGCGCAAAAGTTATAGCGCTTACTAACTACGGGAAAGATTTGTCATTTTTATTGTATATTTTTTTAATAGTAATGGCGGTGATCTGCAATTTTTTTTGCCGGACTGAGACATTGTGGCGGACAGATCGGACCCCTAATTGACATTTTTGACACTTTTGGGGGTACCAGTGACATTACAACAGTAATCAGTGCTATAAATATGCACTGCTACTGTAATAATGACACTGGCAGGGAAGGGGTTAACTTTATTGGTGATCAAGGGGTTAAATGAATGCCTCATGCTTACTGACATGTGTGGGGGGAGGGGATTGTGTGACACAGACACAGATCTTTATATGGGTGTTCTACTCGCGCCAAGGTTGCGGTGTAAAATGAGGAAAGCAGCAGGATATCAAGTCAACTGTACTGCATATAGTTAACTGAACTGAAGCCCACTTCCGAAGACGTCATATCTCTGACGAAACGCGTCAAGTTGGTACGCACGTTGCCTCGTTCTGAGCAGACTGCTGAACAGCACGCCGAGTCCCCAATTCCGGGTACGGCGTACCACGCGACTGTTTACACAGCAGCGTCCTTAACACTAGCTGCGAGGCTGAAAGGAGCGGAGACTCAGCCAGTACTTTTTTGCACATAGTTGCAGTTGGGCACATGTTGTTGTGACTTGTATTTGCAGTGCTTTGGAGTGACAAGTTTTTTCACCACCGGAGTGTTTTTATTGAAGTTTTTATATATATTGATGTTCGTGTGAAGAGTTCAATAAAGGTCGTTAACCTTCTACACGATGAGGAGCTTCTTTTTTCTTTTTTCTTTTATTTTGAGTCTACACCAGCATCCTAAGGATCCTATTCATCTACAAGCCAAAGCTGGAGCGGTGTACAAGCGCAGTTAGATTTTTGTTGGCGTACGCCACAGGAATCCACGCCATCTGGTAAGTGAGCTACCTTACCATCTAGCACCTTGCGGTGAAGTGGAGGGTCGTATTATCACCATACCAGTATTATTTGCACCCAGAAGACTTTACAGCACTATTGCACTTTTCTTTTAACCAGCAGTATTACGGACTATTATTGAAGCACTTTACTGTCACTAATTATAATCTATTATTGTTATTATTATTTTGGCAATTTTTATGCACATATATATGCACATTTGAATGTATTTGAGTATTGCAATTATTAATTTATATTTTTAAAACCACTACAGCACTTTAATTCAGTCCTCACATTAATTTAAGGTTAGCTCAGTTTTTTACTGTCATTTACAGACACAGATCGCAGGTTCAGCTATGTTGAATCCTGTAATCTGTGACTGTCTGTCACATAGGAGATCCGCCCACTTTGTTTACACAAGTTGGCGGATTTCCACACTCGATCCCAGGCGATCACTGCCGCTCCTCCCCCTGGCCCGACTTCCGCTGTGTCTGAATACAGCGGGAGCGAGCCTCCGGCGGCGCGCGCGCACCACCGAGAGGGGGCGTTGTCCAGCGATGTAGGTCTACGTCGCTGGACGATAACGAGGCACTTTGCCGCAGTACCCTCAACGTGAGCTGTCGGCAAGTGGTTAAAGAAACACTTTGAATGCCCAAACAGCTCAAAATCCTTCGTTCGATCATGTTTCAACACCACGGTCACTAAAAACATGTTAAGTATTTCCATTGTTAAACAGCCAGTGTCCTAAAAATCAGAACACACTGAGGTGTTTTAAGTGACTGTGGTATCAGAAACATAAAAGGCACATTAATTTTGCTTTAACACATCTTGAGAAAATGCAAATATTTAATAACTTAAAAAAGTAAAGTAATTTTGAGTCATATGTCTCAAGTCAAAGTCAAGTCTCAAGTCATGAATACCAAGTCAAAGTCAAGTCAAGTCTTTTATTAATATTAGTCAAGCAAGTCTCAAGTCCTCAAACTGATGACTTAAGTCTGACTTAAGTCAAGTCATGTGACTCAAGTCCCCCACCTTTGTCGGTCTGTATAGGCCCCAAAAATTAGCCCACATGGGTTTAACTGACAGCTAAGAATGCTGTATTCTGTGGCTGAAGGTACATTAGGCATTCACAGGATACAGAAGTAAGTGTCGGCCAGTGTTGGCCCCAAAAATTAGCCCACATGGGTTTATCTGACAGCTAAGAATGTAGTATTCTGTAGCTGAAGGTACATTAGGCATTCACAGGATACAGAAGTAAGTGTCAGCCAGTATAGGCCCCAAAAATTATCCCACATGGGTTTACCTGACAGCTAAGAATTTAGTATTCGGTGGCTGAAGGTACATTAGGCATTCACAGGATACAGAAGTAAGTGTCGGCCAGTATAGGCCCCAAAAATTAGCCCACATGGGTTTACCTGACAGCTAAGAACATAGTATTCAGTGGCTGAAGGTACATTAGGCATTCACAGGATACAGAAGTAAGTGTCGGCCAGTATAGGCCCCAAAAATTAGCCAACATGGGTTTACCTGACAGCTAAGAACGTAGTATTCGGTGGCTGAAGGTACATTAGGCATTCACAGGATACAGAAGTAAGTGTCAGCCAGTATAGGCCCCAAAAATTAGCCCACATGGGTTTACCTGACAGCTAAGAACGTAGTATTCGGTGGCTGAAGGTACATTAGGCATTCACAGGATACAGAAGTAAGTGTCAGCCAGTATAGGCCCCAAAAATTAGCCCACATGGGTTTACCTGACAGCTAAGAATGTAGTATTCGGTGGCTGAAGGTACATTAGGCATTCACAGGATACAGAAGTAAGTGTCAGCCAGTATAGGCCCCAAAAATTAGCCCACATTGGTTTAACTGACAGCTAAGAACATAGTATTTGATGGCTGGATACAGAAGTAAGTGTCGGCCTGTAAAGGGCCCCCAAAATTAGCCCACATGGGTTTAACTGACAACTAAGAACGTAGTATTTGATGGCTAGGAGGTACATTAGGCATTCACACAGGATACAGAAGTAAGTGTCGGCCTGTATAGGCCCCAAAAATTAGCCCACATGGGCTTAACTGACAGCTAAGAACGTAGTATTTGATGGCTGGAGGTACATTAGGCATTCACACAGGATACAGAAGTAAGTGTCGGCCTGTATAGGCCCCAAAAATTAGCCATTCCATGGACATGAAATGCCTTTTATGCCGCTGTATGTAGCGAAACCAAGGACCAGGAATTGCTGTGGGTGGATGGCGGTCTGGCGGATATTTGTGGCCTGGCATGAGGAATTTCATTCATTTTTATAAATGTGAGGTAGTCTACACTGTCATGAGCTAGGCGAGTGCGCTTATCGGTCACGATCCCCCCCTGCTTCGCTGAACGCCCTTTCGGACAGGACACTGGACGGGGGGCAAGCCAACATTTCCATTGCAAATTGTGCAAGCTCTGGCCAGAGGTCAAGCCTGCCCACCCAGTAGTCCAGGGGTTCATCACTCCTCAAAGCGTCCACATCGGCTGTTAACCCGATGTAGTTGGACACCTGACGGACATCTTTTTTTGGGCCACAGAAGCCTGCCATTTTCCAGAACAACGTGATGACGGCATCATGGAAGGTGGAGTGGAGGACAAATGTGAGGAGAGAGGAGAAGGAGAAGAGGCTGTACGGTGAGAGCCTGGAGTGTGGCTTTGTGGGTTCTGACGGTGTTGCTCCCACTGGGCTCGGTGATGGGATTTCAGGTGCCTTCTTAAGGCGGTTGTCCCTAGGTGAGTGTTGGGCTTACCGCGACTTATGTGTTGACTGCAAAGGCTGCAGATGGCAACACTGTTGTCAGCAATGGACACAAAAAAGCCCACACTGCGGAGCCATGTGCCGGCATCCTGGGAGCGCCAGATGTGACTGTACATGGTTGATGGCTTGCTCCTGATACATTTGCAGTCTGCTTTGTACCTCTTGTGCATTGCAAGTTTGCCTGCCTCTCCTCCCTATCTGCCAGTCCGTCAGTCCGCCAGTTTTATAAATAATTGGCCAGTAACTGTTGTCACTTTGTGCAGCACAGTTAACACAGCAAAAGAGGCCAAATTTTTGCAGGACTAAAATACAATCTTAGAAAATTATACTGTTAAATAACACCCCACTTCAATATGTGTTATTGGGAGGCCACTGGTCAATCACACCAGTTGTTCAAAAAATTGGCCAGTGAGTTTGGCACTGTGTGTACCAGACTTAACTCAGCAAAAGAGGAAATATTGTTGCAGGACACAAATACACTTGTAAAAGTATACTCAAATAACACCCCACTTCAATATGTGGTATTGGGGGGGGGGGGGGGGACACTGGTCTATCACACCAGTTGTTCAAAAAATTGGCCAGGGAGTTTGGCACTGTGTGTATCAGAGTTAACCCAGCAAAAGAGGAAATATTGTTGCAGGACACAAATACACTTATGAAAGTATACTCAGATAACACCCCGCTTCAATCTGTGTTATTGGGGGGCCACAAGTTTATTAGAACAGTTCTACAAATAACTGGCCAGTAACTGTTGTCACTGTGTGTAGCGCAGTCAACACAGCAAGAGAGGCCAAGTTTTTGCAGGACTAAAATGCACTCTTAGAAAATTATACTGTTCAATAACACCCCTCTTCAATATGTAATATTGGGGGGCCACTGGTCTATCACACCAGTTGTTCAAAGAATTGGCCAGTGAGTTTGGCACTGTGTGTATCAGACTTAACTCAGCAAAAGAGGCAATATTGTTGCAGGACACGAATACACTTGTAAAAGTATACTCAGATAACACCCCACTTCAATATGTGCTATTGGGGGGGGGGGGGGGGCATTGGTCTATCACACCAATTATAACACATTATAAGTGCCTTTGTCACTGTTTGTAGTATTTCTGCTACAACGCTCAGTCACCACACCTGTCACAATGCTGCACAGTACACAATAATACTACTAATCCACTATAATATGCTTTCTACAAAGTATATTATACTGTGGATTACCCCCCTCACACCCCCACACCCCCCCCCCCCATATAGTGCACTGCACACCAATACCACAAAAATTGCAGCCCTTTAAATGACTTTTGTGGACATTAACAGAGCGATTTGTGTGACTGCTGCCGATCTTTAACTGCCCCTAAAGCACAGACTGGATACCTGTCCCTAACCTGAAAAGAGACTGGACCTGTACCGAAATACCAGCCCTTTAAATGACTTTTGTGAACATTAACAAAGCGATTTGCGTGACTGCTGCCAAACTCTAACTGCCCCTAAAGCCCCTAAAGCACAGACTGGATACCTGCCCCTAACCTGAAAAGATACTAGTAGACCTATACCGAAATACCAGCCCTGAAAAGGACTTTTGTGGATCTTCACAGAGCTATTTGTGTTGGGCAATCTCTCCCTGATGCATACAGCTGACCTCTTCCTACGCTGACAAAAAGCAGAATGTGAAATGGCTGTCATCTCAGGTCTATTTATAGGGTAGGGGGCATGTCCATGTGCTGAAATGTTTTAATTGGCTGTCCCGTTCCACCTGACGGCTGTGTCATGGGTCAAAGTTCTCCCCAATGTAAACTAATATGGCTGCAGCGAACAACAGCATGTGTTCGCAAATTTGGCGGGTAGCGAACAAGCAAGATTCGCTGCGAACTGACCGCCGGGCGAACCGCAAGGCCATCTCTACTGAGCATATTTATATGTCTTATATTGTTGCCAATTTTAGACACAGGGAATGTAATTGTCATTTCATTGTTATATCTAAACGTTTTAACTGAAAATGATTGTACAATCTGAAAGTCTCATAATCTATTTGAGTTGTTTTTATCTTATTATTTATTTATTTTTTCCTCATATTTAAACATGTTTAGTGGGAATGTTGTGTCTGTTTTAGTTTTGTTGTAAAATTGTAAAGAAAAAATGTTTTCAATAAAAATGATTTGATTAAAAAAGGTACATTCCTCCTATTCATGCACACCTGGCGTATCTTGACTTTTAGGCAGGAATCTCTAGAAACCTCTACAAGACCAGCAAAATTTAGATGCAGTCTGCATGGTGGAAATTAGCAGCCACCCACGTTTTCCTTGGGTGGTTTGTATTTTTGCACATTCCAAAAACATCATGGCACGTTGGTTTCCTCCCAAACTGACACTAAAAAGTATATGTAAGGCAAGAACATTCAATTGTGACCTCCTTTGAGACACAGTCATGACTTGTGCTATATTCTTTACAGAGTTGCATACAATATTTTGGTGCTATATGAATGAAGAGAATAAATAGATAAATCCTCAGCAATCCGTGCATAACTATATCTCTAGTGCCCACAACAGTTCTTTCATTGCTAACACAGGGGGCTGAAATGAAGCATCTGTTTTCACATCATCTACAATTTGCAGAATGCAGCAAGAGTTATTATGCACTATTTCATTATTGCATGATGCAAACATGCACCCCAAAAAACTGCTGGGATTGTTTAATCCCATAAAATGCCATAAGGTTTACAATCTGCTCCTAAGAACTAAACATGCTAGAAAAAAAAATAGTTTGAACTGTATAACATATTTTTCTAAAGGATGCCTTGTCTCAAAATTATTTATTTTTTTATGTTTCTACCAAAAACAAAACCTTTAAAATAGAAAATCCTAAAACATAAGAATAGCAGTTTTATGTACTGTACTGCATTGATGATGTATTCTGCATGTGTACTGTTTGACTGAGTGTTTTCATGTTTTTTGTTCCAACATGCGCTTTTACAAAGTGATGTTGTTTCAGTTGAAGTCTGTTTGCCTAACATCTGCAAAACAATAGACATAGGATTAAATTGTTATGGAAATGTTATGCAGGGCTAAGTAATCATTATTGCTCATTTTAATGATCATTCACAGAAGTACATATGGCTCCAACATGTGGCAAACGTTCAATAATTACTGTTTATTTTGCAGGGCTGTTATGTGCCAGCAATAAAACTGAAACCTTTTAAAAATGTGCTTATTGACCAGTATATCATACATCCCTAGTTACATATCATACAGCTATAACCCAACAAATGAAGTAAACAAAGCAATCCTTATCTAGCCAGTATATAATGTAGATTTAAGAAACTAGAGGTGTCTGGCTGATGAAGCAAAGTTATCTGGGCAAGGGATCCGCAGCCAGGTGAGAGGCCTCCAGTGTCAGAACCTGTGTGTGAGCAGCCAGGCCAGAACCAAATTGCATACATCTTCTACAGAAGAACAAGCTACAGCAGGGAGCCTCTCCCTGATTGCTATCAGACTACCTCGGGTCTAGTGGGATGGCCTCCTGTGTCACTGGGCCTTAGATCACCTATGTTACTAGAGCTACCCTGGACTTTACTGTGAGGAACGTTGTCTATGAGGATAATCGCAAGTAAGTGCGTTCTACTGAAGTAGTGATACAGAAGAACAAACTACTGCAGGGAGCCTCTCCCTGATTGCTATCAGACTACCTTGGGTCTAGTGGGATGGCCTCCTGTGTCACTGGGCCTTAGATCACCTATGTTACTAGAGCTACCCTGGACCTTACTGTGAGGAACGTTGTCTATGAGGATAATCGCAAGTAAGTGCATTCTACTGAAGTAGTGATACAGAAGAACAAGCTACTGCAGGGAGCCTCTCCCTGATTGCTATCAGACTACCTCGGGTCTAGTGGGATGGCCTCCTGTGTCACTGGGCCTTAGATCACCTATGTTACTAGAGCTACCCTGGACTTTACTGTGAGGAACGTTGTCTATGAGGATAATCGCAAGTAAGTGCGTTCTACTGAAGTAGTGATACAGAAGAACAAGCTACTGCAGGGAGCCTCTCCCTGATTGCTATCAGACTACCTCGGGTCTAGTGGGATGGCCTCCTGTGTCCCTGGGCCTTAGATCACCTATGTTACTAGAGCTACCCTGGATTTTACTGTGAAGAATGTTGTGTATGAAGATAATCGCAAGTAAGTGCGTTCTACTGAAGTAGGGATTCTTAGCTTGACTCTCTGTTGTTTTAGAGACTGCTATGCAGCCACATGCTACACTAAATGAGTAACTGAGACCTTGCCATGAGAAGTCCATGTTTGTGCAGCTTTCATATGTCTGTGCAGCTTTCATTATTCTGCAGTGTTTGCACGTATTTTGCCATCCTGACCCTGTTTTTCATTATTTTTTTCCACTTTGCACTTGTTTAGCAAACTGCAAGTTACGGTTACTACCTGCCTGATCATTTCGCTGATTACCCATCCTGTTAAATCTCCACAACTGCTTGCCAGGTAAAAATGAGGAGGAGGGGAGGATTCAACATTACTACATAGAAAAGTCTAAAGCAGGGGTTCACTTTTGGAGTAAAAAGAAAAAAAAACCTTTAAAAGGAATCAATCAGAACAGAGCAGACCTTGCTGCATCCAAGGGAGGTTCTTCTTCATTCTAGAAGTACACTTGTTTATTCCCTTCACATCTCTGGTGTAATCATTTCAATCCAAATGTTTTAATGAGAAAAGAATAAAAGATCAATGTAATTTATTTCGGTCACGAATCAGGAAGAGAACTATGGAGAAGTGGTAATTTTCTTTCAAGGCCTTTTTATGTATTTCCTGTAATAACCTATAAGGGTCCAGCTAGCACATGAAAAGACATGTATTGTGTAGCAGAGAATTCAACCTTCTAGCGGATATAAAACCAGAGAGCGAGACTTGGAAATTAGAAATATCAACATCACATCTGCAGGGAGGCCCGCAGGTCATGCTATGTAATGTTTATAAATGACAGGAAAGGGCAAACAAGAGCTGCTCTTTGCTTTGTGTCTTTTTTTTTACCCTGTCTGGAGAATTAAATAACATACATAGCAAAGTAAATTCTCGAATAAAAGCAGAAGTGGAAGGAGAAGATCAACAGATGGATGGTAGAATGTCCCAAAGAATATAAATCATCTGAAGTCTGTATACGTAAATGAGTATTTGACTAGATCAAGCAGTTAATGATGAGGAAGTAAAAGCCATGCATTTGTATTGATTAGGAAAGAAAAATTCACAGGAAGACTAATCTGTACAAGGGAGGGTCAACTGGTTCATTAAGTGAAGATCAGCAATGTCAGTTTGTATCGCACAAGTGGCTTCCCATTGTGTCTTCAGTGCTGTACAATGATAATCTTTCTTTTTTTTTTCTCAATGGGAAAGTTCTTGGCGAACTCGTAGTCAAGTACTAAAATGTAAGCACAGGACTGAATTTATACTTTTTTTCCTCCTAGGCCAAATCAGAAGTCGTTGTTTCGCAACATGGAGGCTGAGAGGCTAAAATAGCCAGTTTGCGCACTATGGGGTTGATTTACTAAAGGAAAAAAAAGGATGTGCACTTTGAAAAGTGCAGTGGCACTCTCCATGTGCAGTTGCTCTTGAGCTTAGTAATTGAAGTAAAGCTTCACTTTGCAAAGAGTACCCAATCACGTGCAATGAAAATAAAAAAAAACAGCATTTTTGCTTCCACATGATTGGATGGTGGAAGTCAGCAGAGATATGCTCATTTACTAAGCTCTGGAGCAACTGCTCTTGCAGAGTGCAACAGAACTTTGCAAAGTGCAAGGCCTATTTGCCTTTGGTAAATCCACCCCCTATGTGTCTGTACACTTAAAACTGATGACTGAAAGAACAGGGCAAACTGCTATGCTTGCTGGTAGAGGACCTAGTTGGATGGCCCTGGAAGGCATGTTGGCTTTCTGGAACCTTTAAATACATGCTGGGTGCTCCCGCTGGCTGCAATGCCACTCTAGGCCAAGGCCAATGCTGGCTATGCATGAATTCATCCCTGTATATGAAAATGAGGATAGAGAAAGCAAGTGCAACCTAACAGAGGCTCTAACCCTTTCCCACTCTATCAAAAATTTAGAGTGTCTACCCAGGCAACAATTGATCTGTCCTGTCTGCAAGCCTCCCATAAAATATACACATCAGTATTATGCTCCTTTTAAAAGTCATTGTTAATATTATTTTTGCACAGTATTTGCACATTTCATATAATCTCTTTGCACAGATATGTCAATTTAGAATGAGTTCATCTTATGTTTCATGCACTTTTATTGTATCTATTATGTGATTTATTACCTTATATCTAGCACAAGGATAGCACACTTTTTATTGTTTGGCTGGTATTAAGGGTAAGCGAGAACCTTTTAAAATGTCTGATTGAGACAAAATTATTGAAAGCCTTGCTACAGTTTCAGTAAGAGTTTTTACAGGTTCATAAATTTCTTATTTGCATTAGTTTTACAATGTGTCACTATGGTTACAACAAATACAAAAGAATGACCTCAATTTTTTAGATAGTGGGTCCTATACAAGAATTTTGTTCAAAAATGTTATCTTATAAAATATTTACAAAAATGTTATGGGTGTTCTCACTTATGTGAGATATATATATATATATATATATATATATATATATATATATATATATATATATATATATATATATATATATATATATATATCATATAGTGTAAAAAGGTGCTCAGATTTTCTAAACTTCAGTAGTTCCTCTTTCTCTTCTCTCGCCCTCCTATCCCTCCTAGATTTTAAGCTCTAACAATTCGGGCCTTCCAATTCCTCCTGTATTGAATTGTATTGTAACTGTATTGTCTTCCCTCATATTGTAAAGCACTGCGCAAACTGTTGGTGCTATATAAATTCAGTATAATGATAATAATAATAATAATAATAATAAAGGAATGATGATAACATGCAACACAAAAGACAGAGTGCTCCCAAAAGGAATAACCACAAGCAATTAAATCAGCACCTTACCAGCTGCTCTGATCCCACAAGCATCAGATGTCTTGCTGCATAGCAGTCATATATACCACAATCTAGCATGCAAAGGTTTCACAATCTCCTAAGTAGGGATGATCAAACTTTTGAAAAGTTCGGTTCGACGAGAACACCCGAACTTACCGAAAGTTCGGGTCCGGATTCCAGAACCCCATTGAAATCAATGGGACCCGAACTTCGGTAATAAAAAAAACACCATTTGAAGCCCTAAAACCCAATAAATGCCCCGAAAAAGTGCCTAGGGTTCTGGGTCATGCCCCAGGTACTATTAATCACACAAAAAAAAGTTCTTAAAAATTGTCGTTTTTGATAGAGAGCCAATTATTGAAAAAATTATTGAAAAAAAAAAGAGATTTATTTGGATTTAGTGTCTGGGGGGGTCTAAAATTGTACCTGTGAAGTTTTAGCTCCGTAGCATGTCCAGAACCAGAAAAAAAAGATAATTTTTCTTAGAATTTTTATTAGCGCAGGGATGGGGTTCTGCTCCTTTCACACCTGGGCGTTTTTGTTTCAGGCATTTATTGGGCATTTTTTGGGCGTCTTTGGAGGCAGGCATGACATCTGAACTTCTGTATAGGGGTATATATACACACACATATTTATATATATATATATATATCTATATATATATATATATATATACAGTAAAACCTTGGTTTGAGAGTAACTTGGTTTAAGAGCGCTTTGCAAGACAAGCAAAATTTTCAAATAAATTTTGACTTGGTTTACAAGCGATGTCTTGATATACAAGTAGCTTCAAGTCACAGCTGAGTATAAAAGAGAAGAGAGGCGCCTCTAAGTGTAGCAATATGGTTACATTTAATGAAGGTACAACATTTAGCAACTCACATGGTTGATGATTGGAACAGACACATCTAAGTATGCAGGCATCCAGGCTAAAGCTGTCCACATAGACCATCCTCTGCACCGCCATCTACGTCATCCCTTCCATGCTGCCCCTCGCTTTTAGATCCCTTTACTGCAGGGTGGTCTTCCCGGTCAGGATTACAGACTGGCAGCCGGCGGTGCAGAAGATAGTCCATGTGGACAGCTTTACCCCGGATGCCTGCATACTTAGATGTGCCTGTTTTATTCATCAACCATGTGAGTTGCTAAATGTTGTACCTTCATTAAATGGAACCATATTGCTACACTTAGAGGCACCTTTCTTCTCTTTGATACTCTGTAGCTCCTACTGGATTTTGCTTCTTATCCCCTTGTGGAAGGGGCTATTTGTGGATGGACATTTTATGGTTATATAACCTATCGCAATGCTATAATCTTTTTATATGGACTATAAACTGAAGGACTTATGAATAAATGGTTGTGGAACGAATCATCTGAGTTTCCATTATTTCTTATGGGGAAATTTGCTTTGATATAAGAGTGCTTTGGATTACAAGCATGCTTCCGGAACGAATTATGCTCGCAATCCAAGGTTTTACTGTATATAGATATATATATATATACACATACACACATATAGGTGTGAAAGTAGCGGAACCCCATCCCTGCGCTAATGAAATGATTTGCAGGGATGGGGTTCCGCTCCTATCACACCTATATGTGTGTATGTGTATATATACATATATGTGTGTGTGTATATATACCCCTATACAGAAGTTCAGATGTTATGCCTGCCTCCAAAGACACCCAAAAAATGCCCAATAAACGCCTGACACAACACACCTGGGCGTTTTTGTTGCAGGTGTTTATTGGGCATTTTTTGGGCGTCTTTGGAGGCAGGCATAACATCTGAACTTATGTATGGGGGTATATATACACACACACATATATGTATATATACACATACACACATGTAGGTGTGATAGGATCGGAGCCACATCCCTGCAAATAATTTAATTGCCACAGGCATAGGGTTCTGCTACTTTCACACCTATATGTGTGTATGTGTATATATACATATATGTGTGTGTGTATACATACCCCTATACAGAAGTTCAGATGTTATGCCTGCCTCCAAAGACGCCCAAAAAATGCCCAAAAAAAACCCTGGAACAAAAACGCCCAGGTGTGTTGTTGCAGGCGTTTTTTTGGGCATTTTTTGTTAAAAATTTCACTTCTGTTAAAAATTGTCATTTTTGATAGAGAGCCAATTATTGAAAAAAAAAAAAAAAAAAATCTTTGGATTTAGTATCTGGGGGGTCTAAAAAGTGTACATGTGAAGTTTCAGCTCTGTAGCATGTCCAGAACCATAAAAAAAAAGAAAAAAGATCGTTTGTATTTTGTCACTTATAGAACAGGTTAGTGGCTTCTCGCTTTTCACACATTGCCGGTTTAGTAGCAAGCGTTTTTTTGGGCATTTTTTGGGTTCTTTGGAGGCAGGAAAAACATCTGAACTTGTGTATAGTGGTATATATACCACTATACACAAGTTCAGATGTTTTGCCTGCCTCCAAAGAACCCCAAAAAATGCCCAAAAAAAAACTCCTGCTACTAAACCGGCAAGGTGTGAAAAGAGAGAAGCCACTAACCTGTTCTATAACTGACCAAATACAAACAATCCTTTTTTTTATGGTTCTGGACATGCTACAGAGCTGAAACTTCACAGGTACACCTTTTAGACCCCCCCCCCCCCGACACAAAATCACACACAAAAAAGTTCTTAAAAATTGTCATTTTTGATAGAGAGCCAATTATTGAAAAAATTAAAAAAAAAAAAATTAAAAAAAAAAATTCTTTGGATTTAGTATCGGGGGGGGGGGTCTAAAAAGTGTACCTGTGAAATTTCAGCTCTGTAGCATGTCCAGAACCATAAAAAAAAAAGGATTGTTTGTATTAGGTCAGTTATAGAACAGGTTAGTGGCTTCTTCTCTTTTCACACCTTGCCGGTTTAGTAGCAAGCGTTTTTTTGGGCATTTTTGGGGGGTTTTTGGAGGAAGGCAAAACATCTGAACTTGTGTATAGTGGTATATATATATATACACACATACTTATATGTATTTCACACTTAGACATATATAGGTGTGATAGGAGCGTAACTATATTGGTGTTAATTATTTCATTAGCGCAAGTAGTTTTTTCTGCTCCTTTCACACCTATATATGTCTAGGTGTGTATATACATATAAGTATGTGTATATATAAAAAAATAAAAATATAAAAAATGCCCAAAAAAACGCTAGCGTAAAAAAAAAAAACACGCCCAGGTGTTTTGTTGCAGGCATTTTTTTGGGTTCTTTGGAGGCTGGCAAAACATCTGAACTTGTGTATAGTGGTATATATACACACATACTTATATGTATATACACACCTAGACATATATAGGTGTGAAAGGAGCAAAAAAATGCTTGCTACTAAACCGGCAAGGTGTGAAAAGAGAAGAAGCCACTAACCTGTTCTATAACTGACCTAATACAAACAATCCTTTTTTTTTTTTATGGTTCTGGACATGCTACAGAGCTGAAACTTCACAGGTACACTTTTTAGACCCCCCAGACACAAAATCACACACAAAAAAGTTGGTCTGCAGCCAAAAAGAATGCTGACGGTGGCAAAGCCATATTACTGCAGCGAAAGTGACACAAGAGAAACTAGCTTTTCTTTATAGCGGTCACCCTGATATGGAAGGGTTTTGTCACCCTGCCATAGCAGTCACTGTCAGTTAACCCTACACTACACTACGGTCCCCTTACACTTAACACTTTCCCTACAGAAACTGAATAAATTAAAGATAACTATAGTGAAAAAAAAGCACCCTAACTACACTAGATATCCCTTTCCTCACACTAAAAATTGCTAAATGACACTTTGTAACAGAAGTAACAGAACAGCATTCCACTCTCTTCAATGTCCCGTATAAGAATGCTAGGAATTTGGCGGGGGCTATCTTATATACTGGGGGGTGTATTCACTAATGATTGGTCTATGGACCCCCTAGTCACTCCAATCACATTCCTAGCATTCTCCTGCCCCCTCAATTGGCTTTTGCTAATGGTTCTGGTCCAATCATGGGCTTTTAAAGCCCATTTCCTGTCCCATTGCATTTTGGTCGGTTCTGGTTGCCGAATTCCGAACTTTTTGGGAAAAAAGTTCTAAATTCGGCTGAACCTCGAACAGCCAATGTTCGGGTCGAACCGATGGTCGACCCGAACCGTTCGATCATCCCTAATGATAAATAGAATCCACATGTGTAATCAAGTCTCCGTATAAATGCACCTGCACTGTGATAGTCTCATAGGTCCATTTAAAGCGCAGAGAGCATCGTGAAGAACAAGGAACACACCAGGCAGGTCAGAAATACTGTTGTGGGGCGTACGGCACAGCGGATGGCAGCATAGCTCCGGAGCTCCGCTCGGCCACCCGGGACTACAGCCTACAACGACCTGAATAAAAGGCACAAACACCGCCAGAAGTCTCCTAAGGCACCCCGCTGACCCCCCCCCCCCCCCCCGATGGCTAAGGGGAAGAACAAGTCCCATCAACTTACCAGGATGGATGGATTTCTCATATCCAGCACAGCAGGCCTCTCCCAACATGGCGCCGGCCAGCAGCAGAAGCACCAACAGCACGGTGTGGGAAGACAGAGGGGCGCTTCACCTCCACTCAGGCAAGTGGCGAACCCTGACAGTGGGAATTCTTCGGGCTCCTCCACCCCACCGTCACCCTCCTCATGCAGCCCGGCCAAACAGAAGCCACGGAGAGGCTCTTCTCCCCCTTCTTTCATCCCTCATGAGCAGATGGACAGCATGGCGACCCCTAATCCCTCTGCAGCACAGGCCCCGCCAGCCACTGACCCCCTTGCAGCCTTTCCAGTAGGGGACCACCCTATCTCGGCCACACTTCTGAAGGACATGATGCACTCCCTCTGGTCCTCCTTGCATGCAGATATGGTGCAGGGACTGACACAGACGAGACACGAGGTACATCAATTGGGGGAAAGACTAGATGTTGTTGAGACATCCATGGACAAGTGCTCACTCTCCCTCAACACTCTTGTAGCAGCCCATAACTCTCACGCTGAAGAAATATCCTGGCTCAAGGATAAAGTCGCAGACCTTGAAGATAGGTCGCAACGAAATAACTTGAAGCTGAGGGGGGTGCCAGAAACTGTGTCGCCCCAAAACCTGGAGGCTATAGCTAAGGATCTTTTCGCCGCACTGGTGCCTTCCCTGTCAGCATCTGACCTGACCATAGACAGGATTCATAGGATCCCAAAACCCAGTTTCATTGCAAAGAAACTACGACGAGATGTGCTTCTCAGGGTCCATTTTTTCCATGCAAAAGACCGAATCCTCATGGCATCACGGCAACTTCACACCATGCCTGGAGAATACCCCCAAGTTCAAATACTCCCAGACCTGTCCAGGCACAACCTCCAGAAGCGCAGAAACTTAGCCACTGTCACGAAGGCCCTCAGGAACCACCACATCCCCCACAAGTGGAAGCATCCAGCGCATCTGTGTATTACACATAACGGCTCCACGGTTACTATATCTACTATTGAAGAAGGGATGGCCCTCCTGCGACGCTGGGGGATCCTCGCTGATGCTTCGCCTTCACCAGTGAACTCTTCCTTTCCACCACTCATGCCTGTAATGGGGGATTGGCACATTGCCTCACGTAAGAGATCCAACTCTGGCCAGCGGTCAAGCGGTGGTGAACATGTCCTATCGCAGCACTCACCACAGTCCCAGGCCTAGGATGTGGTTTTCACATATGGCCCCTCGCTCTCTGTCGCAAGCGATGCTTGCTTTTGGACTTTTTTTATGTTATTTTTGCCCTGTTTGGCGCCCCGCGCCACTTTTGCACTACCCACCCTTTCTCCCCCTTGTTCTGATGTGAAGACTCCTCAAGTGCCTTCTTGTTCCATGGGATTGTCATTCAACTCTGACCCCCTCGCTACTTATTTGTTGCTCATTGCTCCCGTCCAGGACTCTTGGACCCACTTTGCAGATCCACCATGATGATTAAATTCCTCTCCTTAAATGTGAATGGGTTGAATCACCTGGCCAAGCGGTACTCCTTATGGACCGAACTGAACAACAGCCGAGCTGATATTGCGTCCATCCAAGAGACTCACTTTAAGGCCTCTCAGCAACCGAGATTTTCTCATAAAAACTTCCCCAACATTTTCTTCGCCAGTGCCCCGGAGAAGAAACGCGGAGTATTGATAGCGATCAGGACAACGGTAGCCTTCTCCTTGAAAGAAACATTCAGCGATCCGGATGGTCGGTTCTTAATCCTCAAAGGTGACTTTAATGGTATGCCTATGACATTGGTAGCTGTGTATGCCCCGAACAGTCACCAGCTACGTTTCCTCCGCAGACTGCTCCAACGAATCTCTACGAATCTTTATGGTAACCTGGTATTGTTTGGTGACTTTAATGCTGTGGTCGACCCAGGGCTTGACACCTCGGTGTCCGCCCGGGGCCGACAACTTTCATTACACTCCCTGTTGCACAAGGAACTGTTGTACGATGTCTAGAGGTGTCAGCACGGTTCGGAACGAGATTACTCTCATTACTCCTCCAGACACCGTTCGTATTCTCGTATTGACCTGTTCTTGACTGACCTCCCTCTCCTGGGAAAGGTCTCCTCCTCGTCCATCAGAAACATAACATGGTCTGACCATGCGGCTGTGGAAATGGTGGTGGAGGACAGCGGTCCCAGGGAATGGACGTCAATATGGCGCTGTGACGCCAAGGTGTTCCAGGACCCTACAACTGGCAAAGAGGTTGCGAAGCGCTTGAGTGAATCCTTTGAGTTTAATTTTTCCTCGGTCTCGGACCCGTGGATGCTCTGGGGGGCGCAAAAGGCCTTTATACGTGGGATTTGCATACAACAAACAGCTAGGACCCGTAAGGCCTATAACCAGAAATTGAACGCGATTCTGGCCGACATCCAGATCCTGGAGGCGGCTCATAAAAGTAACCCTACCCCTTCCGTAGCCACAGACCTGACCCACAAGAGGGAATCCCTTTGATCCCACTTGATGGAGCGGTACGACCGTCACCTTAAGACCCTCAACCTTAGATACTATGCACACGCTAATAGAGCGGGTAAGTTTTTAGCCGCTAGGGTTAAACAAAAGCAGGTGTCTGCGCGAATCTCCCACTTAACACACCACCTGACGAAAACCAAGCTCTCACACCCTAAAGACATTGCGAATGAGTTTGCCACCTTTTACGGTTCGCTTTATAATTTGGCCCAAGACCCCTCCACAATCCAACCGACCTCTGAGACTATTAACTGTTTCCTGGATAGATTGTCCCTCCCGTCACTTACTGCTGTCCAAGTAGAATCCCTCTCCTCTCCGTTCTCTAGCGCGGAGGTCTCCAAAGCTATTCGCTCCTTACCTCTAGGCAAATCACCGGGACCGGACGGACTATGTAATGAGTACTACAGACTCCACAACGACACCCTGAGCCCATTCCTTACCGACGTGTTTAACTTGGCGGCGCAGAGGTCTGCCTTTCCTCACGACATGCTCAGTGCCTATATTACGACAATACCCAAACCGGGCAAGGACCCCAGCCTCCCTGCCAACTACAGGCCTATCTCCCTACTAAACAGTGATGTCAAGATCTATGCCAAAGTCCTTGCTGCACGTCTGCAGCCCATTCTCCCCCTTCTGATTCACAATGACCAGATGGGGTTCATGCCAGGCAGACAGACCTCTGATACCACTAGGGGAATTATTAATTTGGTGCATCTGGCAAGCAGCACTCGAACGCCTTCTCTGCTCCTTACCTTGGACGTGGAGAAGGCGTTCGATAGGGTTAACTGGCTCTATATGCGGATGGCCCTGGAGTGTTTTGGCTTCTCTGGGGGGATACTCTCTGCCCTGTTGGCGCTCTACTCTTGTCCCTCAGCACAGGTCCTCGGGCGTTGCCTCGACTCCGTTCGCCATTACAAATGGCACCCGCCAGGGTTGCCCTCTTTCACCGGCAATCTTTAACTTAATGATCGAATTCGGTCTGACGGTGCGGTGGAGGGTTTACGCCTGGGTGATGACGTGCATAAAGTCAATCTCTTCACGGATGACATTATTGTTATCTTGACGAACCCAACCCACTCACTTCCGGCGGTACACCGTATATTATTGTCCTTTGGGGCCATCTCATATCATAAGGTCAACACCTCAAAATCCCTGGCGCTCAACATAGGTATTAGTCATCAGGTAGTGTCTCGCTTAAAGTCCCTATGTCCATACCCTTGGACTGACGAGAATATCCCGTACCTAGGGCTCCTAATTACCCCTAGTATCTCTAAACTTGTTCCCTCAAATCTTGACCCCCTTCTTAAGAAGTTGCACCACACACTAGCCAATATGGCAAAAGTCGAGCTGTCCTGGTGTGGTAGGATGGCAGCGTATAAAATGATGATACTACCCCAGGTGCTCTATTTGTTTCTGGCCCTGCCTGTTCCCTTTCCAAAGAGGTATTTGGATGCTCTGACCCGAGGACTGTGAGAGTTTTTTTGGTGTGGTAAGCGGGCCAGAGTCTCCACTTCTATCCTGTCACTACCCAGAGTTCTGGGTGGCGCTAAGCTGCCAGACCTCCACGCCTACTATTGGTCCACTAGACTAGATCAGTTGAGATCCTGGTTCTCCCCCAGCGGCGACTCCGTCTGGTCGTCCATGGAGCGCCTTCTATCCCCGACCAAGGACCTTCGGCTGCTTCTCCTGGGGGACCTCTGGATCCCCTGGTCCCTCCCTGACCTACCTCCGACTCTCCGGGTATCTTTGATGGCCTGGCACAGGCTGGGGGCCACCCGGGGGAGGCTCCTCCTCCCTGCCCTTAGGCCTTTTAGCAGCACACCTCCCCACCCTCCAGATTTCCAGGTTACAGAAGCTGGGCATCTCGGTTCTCTCCCACTTCTTTGACAGAGACGCTCTGATGCCCCTGCTGTCTCTGATGAGTAAATTCCAGGTCCCACCTTCCCTCTTCCTCAGCATTCTCCGTATCCACAGTTTCCTTAAACAACACCCCCTCTCCACGGGACAGATTCCCCTTACAGCCTGGACCCATTATCATTCTCCCAAGACAGCCGTGAAGGGTATATCGTTGTTCTACGACCTCCTCATGAGTACACCCAACCCCCCAAATCTCAAACTATGCTGAAATGGGAGAGGGACCTGGACCTTCAATTTACGCCAGCGAAGTGGTCCCACGCTCTCTCCTCTACCTACCGCTACTCCCATTGCACGGTGCACTGGGAAATGACGTTAAAAATTAAGAACAGGTGGTACCATACACCTGATCGCCTGGTGAAAATCTTCCCTACACTCCCTGACCTATGCTGGAGGAATTGTGGATATCGGGGCACTCTTGCACATACAGTATCCTCTGGGACTGCCCGTCCCTGACTAGTTATTGGAACCGAGTGTTCAAAAGCATGGCTGAATGTACAGGAATACTAAGGCCCCCTAAGAAGGAATTGGCCCTACTTAATATAGGTCTGGATGAGTACCCGGTATGCTACAGACAAATGATCCTGCACATTCTCTTAGCATCCAGGGTGCTGATCTTGCGCCGTTGGCGGTCTCTTGAAATACCTAGTTTCACGGAGGTGGTCAAAACTGTAAATGACAACTATATCATGGAGAAATCTCTGGCACTCAACTCCTTATCTTACCCGAGGTTCCAGGACGCCTGGCTTCATTGGCAATATCCCCATTGAAATACAATTCTTGAGTGAGACGTGGGGGGGGGGGGAGCGTGGCGCTCTTGTGGCAGTTATGTTCCTACTGGGAGCCATGGGGACGCCGCCTCTTCCCCGCTATCATATGTCTCTCTTTCTCTGCCTATGCCTAATGTTATATATAGGGAATGGCTATACTGTCTTAACATACTGCCTTTACATATCCTGTATCTCTGGCCTTATTCTTTATGTTACAGTTACTGTTGCCGCATTGAGTTGTTTGGCTTTGTCAATTACTGTGTGAATGTTTATGAACATTGTTGACTTCACCATGGTCAGAACATCCCTTTCCTCCCCTCCCCTCCCCTCCTCCCCCCCTCCCCTTCTCTTATTGTTATATGCAGAATCTATCTGGTGCATTGCATCAACTGTATTCATTGTATACCTACTGCCTCGCATGTGCCTTCATGTTCCTTTTCATGTATGTTGTTATATTTCAATAAAAAATATTATTTAAAAAAAAAAAAAAGAAATACTGTTGTGGAGAAGTTTAAAGCCGGATTTGGATACAAAAAGATTTCCCAAGCTTTAAACATCCCAAGGAGCACTGTGCAAGCGATAATATTGAAATGGAAGAAGTATCAGACCACTGCAAATCTACGAAGACCTGGCCGTCCCTCTAAACTTTCAGC